>NC_091480.1:95510367-95838701 GCF_036971445.1 Narcine bancroftii | reverse complement strand
AGGATCAAAAGGTCATTCTTAAATTGTGAATCTGAAACTTTTTCTGCTGGTAATTTTGTTAAAGCAGCCAAGTGTATTGTGGTCAGATTTGTTGATGAAACATGATGGCCTTGGGGAGGGTGCAAATTGCCATTGGCAGTTCGAGTGAGTGACAAAAATAATTGGCAGGTGGAATATCTTTGGCTTGGCTTCGCGGACGAAGATTTATGGAGGGGGTAAAAAGTCCACGTCAGCTGCAGGCTCGTTTGTGGCTGACAAGTCCGATGCGGGACAGGCAGACACGATTGCAGCGGTTGCAAGGGAAAATTGGTTGGTTGGGGTTGGGTGTTGGGTTTTTCCTCCTTTGCCTTCTGTCAGTGAGGTGGGCTCTGCGGTCTTCTTCAAAGGAGGTTGCTGCCCGCCAAACTGTGAGGCGCCAAGATGCACGGTTTGAGGCGTTATCAGCCCACTGGCGGTGGTCAATGTGGCAGGCACCAAGAGATTTCTTTAGGCAGTCCTTGTACCTTTTCTTTGGTGCACCTCTGTCACGGTAGCCAGTGGAGAGCTCGCCATATAACACGATCTTGGGAAGGCGATGGTCCTCCATTCTGGAGACGTGACCCATCCAGCGCAGCTGGATCTTCAGCAGCGTGGACTCGATGCTATCGACCTCTGCCATCTCGAGTACTTCGACGTTAGGGGTGTAAGCGCTCCAATGGATGTTGAGGATGGAGCGGAGACAACGCTGGTGGAAGCGTTCTAGGAGCCGTAGGTGGTGCCGGTAGAGGACCCATGATTCGGAGCCGAACAGGAGTGTGGGTATGACAACGGCTCTGTATATGCTTATCTTTGTGAGGTTTTTCAGTTGGTTGTTTTTCCAGACTCTTTTGTGTAGTCTTCCAAAGGCGATAGTGAAGAGGGAAATGTGAGGTGATGCACTTCCGTCAGAAGAACGGGAAAAACGGAAAGTTGGTTGAATGGAGAGACTGCGGACCTCCGTGCTGCTGGTAGGGAAGGATTTCTATGCCCCAGTACACGTGACACAGGAAAATAGCAAACATTTGGAATGTTGGCTCCTGTTCTTGTGGCATTTTAAAGTCATGAAGTCGTGCCACAACTGGCAGCCATTCTCCACCTTTCTTTGGACTCTGCTCAAAGTTTGTGGGCCCCCTTCCCTGTGAAGCAGTCAAGTTTAGTTGTACTTCTCTCCTATCAACTACACGTAAAACCTAAAACATTTTATGATTTCATCGGTGCCCCCTCTTACATGTGCTGGGGCCATAAGGCCCGTGCGGAGAAAGGCTAATCTAAAGCAAGCATTGGTGAAACCATATCTACAGCAGCCTTTCTTTGGTAATGCCCTCCCCAGGACTCTGTTCAAAGTTTATGTGCCTCATTCCCTGTGAACCAGTCATGTTTTGGTTTCTTCCATACTTCTTTCCCACTGACGACATAAAAACAAAAGAAAAACCATTTGTTCCGAAGTTTTTATCTATATTCCATGTGGCCCGCGGAGGTGGGCAGTCGTAGTGCCCTCGCTGAGAATGGCTTATTTGGAGTATCACATTTTGTTATGGTCTCTTTAATGAAGGAGAGAGATTTTCTCTTAAAAATAGGTTAAAGTTGGTTAGTCGCTGGGGGCCCACAGGAGACTCCAGATACTGGAATTTGAAGCTAAACACAATTTTGTTGGAGGAACTCAAGCTTAGCAGTCATCGGTATAGTGGTCTGGCTCAAAATGTCGACCATCCTTTTTCTTCCATTGATGCTGCTTGACCTCCAGCAGGTTGTGGTTATCTTTTGATGAAGGTTTGGGCAGTTTGAGTCAATACTTAACAGGGTTTGGAAATATGAAGGATCAGCTTTTTGAACCATAAGATTCTCAGCGGCTTGACGAGATAGGTTGATGTGAGAATGTTTGCCCTTGTGGGAGAACCTCGAATTGAACATAGTTTTTTAGAGATGCTCCTTTAAACTTGAAACCAGGTCTACCTTACCTCATGAAGCTTTGCAGTTCTGTACCTCAGAAAGCTGTGAAGACATTGAATCAGTCTTAGGCTGCGATGTATAATGTTTTGGTCCATAAATCAAATCATCCATTGTCTCACTAGGTGCTATTAAGCTGCGGCACCCGGCTGACCCTCCTGGGACCCAGGTGCAATTAGTGGGGCAAAGATGCCTCCAGCAACTATTAAGCCGAGGGGGATAGCCCCAGTAAATCGCCAACCCAGCAATTTAAGGGTGATCCCGTCCCCACAATGACGGGGTAAGTGACGTGTCATGCAAACTAGTCTCCCCTTCCCCCTCACCAGCTGTCAGTCTCCCTCCCACCGTCATTCGCGCTCTCTTCTGCCCCATGGCAGCAACTCTCTCCCGCTGATCATGGCACCCCCCCCCAAACCCCCCTGCAACATCAACCTTTTCCCCCATGGCAGAGACCTCAATCTCAGCGAATGTGGTCCCCACCTCTCCCCTTTATTGCAGTGACCTCTCCCAACCCCCATTCCCCCCCCCCCCCCCCCGCCTTCTCCACCAGGCCCTGGCAGTGACCCCTCTCTCCCACGATCACCGCAGACACTTCAGCCGGGGTTTCCCTGTGATGCTAGCGTGTAAGCTTTCAAGCTGCCTTGTGAGTGGGGTGCTAACCGGGCCATTGAGAGCACCTGCTGAGTAGCTGGTGTGGAAATCCTGCTCCTGTTTCTTCAGTTTTTACACTCCATTTCCTCTCTTACTTCCTCACCCATGTTCTGCTCTCTTACTCCCACCCTCTTTCCTGCATTTTCAGTCATGCTCTCATTTCTTCTATCATTGTTCGAACCACCTCCTCCCTCTCTCCCAATCAGGTTCTTTCTCATACCCTCTCAAACTCTTCCTCTCCCTGCTTCTCCTTCCCATTGCCATTCCCTCTCCCCCATTCACAATAGAAGAGCATCCTGCTCACACATGGGTAGGCGGTCTGTTTTAGAGGTGCCCTGAGCCCTGTGAGAAGTTAATATCAGCATAAACCGGCTCAAGCAGCCCCAGGAGCATCTAGCCACCTGCAGTTCTTGTGCTAATGAGACTTTCCTTATGCTGCAGCTGCGGGGGATCCTGATGAGGACGAGATATATGAAGCCGCGATCACAGAAACAAACCATGTATATCGCCTTGTTGAGGACAAGCTTGTCCCAGACACTGAGTCATGGGGAAAGATCCCTCGCTGTTCCATGCTGAAGACAAATGAGGTAAGAGCGTAGTGCATTTGGTCACCTAACTACAGACAGGGTATCAGTAAGACTGAAAGAGTGTAGAGACAATTTACCTGCATGTGTCTAGGACTTGAGTTAAACAGGTCAGGGCTTTATTCTCTGGAGCATTGGAGAATGAGGGGAGATTTGATGAAGGAAAAGATAGATTTGAAGGGCATACAGATAGAGTACATGCTTGCAGGCTTTTCTTTTACACTGAGGTTAGGTGAGATAAGAGCTAGAGGCCATGGATTAAGGGTGTAAGAGTGACATGTTTAGAGGGAGCATTAGGGAGAGAGTCTTCACTCAGTGTTGGGACAGGCTACCAGGTGAAGTGGTAGGTGCAGGCTCAGTTTTGACATAGAAGAAAAATTTGGATAGGTAAGTAGATGGGCGGGGTCAGGAGTGCTTTGGTCTGGGTGTAGGTCAGCGGAATAATAGTTCGCCATGGACTAGATGGACCAAAGGGCCTGTTTTTGTGTTAATGTTGTATGATTCTGTTTTTCACCCATGAACAATGTACCTGATACTGAATGCATGGGTATGCTGGAACATCCCCTGCCACATTAAATGAACTGTTCAACAGCTTTGAAAAAAATTGAGCACCATATGTATTCTGCATGAAGAATGCACAATAAAGGAAAATTTCAGAAATAGCACCCACCTCTATGAAAATAAAAACATTCCTGCCGGCGCAAGCAAAAACTGTGCTAACCCTGTTGTATCTAGTGATGTGATTCCTGCAAATGTAATGGTACCCCACTTGCTGCCCCCTTGGGGTTTAGTTTGGCCTCATCATGTGCGAAATTGACAATTCCAAGCTGGGGCCCTCATCCAGTGTGTTTCGACTCCTTCACACATCCCCGAAACTGCCCCATCCAAATCCTGTCAGGTGTCCCCAGAGGCTCAATGCCTTGGAGCATTTCTTGCAGAACACCCTTCCTCGACGTGGATCAGAACAGACCGCTGCAAATATTTGGAGTCAGTGACAGATGATGGGTTTTGTTGTTGAGCCGGTTTTTATTTTCTCCCCTGTTTGTTTTCAGGTACTGGTTCTTGATTTTGGCAGCGAGTTGTACATTTGGCATGGCAAAGAGGTGACACTGGCACAGCGAAAGATAGCACTCCACTTGGGCAAGCAGCTATTGAATAGTTTTTATGACTACAGCAACTGTGTCATAAACCCCCTGGATCCTGGAGCTACCAAGAACATTGCTCAGCAGTGAGTTGAGATCTTTTCTCAATTGCGTCAATCAAGATGGACACTAGGGCTGGGGGCTATAGCAGAATTGGCGACCTGACTGCTCTCCTCCTTCTGGTTGGAAAATTAGTGCAAGAGATGTCAGACTGTGGGGCATCTCAAACCTTGACCTCCACAAACATGGGGTTGAACCGAATAATGGCTAGAAAAAGTTAATTTTCCACCTCCGGAGCAGCAGCTCCTGGACACATGACCCTACTCTGTGACTTGAACAATGGCAGCAGCAAAGAGACAGAAAACTAATGAACCATTCATAATTAGTGTACCTCTGCATCACTGCATCCACTGCCTGTGCTCGATACTTGTACTCACTGCAGACGGTGATTGCCTGTGTTCACTCTTTGTGGCCGATATACCCACAGTGTTTTCTTCCTCTGCTTGAAATTCATACACTGCTCACACTCAACACTCGCTCTAGCTATCTGTGTCCACTTTTGTGCTCAATACTTGCCATCGCCACTCACACTCACTACCACTGGTGGATGCTCACACTTGCTCCCCCCTCACACTCGCCACGACCCTTCATCGAGAAGCTGCCTCCACCAATCACGATGTGTGATCTCACCAGGTGACAACCTCCTACTCCATGAACACCTTGACAATGACCGAGCCACCCCTCTAATTTTCAAGAAGATTCCATACCTATAAAAACCTATTTTAAAATAAATAAAAAAAAGTAAAATCAGTAACTAAAAATAAAAAGTAAATAAACACAAACCATCCAAAGAAAATCAGGGACATTTGCTGTGCAGTAAACCTTGCTGAGTTTGTTTTGTGAATGAAATTGAAAGTCAATTCCTTTTCCCTAGGCAGGGGCGCCCTGATTGGATAATCTTTGGCCGCTTATCAGAGCACAATGAAACAATTTTGTTCAAGGAGAAATTTCTGGACTGGGTGGATCTGAGAAAACAGACCCAGAGGGAAGTCGAGGTTACAGCTGAACTGAAGGTACAGTGCAAATGTTTCACAATGGCAGGGTGACCCAACGAACTTGAGAGGCTTCGGAGCAACTTTGGAAATGTAATGGCTGAAGTCAGGTAGCAAATTAAATTTAACCTGCTGCAAGTGTGATATGTTGAGGTTGTAAGTACAATGCCAGATAATCTGCTCCCTGATTCATAAACATTTTCCAGGAAACAAGTGGGAATTTTCTTGGTCTTCTTCAATTCTGGCCACTTTTGTGACTTCTTGAGAAGGCCGTCAGCCACTCAAATCTGCTCCCCTGGTCAATAGGTTCATGGCTGATCTGATTGTAACCTTAACTTCATATACTTGTCTACCTGTGGAAGCCTTATGCTTATCAAGAATCTATCCATCTTTATTTTAAAAGTACTATAAAACTCTGCTCCTACTACCTTTGATGAAGAGTGTTTCAAAGACTCATGACATCCTGAGAGAAAAAATATTGTCCGTCTGGGGTGGTGAAGAAGGCTTTTGGTATGCTGGCCTTTATAAATCAAAGCATAGAATATAGGAGCTGGGAGGTGATGAGACTGTTCAAGGCATTGGTGAGGCCAAGTTTGGAATATTGTGTGTAGTTCTGGTCTCCAAATTATAGGAAGGATCTCAATAAGGTAGAGAGGGTGCAGAGATTTACTAAAATGTTGCCTGGAGAAAGATTCATTGGAGCGTAGAAGGTAGAGTTATATAAAATGATGAGGGGGATAGATGGAGTAGATGTGAATAGGCTTTTCCCCTTGAGAGTAGGTGAGATTGGAACGAGGGGTCATAAGTTAAGGGTTAGGGGGCAAAACTTTAGAGGTAATATGAGAAGGACCTTCTTTGCTCAGAGAGTGGTGGCTGAGTGGAATGACCTTCCGGAAGAGGTGGTTGCAGCAGGGTCAATTTTGTCATTTGAGAAAAGGTTGGATGATACATGAATGTGAGGGGGTTGGAAGGTTATGGGGAGGGAGCAGATAGGTGGGACTAGTGGAGTTCACTTAAATCGGTGCGGACGAGAGGGGCCGTAACTCTTGTCCTGAGGATAGTCAACGATTACAAAGATTTACTCTCCCTTCAGTCCTAAATAGCTACCTCTTATTTTAGGGCTGTAACTCCTGGTGTTTGACACACTGCCAGGAGAAACATCCACCCTACATCTTTCAGTCAAGCTGTACAGGAACTTTTCACATTTCAATAAGATCACCTCTCATTCTTCTGAACTCAGAAAAACATAGATCTAGTTGACATAATCTCTCCACATGCACCCCAACCCACCATCCAGCAATAAATCTGGTGAACCTTATTATAATCATATCCTTTATTGGGTTGGGAGACCAGATCTGTACACAATGTTCCATGTGCAGTCTTACAAAGCTCTGTCTTGTCCTCACGTCTTCTTGCAATAAAACACAATATATGTTTGCGTTCATTAGTGAATCATTAAATTCATAGAATCACAAAGTATTACAACATAGGATAAGCCTCTTTGGCTGAACTGGTCCACGCTGATCAAGTAGTCTTCTAAACTATTCCCATTTGCCTACATTTGGCCTATATTCTTCTCAACCTTTCTTATCCAACATGTCTGTATAAATGTCTTTGGACATTGCAATGGTACCCACCTCTTTCACTTCTCAGGCTACCCGGGCCCCATTTATATCTTTCCCATCTCACAAATCTATGCCCTCTCGTTTTAAACGCCCCAACACTGAAAAAGAGACAATAACTATTTACCTTATTTATACCCCTTATGATTTTATATACCTTTGTAAGGTCACTGCTAAGACTCCTATGCTCCAGAGAGAAATGTCCCAGACTCTCTTTATAACTCAAATCCTCCAGTTCTAGCAACATCCTTACGAATCTGGAGTAACAGTAAAGACACAGCCCCACACATGTAATTACCTTCCTTATGTTTGCTCTGCAGATTGAAACCCAGAAGGAATTGAAGCCATACGATGCAAAGCTGTTGATTCCACTCCCAGAAGTGCCATGCAAAACCGTGCTGGATGGGGTGAATGTGCAGCGTGGGTATGGACTGCTGCGAATGGATGATGAGAGGGTGTCCGAGCTGAAGACGGTCGATGTGGCGGTCTGGCATGTTCAGGAGTTTGAACACAGCAAGATGCCCAGAGAGAGTTGTGGCCAGTTCCATGAGGGGGACACTTACATCATTCAGTGGAAGTATACAGTCAGCAGCCTAGGTAAGGCAATGTGTACACACACCCACGCACCCCCCTTATACTCTTGCTCTCATTCTTTCGTCATCTTCTGTACAGGTCTCTCCCAGTTAATAACAGCAAACAAGTTTATTGTCATATGCAGTGTACAACGTACATATGCACTGAATTTACAAGTGAATCTTTGCTACAAAAAAATTAGTTTTATCTGTCACTTTATAAAGATTTCATTCACTACAAAAAAGGGCAGGGAAGGCATTTGGATATATTTAATAGTCTTTCTGATCAGATTAATGTGGAGGAATTTAAAATAAATGAGCTATTTAAAATGTAGGAAAAGACTTCTCCTGAGCACCTGAATGCTTTCATCTGGAGACAATGGATAAAAGAGTTGGACGTTTCAGCTTGTTAAGACAAGCACAGTTTGCTTTTCATTTACTGCATCCTTGTTGGAGATCGATAAACTTTTGACTTATTTTGCCATCCAATGGTAGCTAAGTATCCCTCACCTGTACATTTTGCCAATATGAAGATCCTTGGGATCTTTGTTATCCGGGGAACAACCATCATAATTTGGATAGTGAAAGCAGGTAACTGCAGTTGGGTTGCAGTGTGTGATGCAGTGAAAACTCCAGTGTGTTCATTGCTCATTGGGTTGTGTGGTGTCTCATTGACTGTGATCACCATGGACCATGTTGAAGAAATCCTTAGTTTCATCCTTTACAACGTTCATCCATATTGTCCATGATGGGCATTGATGCCATGAGAAGGGAGTACGGTAACAGAGCCTGGCACCCTCTGTAATGGATCTCGCAGCTCTTATTTGTGATATCCTGTAAATCCCATTTGGCTTTCAAAGCTTCATCAGGGTTGTAGTTGGAGATCAAGCGCATGGAATCTGGAAGCTTCAAACACAAGAACCTAATCGGGAAGCTGCGTCATGAACCATTTGCTGAAGTTGTATCATTGCACCCTCTGTTGGCCAAATGCAGTGTTGCCTGTGGATGAGCATTAACAACAGCAAATTGAATTTGTATAGCACCTTTAAAAACTGCATTATCAAACAAGATCAGCGTCCTGGTTAGCACAACGCTATTACACTGCCAACAACACCAGATTTACATGTTCCCCTCATGTCCACCTGGGTTTCCTCCTGGTGGTCTGATTTCCTCCTCCATTCTAAAGATATTCAGGGTTAGGAGGTTAACTGGTCACATGGATATATTTGGACGACATTTGCACATGAGCAGGAAGGGACGTGCTGTATATATAAAATTTAAAATGAAATTCTTCCTAGCTGAATGAATAAAGAGGTTTTACAAGATAGTGAAGGATCTGATCTATTTGGCACAGTTACTTGATGTGATCTGCTGTTGGGGATTCACATAGGTGCTGGCTATGCTGTTCTATAAGGAAGCTACATCTCATTCTGATGCATTTAGAGTCCCGTTGTGTTTCTCTGCAGTGGCAAAGCGGCAGACACCAGATCAACTGAGCTGCACTGGTTCTGGGAAGGAGCGATCGGCTTATTTCTTCTGGCAAGGCAGAGAGTCAAGTATTAGTGGCAAAGGAACTTCTGCACTGATGACCGTGGAGCTAGGCAAGGAGAGGGAAGCACAGGTAGGGTCTAACCTCCATGGATCTGATCGTTCTCGATGTGATATGATGTGGGCAATCTAGTCGGTGCTGCCCAGCTTTTTATCAGGAAGCACAGGCAAAGAGGATGAGTGGGAGAGAGACATTATACCACCAGTGTTTTCCTTTCCAAAGGCTGTAAATGTCTGTCATGTTGGTCTCCATCCTGGAGCCTCTTTGACAGAGAAGGCTTAGTTCCACCCATTGTCTTCAGTCATGTACATTTGCCAATAGGTATCACTAGACCAGGTGCCAGGTGAGTTGTGGTTAGCACAACAATATAACAGCACCAGTGGCCTGGGTTTCAATTCGACACTGTCTGTAACGAGTTTATATATTCTCCCCGTGACTTATGTGAGGTTTTTCCTGGTGGTCTAGATTCCTCCCACCCTCCACAAATGTCGTTGGCAAGTTAATTGGATGTAACTAGGCACCATGAGTTTTAATGGCTCATATTGACCAATGTGGTGGAACACTGTGATACATGCATTGTACTAGTTGGCCTGCCCCGATACTGTAACTCCCAGCCTTCAGGATCCCTAATAAAGGTGGTACTGCCCAATCCCCTCCCTCAGTACTGCCTTGCAACGGGGCCAACAGCATGCAAGAGATCCCTGTGAGTTTATACTGATTAAAGCCTATTAATCTCGGCTTCTAGTCTGTCGGGACTAATTGATAGCACTACAATCATGTTGTAAATAATGTTTTAAAATGTCTCTTTAGACATTAGAGGAGGCCTTTTCCATTTCTGACATCCTGAGTCCACGCACCCATCAATTCTAATGACCCTTCTACCTACCTACATGCAATTACAAAAAATACCTGGGCTTTCTCACCTCCCTTCAATATCCCATCTCCTTCTAGGAGAAACAGGAATTTGTGAATTCTTGAACACCTCATGTTGCCCACTCACCTTGTGGTGTCTTCTACAGTGGGGAGACATTAATAGAGATTGGGCAGTAGCCACTTACCGTGTTAATTCGCCTTCCCATTCCCTCTGACCTCTAGAAACTTGGCTCTTTGCACTGTTCTCAACAGTGGTAAGGGGAGGAAGTGGCTTTTTCTTAACTGTAGACTGGACAAACTTCAACAGTGTAGATCATAAAGCACTGATTCCATTTGCTTGGAGAGTAGTTGTGAGTAAGTGGTTAGCATTAACACTTCCTCTGGACTTCCTTACTTGTTCCTCATACAGTCCCATCACTGATCCTGCTTGCTTTCATTTTTTTTAAAATTTATTAGACATACAGTACGGTAACAGGACATTTTGGCCCATGAGTCCATGGTATCCAATTTATACCCAATTAAACTACACCCCTGATAAGTTTTGAGAAAACAGGAGCCCCCAGGGAACTCTTTACAGACAGCACTGGATTCGAACCCTGGTCCCTATAGCTGGTGCTTTAAAGGCGTTGCACTAAGCACCATGGCAACTGTGCCTTGTTTAGACAACCCTCCATGCCATTTCATCTCTAATCCCATCCCCTCTTCTCAGCTTCCCGCCTCTCTTTCCTCAAATGTCCTCTTTTCCTGCCTTGATGCATGAATTAAAAATGTCACATCTCCAACTTTTTTCATTCTGATTCCAAGTTACGAATCTCAAAGTCAATGAGCCGTAAATCTGAAATAAAAGCTGGAAACACTTGGCGAGCCAGCCAGCAAATGTGGAGAAAGATAGAGGGATGGTTGATTGACCTTCTGACCCAGGATAAAGAGAAATCAAATTTGTTTATAGACATGGTAAAAGTGACCAATGAATGGATGAAATTAAGGAAGTTTCTTTGATGGGGCAAGACCAAATTAAAGAGCAGCTTAGTAGCACATTCTGTTTCTTTGTCTGTGTTATGTGTAGCTAGTAGTAGGAATGTACTCCTGCACCATTATAACGTGATTCACTAAAAACCTGAGGTACAGCACCTCAACTTTGATCTAGACATGTTGCGGGCTGCAGGATTCAATAACAAGGTCTCCAACATTAAGTAACGTGCTCCCTCTATCTGCATCAGAACTGGCCACTAGAGCCACTCACCAATCTCTGATTTTCCCTCTGCAGGTACACAATCCTAAAATCCGGAAAGCTCCAAAAACCGGCGTTTTTTTCTTGGTGCTGGTACAGCGGAGAGAGAGAGCAGCACGACTAGGTTGGGTGGGTGGTCGAGAGGGGGAGAGAGACGGCAGCGTGACTCAGGTGGGCCAGAGGAGGGGGGGGGAGGGAGATGGCAGCGCGACTCGGGTGGGCGAGGGGGAGAGAGACGCCAGGGCGACTGGAAGGGGTTGGATACGGCAGCACAATTCGGGTGGGCTTAAATCTGGGGCAGCAGGCTTTTGTTCTGAAATCTGGAAAATTCTGAAATTCGGAGCACACTGTCCCCCAAGTTTTCCGGATAAAGGATTGTGTACCTGTATTAGTGTCACCTCGCCTGTTGAGCATGTTCCATAGTGGGCTGGCTGGTGAGGGAATTGCTGTAAATTACAGAGATGATTGGTAGGAAAATTGGAGGAGTTGGTCATGTGGGAGGGAAGAGCTTGCAGGAAAATAAGTGGGAAAAATTATATGGATTGGGATTGTTCTGACTAGATGGGTCCTTGGAAACATGGGAACTCAGCAGCAAGAGTTACCTTCTTCCTTTGTTGAACTGTATGTTAGAAACACAACTCTACCAAGCATCAATTGTTTTCAATTCTCTGTATTTATACCTCCTTGGACCAAAATCTTTACGTTAATATAGGATTGCTGAGAGAAAATGCCAAGTTAGTTAAACAAGGGTTAATTGTTGGCATTGTTTCCTAGGTGCTGGTGTCACAGGGAAAGGAGCCCCCCTGCTTTCTTCAGCTCTTCCAAGGGGGAATGATGGTCCACAGTGGCTGGAGGGACAAGATAAGGGCACCACAAGGTTTGTAATAAAAACCTTTGATTGGGATTTGGAGGAAGCAAAGGAGATGGATTCTATTTGACAAATGAAGCATCTAAAAATGAAATACAAAAATTATGATGATCTTATTATCAGACATTTAAGAGAAGGGACCCCAGTCTTTGAGCAGGACTTAGTGTGCCTTTGGATGGTGGGAGATAGTGAATACAAATCTGTTATGTACCTCTCATGTATCTTAAGATCAAGTTAAGTCAAGATTATTGTCATTCAATAGCATAAGTACTACTTGATGAAGCAGGGTTTTCCAGTCTTTGGTGCAAAACACACACACATACAGTCAGTACGTACACAGGTGAAACACACACCACACACACACACACACCACACACACACACACACACACACACACACACACACACACACACACACACATTATTTTGTAAATATGTAAGTCCTGGATGGTTAGTGTGAGCAGTTCCTTTGACCATTTAGCATTCTCTCTGCCCGTGGGAAGAAGCTGTTCCTCAGTCTTCTGGAACTGTTGAAAGATGTTGTGAGCGGGGAGGAAGGGGTCCTCAATGATTTTGCGTGCCCTCTTCAGACAACAATCCTGATAGATCCATTTGAAGGGGGGAAGGGAGACTCCAGAGATCATCTCTGCCACTCTTTTCTCCAGTTTTATTAATAAGATTGAACTTTTCCTCCTTTTGGATTCACGTGACCTTGGCAGAAATGCTAGATTTTCTCTCAGAACAGCGTTTCACAAAGCAGCCCGAATGTATTGATGACAATATATGGTTGATCCCCCTCGTAAAGTCTACAGTTTGGCCAATTTTCCCCTTATTCTGCCCCAATGTTTCTCTAACTTATAGTGTCTACAATCTATAAAATTTTAAATGTTATTAAGAGGAAATTTTCCATTGCATTCATGAAGCAACTGGGTGCATGTCTTAGTTGTTTGACCTTCTTCCTGAATATGACAACTGTGGATTCATGGATTATCCACAATGTTTGAGAGTGTAATGTGGACTGGAAGTAGCACACGGTGACGCGGCAGAGAAGCGGGGACAGTAGTGTTGGCCCAGTGACCCTTCCCAATGGGCACGCACACCTTCCCAATGGGCACGCACACCTTCCCAGTGGGCACGCACACCTTCCCAGTGGGCACGCACACCTTCCCAGTGGGCACGCACACCTTCCCAGTGGGCACGCACACCTTCCCAGTGGGCACGCACACCTTCCCAGTGGGCACGCACACCTTCCCAGTGGGCACGCACACCTTCCCAGTGGGCACGCACACCTTCCCAGTGGGCACGCACACCTTCCCAGTGGGCACGCACACCTTCCCAATTGCTCCATGGCACTGGAGAGAGAGTGGCTGCCTGGATCACACACATCGAACATGATTACAAACTGCCTCAAGATGCAAAAGAATCAAAAGAACAAATAAACACAATTTCCTTTCATTATTTTCCAACTTTACGTAAATTTATATAATTTGACAATAAATTGTGAGAAAGTTTATTATCATAACTTTATCATTTATTTACACTGCATCTCAGCACATGTGACAATAAATGTGACAGGGTTAACGCAACTCCAGCGATGGAGTTCGAATCCGGCTCTGACTGTAAGGAGTTTGTCTGCATAGGTTTCCTCCCACCCTTCAAAAATGTGTGGGGGTTGTAATTGAGCAGTACAGGCCCGTGGTCCAGAAGGGACTGCTACCGTGCTATATGTCTACACTTATATTTAAACCAATAGGACGTAGATCATTGCAGCCCTTCAGCCCACGATGTTGATACAAACCTACTCAAAAAAACTAAACCTTCCCTACCTCATAACTCTCTATTTATCTTTCATCCATTTGCCTGTCTAAGAGACTTTTAAATGTCCCCATTGTACCATTCTTCACCCACAACTCCTGGCAGTGCATTCTAGGCACCCACAACTCTATGTGTGGGGGAAAAAAAACTTAACCCTAACATCTCCCCTAAACCTTCCTCCCCTCGCTTTGTACAGATGACCTCTGGTGTTTGCCACTTTCACCCTGGGAAAATGGTGCTGAATCTCTTCCATCTCTAGGCCTCTCATAATCTTGTAGACCTCTTATTCTTCTCTCCAAAGTGAAAAGCCCAAACTCTGCTAACTTTGCTTCATGAGGCACATTCTCCAATCCAAGCCACATCCTGGTAAATCTCCTCTGCACCCTCTCCATAGCTTCCACATCCTTCCTGTAATGAGATGGCCAGAACTGAACACAAGATACCAAGAGCGGTCTCACCAGAGTTTTATAGAGCTGCCACATTACCTCTCAATTCTTGAACTCAATCCCCCTATTAATGAAGGCCAGCATACCATAAGCCTTCTTAACTATCCTATCAAGGTCCTCTGTTCTTCCACATTGTTAGGAATCCTGCTGTTAACCCTATACTCTGCCTTCAAGTTTGACCTTCCAAAATGCATTACTTCACACTTATCTGGATTGAACTCCAGCTGTCAATTTTCTGCCCGACTCTGCATCCTGTCTGTAACCTGTTGTAACCTACGACAACCTTCTACACTGACAACACCTCCAACTTTTGAGTCATCTTCAAAGCTGTGTGTGGTGATATGACCACCAGCCTACTGCAGGGGGCGATCTCTGTACCTGCAGGAACACCACCTAAGGGTTAACCCCACCTGGCCAGCTGTCAATCAGCTGACCCAAATATAGACCTGAGCTGGCCCTTCCTGAACCAGTCACACAGGAGCCACCGAAGCATGAACTGGTGTTCAGACTTTTACCTGAATAAATTTTGCGTTTTATGCTTGCTCGCTGCTACCTCAGCGCCCCACACTGTGCTATGTGCAAATTACCCATCTATTTACTCATCTGATAACCCACTGGCACTAAAGTATTTTGCAATGTTTGGGAATTGTCTTTATTTGGCACTTGTAAAACTTTTGTATCCTGAGGCAGGTTTTAACCACATCCAACATTCAGACATTATTATAAATGCACATAGTGAGGTGATCAATTGCATTAGCCACTATTTTAATGATGTTATTTGAGCCACGTATCATGCCACGGTGCCAAGGAAAACTCTTCCTGCACTTTGTTGCTTGTTGTCATGGAGTCCAACATCAACAAATGCATTCAGGCTGTGTTTATCTGCCGTCTGTCTTTCCACAGGAGTCTGGCGACTGTATATAGTTCAGGGGGAGGTACCCGTGGAAGGTCGCCTCCTGGAAGTGGAGTGCAATTGCAGCAGTCTCCGCTCAAGGGGTTCACTTATCCTGGTGAACCCCCAGGAAGCTCTGATATATCTGTGGCATGGCTGCAAAGCTCAATCCAATGTAAAGGAGGTTGGCAGGAATGCAGCCAATCAGATTAAAGACAGGTAAGGAAGACCTGAGGTACAGACAAGCATTGGACAATCTAAAGCAAAGTTTTCATGAGATATAAAACAAAATGTGCTTCTAACATCACCTTCTCTGAGGTTCAATAGTTGCAATGCATCAACTCCATGGTTTTGCTGTGCACTTTGTTTTTTCCTTTCCCCAGTCTAAAACACTGGGCATGTGGTTTCCCCAATCCATGGGTTGGCAGTAATGGAAAGGGTATCACCTTGGTTTTCAATCAGGTTTGATTTTCCAGGCTGCTGGTTCCAAATCAGGTCCCTTGACTTATTGCCACCTCCCTCAGCAAGTTCACCAACCCCTTCTCCTTTGGAGCCATGCGGGTCTCTGAGCCCACGAAGCAATCCTATTTTATTTTTGCCCCACATTCATATCATCTTCACCAAGATTCTACCACTCACCGTACACTCTCCAGGAAATAAAACACAGAAGTCTACGGGCACCGTGGTTGAAGTAAAACACTGGAGAAACTCAGCAGGTCAAACAGTGTCCTCTATATAGCAAAGTTAAAGATGCATAACCAACGATTTAGGCATGAACCCTTCTTCAAGGTATAGATGAAGAGCTCAAGCTGAAACATTGGTTATGTATCTTTATCTTTGCTAAACACTTCTTGACCTGCTGAGTTTTTCCAGCATTGTGCTTTTAGAGTGGCTACTTAACCTTATACAATGCATGTCTTTGGGGTGTGGGAGGGATGGGAGCACTTTGGGAAGTATCATCAAGGACCCTTAATATCCAGACCATGCCCTCTTCCATCAGGAAGGAGCTACAGGAGCCTGGAAATGAGCACCCAAGAGTATAAACACAGCTTCTTCCCCTCTGCCATCAGATTTATGAATGGACAGTGAAGCAAACTCACTTTTTCATTAATTAATTTATTTTTAATGTAATTTATTACAATTTTTAGACCTGTAATGCACAATCGCGCTGTTGCAAAGCAACAAATGACAACAATAAATTCCGATTCTTCTGATTCTAGAGGTTTAACATTAACAGTAAATGGGAGAGGGGACCAGGCCATATTGATGAATGGAGAAATCCATTCTTCCCTGAAAGTGGATCACAAATGGATAGGAAAGTGAATAGGGAATTGGCATCCTTCCCTTGAAAGATCAGGGCATGGAATATTCTCGTGTAAAAGTCGATACTACGTACAAGTGCCCCCCCCCCCCACCCCATTTTTGGCCCAAAAATCTGGTCTTTTCCATATATTGGCATGTAAAAGTCGACCCTAGTCTCTCCCCCTTGTACCTGGCCACCTGCAGGCCACACCTCCTGATGCCTCGGTCACCAACTCATGCCTCAGTCTTGGCCACCCGCCCGTCGGAGGCCCCAATGCCTTGAATGCTGATTTCTTATGAATCAGATGATTGAAAGAGTAATGATCAGGTTTCTACTGTAAATTTAATTTTTCCTGGGTCACCTCACCTCTCAGCTATGCTATACCAGGATTGGTGTAAACGGACCAATGGTTGGAGCAGAGCACAACAGTTTTCTGGATGCGCCTGGCAAGCCGATATAATCAAGTTCCACTGCCATTCTTCTGAGTAGTGCTTAAGGCTCGGTTTTTCTTCCTTAGACTTCCTCAAGAGCTGGGTCAGTGGAGCAGGATGGAAGCGGCGGTGTTTGAGTTGGATGAAGGTTCGGAGCAGCCGGAATTCTGGCATGCACTGGGGCAGCCAAATCGAAAAACATATGACTGCATGTTACAAGGTAATGAAGAAAACACTGGGTGCAGGCCCTTTAGTGGTTATAGCTTCACTGCACTTGATGTAGGGCAGTGACAGGTCCACAGAAATGCTGGAGGAATATAAAGATATATTACCGACATTTCCGGCTTTAGTCCTTCTTCAAGATAATAAACAAAAAACAGACAGGTATCTAAATTAAAGAGTAGAGAGCAAGGGGGAAGAATGGAAGGGACCAACAGCCAAAAGATGTTAAATTGGATATGATAAAAGGTGAGAATTGGTTTGGGCTCTGTGAAAAGAGAGAGAAGGAAAATGGATAGAGAGTGAGGCAGAACTAAAGGAAGGAGAGAAGAAGGAGGGGGTGGGGTTTCTTAATGGAAATGCCATCCAGTTAGAGGGTGCCCAGGATGAAGATGAGGTGCAGTTCCTCTAATTTGCGGGTGGTCTCATTCTGGCAGTGGACAGACATGACAACCAGGGAATGGGGCAAGGAATTAAAATGGGGTTTGTGTCAGACAGTGTCAGGTCCAGATTCATTGGGGTTTGAGTCGGGGGATGCCATGTCCAGATTTACTGGGGTTTGTTCAGTGAAGTATCTGGTCAAAATTCACTAAGGTTTGTAACAAAAACATAATGCTGGGGAAACTCAGCAGGTCAAACAGTGGACTTTATATAGCAAAGATAAAGAAACATAATCAACGTCCTGGGCTTGAGCCCTTCATCAAGGTAAGGAAAAATGTCGTCAAGTGCCCGAACAAAATGGTGAGGGGAAGGACCACCGTCCCAAAGGTAATAGGTGGATAAGGGAGGGTGGGCACAGCAGCAAACAGGGAAAGGAAGGATGGCTCCTTTAATGGAGAGGGAAGGGGGTGGAGAGCTAAGGGGAAAAATAACTAGGGGAAAGGGAAAGGAGGAAGAATGGAGAGTAAGTTAGCAGAAACCAGAGAAATTGATGTCAATTCCATCTGGTTGGAGAGTGGATTGGACTACAAACACTGAGGACATCTACATGAGGTGGTGTGTTAAGAAAGCAGTCTCTATCCTCAAAGACCCTCGCCACCCAGGCCACACCCTCTTCACTCCACTACCATCAGGGGAAAAAGGGTACAGGACCCTAAAGATGAGCACTCAACAGCAGAAGGACAGCTTCTTCCTCGCTGCCATCAGATTCCTGAAAAATCAATGAACCAAAGACACGGCCTTACTTTGCGTGCACTGTTGTATCTACTTTTTTTAATATAATGTCATAAGATGGTTATAATATGAACATTTGCGCCGTGACGCTGCTGCAAAACACTGAATTTCATGACTTGTTCATGACAATAAATTCTGATTCTCATTCTGAGTTTGTGGAGGGGAGTGTCCAATTCGGATTCACTGGTGTTTGTACAGGGGAGTGTGAGGTCCAGATTTAGTGGAGTTTGTGTAGGGCAGTGCCAGGTCGAGATTCATGAGAGTTTGTGTAGGTGAGTTTGAGGTCCAGATTTACTGAGGTTTATGTAGGGTAATGTCAGGTCCAGATTCACTGGACACCGATTATATTTTCTGTTGGGTCCTGCGATATTAGTTTCTATGCCACTCAGAATTAACTCACTGAGACTCTCAAAGGAACCACATCTCTCACTGTATAGCATTATGTTTGTGTCTTACAGATCCAGGGAAGTATAACTTTACAGCACGACTCTTCAGGTTGACTTCTTCCTCAGGAGAGTTCACTGTGACGGAGCAACTAAGTCCCACACGCATCACCAGTGGTGTCATGGCCATGCCATTCTCACAGGAGGACCTTTACTCAATTCCTCAGCCTGGTGAGTTAATACCGCTTGATAAACATTCTCCCCGGCTGAGTGCGAGGGAAGGATAAAGAGCTCCCCCTCCCCAGAACAACTCAGCAAGCCCCAAATACTCCACACTGGTGCAGTGTGGCTGATGCCTTAAGAAAGGGAACTCCTCTTCCCCGACCTAATCTGGCTCCTGCATGTGCCTCTGGAAGTAGAGCAATGTCGCCGGCTCTTAAGTCTCTTGTCAAATCACCCAACACTAGCTCAAGAATGAATAAAACTGATGTGCCTCCCAATCTTGTATTTCAATGCTTCTTAAGTCACCCGCCCCCACCACCTGGGCTGCCTTCATGACAGAGCTGAATCTTCCTGCATCGTGGAATTCCACCTCCACCATTTTCCTGAGCAATTATACTGACTTATTCTACCCCCAGCCCACCCCACCCCGAGCAATGTAGATGTTGCCCGATTTCCCCTTGCCCTACTGGATAGGTGTTATTGTCTGCTACTGCCTGTTCCATTCTTTACCCCAAATCTAGAGTGCAGGTGAAGGGGGCTTGCAGTTGAAAGGTTTGTATCATTGCACACCCTCTGTGTTGTGAGAGATGATTGTTGCCTGCAGGTATCTACCTTTAAAACCCCTTGTTAGTCAGGGTACAATCTCTAGTCTGGATTTGTTTCAAAATCCATGCTATCGTACCTGTAGGAATCAGCCATTTAAGTCCATGGCTGGCCTTGTAGCCTCAACCCCACACACTCCTGCCTCATCAGGGAACCTTGCACCATTTCCTTCATTACAAAGATTCCAAGACTGCTCTTTGTGCTGGGGAGAGGTGCTGCACCTTGAGGATGGGTTCGAAGACCCAGAATCTGAAAGATTCTCTGTCTCCCCTAACAGCAGAATTCACCAGCTTTATTCATCAAATGCTTTCCAGAACAGATTCCTTTTTCATTTCAGGTGCTGTTTTCCTTCCTTTCCTTTTCCACCCCATCTCCAACAGCTTTCTCTCTCTTTTTTATTCTTTTTAGACATACACCCCGGTAATAGGCCATTTCGGCCCAGACATTCGTGCCACCCAGTTTATACTCAGTTAACCTACATCCCCCATATATTTTGAATGATGGGAGGAAACCAGAGCCCGTGGGGAAAACCCACGCAGACATGGGACAATGTTCACACTCCTTACAGACTCCATGGGATTGAACCCAGGTCCCAATCGCTGGTGCTGTAAACGGCTACGCCAACCCTTCTGCCCACTTTGTCTCTTTCTCTCTACTTTCTCTGTTTCTTGCCTTTTTGCCTGCACTCCTTTTAAAACTTCTCTTTTCCATCTCTTCTTGAGATTCCAGGCATAGTTTGGAACAGTTTGGGCTCCTTGCCTGTGGATTTGGGATTTAGGTGGGATACAGCAGGGCTGTTCCCATGTTTTTACTTTATTTCCCAACTACCCACCAAGGTAAGCAGAGAACCTTTTGTGAGCTCAGAAAGATCTAAAATGGTCTTCCCTGCCTCAAGGATCCTCTCTTCTCTGCAAAATATTCCTTTTGGTCTCTTACTGCTACTTCCACTTCCCCAAATAGTGCTTGGATTTGTGAATCAGTATCGGATGGTTGATGCTTGCACCTAACTGCTTCAAACCTAGTTTACCCACCTGATAACCTCTGAAGTTGCCTGTACGTTGACGTCATGTGGTCTTTGCCGGGTTCCTCTAGCATTGTTCCTCCTGGACAACCGGTTCGAAGTTTACCTGTGGCAGGGCTGGTGGCCACTTGAAAGCAAAAGCACAGGCTCGGCGAAGATTCGATGGGATATGGAGCGGAAATGCGCCATGGAGACAGCCCTGCATTATTGCACAGGTCAGTCAGGAAGCAGATTACATGAGGCAGAAACCTGGAGCTTTAGAGAGCAGCTGAGCAAGGTGGGGCTTTATTCCTTGGAGCTCAGCAGGATGTAAGGTGACCTCATCAAGTGGGTATACAACATCAGGAAGGGAATAAATCGGCTGAATTCAGAATAAAAGCACAGAAATCCTGGAGGAACTCAGCAGGTCTCATAGTGTCCTGGGAGGCAATGTTTCAGACCTGAGCCCTTCTTCAGGGTATGACCGGCCTGAATAAAAAAAGGTTGGGGGAGAAGGGAGGAAAGAGTAAGGGGGAGGAGCACAGGCCAACAGGCAAAAGGCAATCATTGAAAATGCCCAGGTTAAGGGAATCGATAAGCAGAGGACACAAGTTTAAGGTAAGCAGGCGGTCGGTGGCAGGGGGGATGATTTAACAGAAACTTGAGGTCGAACTTTTTGTGCAGAGGGTGGTGAGTGTATGGGATAGGCTACTGTAGGAGGAGGTTGAGGCAGGTACTATTTGCAATGTTTAAGAAAGAATTGGACAGATAAGTGGATTGGATGAGTTTAGAGGGCCAAATGTATGCAGGTGGGTGGGACAGTTTAGTCGGCATGGGGGAAATTGAGTTGAAGGGCCTGTTTCCACATTGTATGACTCTATGTTGCAGTCAACTCTTCAAGTGAGGAGGCTGGATAATATTCATAGTTAAGAGTGGGTTGGAGAGTTATGGACGGAGAATAGGTGGGGGAATCTAGTGGAGTTGTTTGAGTGAACCGGTGTGGACTTGAAGGGCCGAGATGGCCTGTTTCCATGCCATAAACTGTTATATGGTTATATGTTAAATGTCTTGAGACAGAAACCTTTGCTTTGTCCAAATAGAAAAGAACCCAAAGCGGCCTCCCAAAGCATACATGGTTCATGCTGGCTCCGAGCCATTGACCTTCACTAATATCTTCCCACGGTGGGAATACAACATGGAGAATGTACAACAGGTATCTGCAATTTTCAGAAGTAAAAAACTCTTACTAAATTAACAACACAGCATGGTAACAGGCCCTTCCGGCCTAAGCCACCTAATTACCCAGTAATCAACCCTGTAAGTTTTGAAGGGTGGGAGGAAACTGAAGCACTCAGAGAAAGACCATGGGAAGACCGTAGAAACTCCTTACTAATAGTGCCAGTTTCGAACTCTGGTCGTTGGCGCTGTAATGGTGTTGCGCTAACTGCTAGGCTAACCATGGTGTTTCTTTTGGGAGAAGAGAATGATTATGCCTGATCTCTCCTCCAGTATGCTGGGTTATCTTCTTCAACAATCCTTTGAGTAGAGGGTGATTTGTTTCCACTCCACATCTATGGCTTTGAGGCATCTCATGAGGCTACTGTGGGAACCACACACTCTTCCATAAATGGGGCAGATGGTAGCCAATAGAAGGGCCTGATTAGAATATCCCAGGTCAGGCACACTTTAGAAACTAAATCATTATTAATAGAAGAGGGGTGGTGGGATTCCAGTATTTGGCAATGAACAGAACAGACCTGATCCTGTAGTACTCAGCATTTAGGACCATTGAACACTATAGCACAGAAACAGGCCCTTCAGCCCATCTGCACTATACTGAACTATTTTCTGACCCCCAGACCATAACCCTCCATATCTCTCCCATTCATGTACCAATCTAAAGTTTTCTTACGTCAAAATCGAGCAAGCATTCACCATTTCAGCTGGTTCCCCGTCTTCATCATTCTTTGCATGAAAAAGTTTCCTCTAATGTTCCCTTTAAGCATCTCCCCTTTCCCCATTCACCCAAGTCCTCCAGCTTTTGTCTCTCACAACTTGGTAGAAAAAGCCTGCTTACATTTAATTTACCTATAATGTTAGACGTCTGTCAAATCTCCCCTCATTCTCTGATGGCTCCAGGGAATAAAATCCTAATCTTTCTAACCTTTCCCTGAACACACTTTCTCAATCCCAGCAACATCCATGTAAATCTCCTCTGCGTTCGTTCAATCTTTGTGTTTGTCTGCTCCACTGGGAAAACAGCTAGCAGCAGAAGACCAAGCCCTGCCCTGCAGTGGAAATGGATATGTTTCTGTTTGCTGGTGTTCTTTACAACTGGGTTTACTTGCTGAGTCCTGGAGTATCAGGGATTGACTCTGGTTAACTTGGTGGTAATGGGTGTATTGCAGCTGCTGACCTGATGGCCACAGAGCTTGAGAGGATCACACAAGAACTGCAGATGCTAAAATCTTGAGCACTCATTGAGAAACTGGAGGGACCAGCAAGTGGTTGTGGAGAGTGGGATCAAGGGTGTGAATGTAACTCTGGTGAGATTCATCTGACCAGAACTACTGCCTCACGGGTCCAACAGCCTGGGTTCAATCCTGATCTCCGACACCGTCTGTCTGGAATTTGCGTGATCTCCCTGTGGTCGCATGCGTTTCCTCTGTGTGCTGCATCCCAAAGGTGTGGGGATTGGGAGGTTAATTAGCCACTGTAAGTATCTCCAGGTTGCAGGTTGTAGTAGAATCTGGAGCAGATTGCTGGGAATGTGAGGAGAAGAAAATGGGATGTAAGTTGGTTCTTGTCAAGTTAGGACAGACTTGGCAGGACTAAGGACCTGTTCTTGTGCTCTCTTCCTAAGCTACCCCAATATATTTTAAAATCCAAATTCACCTACCGTCAGTGTAACTGATGTCTGGACAATCAGGCTTGTCAATAGCCTCTTGTTTTAAATTTTAAAAAATCAACACCTGGTGATTTGAGCCCACTGTCAGTTTGTGAAGAAACAGCGAGTTCCATGCAGCTGTAACTTTAAGCACAGAATGAGGTCTTGGTCAATGCAACCGGAGTTATTTTGTTGTTGTTACTTCTCCAGGGGGACTGTATTCTTCGTGGTTGGTCTTGACAAGGTAGTGAGCCAGTTGTAACAGTCCACATGATGACAGCAGTCCCGTGTTTTCACTCACCCTCTCCTTACCACCCTCCCATTCTCCTTTTTCTTCCTTTGACAACCCAAGCACCACTATGTCTCCTTTGCTCTCATTTGTCTGTGTGATTCTTCCCCTCATCCTCCCTACTCCTCTCCTACTTCAAGATGTTCCATTTGGGTCTCCCTACCACTTGTTAATGCTCCTTTATTTGTGTTAAAGGTGAATCATTAGTATAGCATGTGGTTGTACCTGACCCACATCTTTGACTTGAGAAGAATGGAGAGATTAGGGAATCACATTACCCCAGTTGAGTCACACCCCCTTCCAGTCTATAACTTCTTGATGCGATCTGTAGGTTTTGTACTCAGCACGGTTCATGTAGCGTTTAGTGCTGTACTGTTACAGCACCAGCGACCCGAGTTCGAATATGGCACCATCTAAGAGAAGTTTGAGCCAGGAGGGCCTGAGACCATGATGTTATAAGAGTGTAATCTTTTGGATGAAATATTAAACTCATTGCCATCTTTCAAGGCAAAGATAATGATACCATGGTACTGTTTAGAACAAGAGCAAGGACATAATTTACATTTGGCCAACATCCCTGTAACCAGATGGATTATATCACCTCATGATTGGGGGAGTGTGCAAATGACCTTTCCCACACTACAACACTGACGGACTTCAAGAGCACTTTTCAAACTGCCTTGAGACATTTAGAGGTGTTCCAAACACAGGTTTTGATTTTTTTTTGTGCTCATGTAAAAAGGTGTAAATAAAAATTGGGAGTGTTTGATTTAGTGCTGATGAGGTATCTAAATGTCATTTATTAATTTAGTGGTAATTAATTTCTTTTGTGATTCAGGTGGGGAAGGACATCACCAACAAAGTGCTCTTGGTTCAGGATGCTTTACTGAGACTGTGTAAAACACAGTACTCACTGGAAGAGATTATGTCCAGACCCCTTCCAGAAGGAGTTGATCCACAGAGACTGGAAACTTACCTATCTGATGAAGATTTTCAGGTAATGATTGCCTCATGTGTAGAGTACTGAATGTCACCTCATTGGAAGGAGAAACTTCAGATGTTGGAATGTTCTGCAAGAATCAAACTGACGGAAGAACACAGTGAGGCAGGCATATCTGTGAAGGCAGAGGGATACTCCATGTTCTGAGTTGACACCCTGCATCAGTCCCCTTTGACCCCCTAAGTTTCTCCAGCAATTTGTCCTTTGTACCTCAATGCAAATCAAGTTTAAGAAGTTTACTGGAAGGATCAGGGTTGACGTTCATCTCCAGCTTTTCTCCAATTCTCAGTTTTGAGATATCCCTTTGTTTTCTCTCTATAACTGCCCTCATTATCAAGTAGGGGGCTCAATTCTTGCCAGTCATCTCGATATCACTGCTTCAGAGATAACCCTGCTGATCTCTTCCCCACCCAATCCTCATTTTATAACCAATTTGTTTTCTCACTTACCCAGTTCAGGTGAAGGACCTTCTTTAATTTTTCAAAAAATTTCAACATACAGCACAGTAACAAGCCATTTTTGCCCACGAGTCCGTGCTGCCCAATTACACCCCTGGTTTGGAGTGGTGGGAGGAAACTGCAACCCCCAGGGGAAAGCCCATGCAGACACGAGGAGAATGTACAACTTGCGCAGGATTCAAACTTGAATCCCGACCGCTGGCACTGTAATAGCATGGTAACAGGCCCACGACCCCATGCCACTCAAATACACCAATTCCCCTTTAAACCCTGTACATTTTGGAAGGTAGAAACCCACGCAGAACATACAAACATACAGTCAGTACCGGGTCACTGGCGCTGTAATAGGATTGCACTAACCTTTTCACTGACTGGGCCACCTCCGAGCACCAGGGAGATATGCTTGAGAGAAATGAAATCAATCCTTGTATATTGGTACTTGTTCAGTGATATCAGGCATTAGTTTGTGTTTCCACAGTGTTCCTTTACTGAAACCCCCTTTGTTTTCTTTTCTTTCACAGAAACTCGTGCAAATGCCAAAGGAGGAATTTTACAAACTTCCTGGTTGGAAGCAAGTGAATTGGAAAAAAGCCAAAGGCCTTTTCTAACCGGACAGCAATACCCTCGACTTGGTTTGTCCAGGAACCAACCCTTCACTTCCTTGCTTGGGGGTGCAGTGCATGCAGTCGCGAGGCTCAGACGTATATTTTCACATCTCCAATTTTCCATGTACTTAACTCTGTATCAGTGCATGAAGGAGGATCCTTGGGGATTAATTGTGCCTGTTGGACTTGTTGGCCCCTTTAAAGCACCTCCCTTCCCTACCAATGTCAGGTCTAATGCTTGGATTGGAGAGACAGTTCCCCTGCATTGCCCTGGACGCCAAGGAGGTAAAGTTAGTTTCCAGAACATTATTATAATGAGAGAGAAAAAAAAACACAGGGGCATTGTTAAGAATTACATAGAATTTTTCATATTTAATTTGAAGACATTTAAATATTTGTGGGTGGGAGAAGGTTGGAGTGGAATGGATGACACGAAAGGGTTTTATCTGATGAAGCATCCAGAATAACAGTCGGCCGATGTTCAAGATTTAACATTATTTTATTGTCGTACAATAAAGCAGAAAATGTGATATTACACTAAATTCCTTTAGTCTACCCAAAGATTCACCATCAGCAGAAATTCCCCTACAGTCAGGGAAAAAGAAGCAAAAAAGAATTTCTCCTCCCTGCCCACCCCACAAAGATGCCAAGTGTCCATGGATTCACCTCTAGCACTCCCACAATCTCTGCAGCCACACAGACCTAAGTCCAAACCATCGGCAACCTGAGCTCCAGATCCGAACCTCTGACACTATCAGGAAGCCCTCAGCTCCCTCTCGCATCCCGGTTCCGATACCTCTCCAGCCTGGTGCAGACCCTTGACCGCAGTCGCCAGATGCCCGCTACTTGTGCTGGGGTTGCTGGGCTTTTAAAGTGATTTGTATTTTTTTCCCTGCTAAGATTGAACTCTTTCAGATCCAGCTCAGTGGCCAACCTTCTCCTGCCTGGCCTTAGCTCATTTGCTTCTGCTCCACTTTTTTTCCCAACTGGTTTGGTTTCTAACCTTCACATCCTAGAAAAACTAAATGTTGACCAAAGCTGATGGAACTTATTTCTGTTGAGAGGAAAGAGGAGATCTCAGATGTCTAAAAATTACTGACAGTTCAGAGATGAGCAAGTGAAGTATCCCAACCAGTGAATGTGGTATTTGATGGTGTAACCACAAAATACAGGAACAAAGAAAGTGAAAGTTGCTTGGCAAAAACCTATCTCAACCCAATAAGATGGATGTTTCACCAATTGGGAGATTGAGAAAGGACTGTGGAAATGGGGAGGAATCCACAGTTCAGATAACTCTGCCTGTACTGACTGGGGATAGTGGCATAGTTTTTATAGTTTACCTATTTTATGTTTTACTGCATCCACTTGAATCAAGGCTTTTACAGAGCCTTGTTATAGACCTGAGGTTCTTTGTTTCGTCGTAACAGTGCAATCTGATGTAAAGTAAATTAAAGTGTTTTAAGCTTCATTACATTTTTAAAAAATGCTGAGAATCTGTATCACAAATGCAGTAGAGTTTGAAAGGAACCTGTCCAGCCTTCTGCTGGGTTGGAAATGTTGACTGACTGCAGTGGCCCATAGTGAATGGCTGTGGCCTCCACTCATGTGGTGAGGTGCTGAACCCTTTGAGGACTGATGACCCCTACAATGCTGCCAACCCATATCAGTATTCAGTGAGATCATTTTGGTTACCATTTAACACTAGTGCCTCAGTTAGCGCAGTGTGCAGTCCCAGCAATCGGGACTAGGGTTCAAATCCCATGCTGTCTGTAAGGAGTTTGTATGTTCTCCTTTTGACTATGTGGGGTTTTTTCTGGGTGCTCTGGTTTCCTCTCACTGTTCAAAACGTGCGTGGGATTGTAGGTCAATTGGGTGTAATTGAGCGGCGCAGGGTCATGGTCCAAAAGGGCCTGATACTGTGCTGAATGTCTAAATTAAATCATTTTTTATTTAAAATTTAAATTTGGACAGTAGTTAATATTCTTGTCTGCCATTTTAAAATGAATGTTAAACTATTTAAATAGCCACACCAACATCTTCACAAGCTTACTGTAAGCAGGAATTGGTTTGGCCTTGTGTTATTTGCTCACTGTTGCTTCCTAGTTTATCTGCAAATCTTCATGAAAGGTAAAACTTTATCAGCCATTTTGTGATTTGTTACTCTGGTCTTTTAAAGGTCTCCAGCAGTGAGATGTAAAGCGGCAGCCTGGTCCCTGCACTTGGTGTAAAGTCAATTTCCAATCCTTGGTTACTTCCAGTAGGATTGTGTTTGTTGACTTCAGGGAAAGGTCCACTTTTTAACTGGATTATTTCCCTCTGTTCTCCTGCTCTCTGATACCACAGGTTATTGCTGGAATTCACTGCCCCTTTCTGTTCTTCTTGCTCCCCTCTGTTATTACGGGATGATCACTGGAGTGGAGAACTCCTTCTCCGGCCCTCTTGTTAATACTGATATCTTCTCTTCCTCCCTCCAGTCCTCTCCCCACAGTCTCATTTTCATGCCATGAGCTGTTGTCTCATTTTCTATTAACGTGGAAGTCGTAACTATGGACTTCTAACAAAATTACTGATTTTAAAATCCTGATGTAAAATAGATCTGGTGATCAGTTCTGTACAGCAGAGCAAAGATGCCTTGGGTCTGGTGATGAATACTCAATTCATGTGTCATCTCAGAGTGTCCTAAGTTGGTGGTATTAACTTGCCTTGAATCAGATCGAAAACCAATATCTATTGTATATTGTACTTATGCAGCTTTTAAAACTTAGACTTTTTGTAAAGTTTGTACACTTTCAGAGATTTCTGAAAGTATTTTAATTCTCTCAGTCTGCAGAGCTTTCATTTTTCCTGACCCAGTGCATGTTGAAAGCACAGAGGACAAGATAGAGTTCTGCACCTGAGACTCTGGGAATTCTGCATTGTATTCATGTTTATCACAAAGTAATATTTTGCAAATGCTTTTTTTAAAATGTTGGATAATGCAATCATGATATTTAGATCTTTTGTACGTACAGTTTTAAATCTGCTTTTCAGATGGAAAGATTTACTGTTAAGGCTGTGTCAAACAGTGCAATGGATTAAAGATGAACGGACAATCTTTGAAGGATGTCATTCCTGTGACCAGAGTTACCATTGGGTTTACTGTCTTTGCAAATTGCAGTAATGAATAGACAGAGGGTGGTGTGACACCAAGTCCCCAGAATTAGCTGGGTTCACCACCATCAGAGGGTACTTCCCCAAAACAAGTCAGAAGTTCATGGTTTCTACTTGAAAGAACAAGGCTGCAATCCAATCAAATAACTCGGTGCAGCCCTCTAGGAGCCTATATTGTCAAAAGTGCCGCCTTGAACTTGTGGCATTAAAACACAATTTTATCCACTTAATGCCACAGGTTCATTTTCAGACAGAAGAACTGATTGAATTTCTTGGACTATGATCGTCTCTAACTTTGTCAAATTAATTGATCATTTTTAGTACGTTTTGCAAGACCTGGCTGCTCTAAAAGTGAAATGTGGGAGATGTGTTCATGAGGATGCTGCCACCCAGGTAGGGCAGCAACAAAACTTAAGCTTGATCTGTAGGATTTGGGTTAGAGATAAAGAGATTATCCATTGACAATGCTGATAAGATGCAATGGCCTCTAGAACCTAAACATCAGTTGACATTTTTCATCTCTGTCATAAAGGAACAGAATGGCATCATAGTTACTAGGTAAGTGGAATATGTAATCTATCCCACAAAACAATCAGAAATGATTGGGAGCAACATTAGGAGGTAGAATCACTCGTTTTTAGAATGAAGGCATGTTTGCTTTCATTAACTGGGCCGCAAGTTCAAAAGTTTCAAGCTTGGTTTCCTCTCCATTTTCTCCATGTGACCTTCAACAGGCCCAGTGTGGAGTTAGTTCAGTGGTTCTCAACCTTTCTCTTTCCACTTACATATTACTTCAAGTATTTCTATGCCATCGGTGCTTTGTGGTTAGTCAGACATTGCTTAAGGTGGTATGCGAGTGCAAAAGATAAAGTTTGAAAATCACTGTTTTAATTGTGCCTAATTGACTTGTTAATGGAGAACTGGATAAGCAAGTTTGCAGATGATACAAAGATTGGTGGTGTTGTGGACAGTGAGGAAGATTACCGTAGATTAAAAGGTGATTTAGGAAGGCTGGAGGTGTGGGCTGAGAAATGGCTGATGGAATTTAATACAGATAAGTGTGAGGTGTTATATTTTGGAAAGGCAAATCTAAATAGGTCATATGCATTAAATAGTAGGGTATTAAGATGTGCAGAGCAACGAAGGGATTTAGGAGTGATGGTAAATAGTACCCTCAAGGCTGATACTCAGGTAGATGGTGTGATGAAGAAGGCATTTGAAATGTTGGCCTTCATAAATCAGAATATTGAATTCAAGAGTAAGGAGGTTATGATGAAATTGTACAAGGCATTGGTGAGGCCAAATTTGGAGTACTGTGAACAGTTTTGGTCACCAAATTATAGGAAAGATATAAACAAAATAGAGAGAGTGCAGAGAAGGTTCACGAGAATGTTGACAGAATTTCAAGGTTTGAGTTACAGGGAAAGGTTGTGCAGACTAGGGCTTTTTTCTCTGGAGCGTAGAAGATTGAGAGGGGACTTGATAGAGGTGTTTAAGATTTTAAAAGGGACAGACAGAGTAAATGTGGATAGGCTTTTTCAATTGAGATTGGGGGAGATTCAAACTAGAGGACATGGTTTAAGATTGAAGGGGAAAATTATAAGGGGAACATGAGGGGAAATTTCTTTACGCAGAGAGTGGTGGGGATGTGGAATGAGCTTCCGGCAGACGTGATCAAGGCAGGATCATGGGTTATATTTAAGGAAAGACTGGATAGTTACATGGAGAGGAGAGGACTGGAGGGGTATGGACCGGGTGCTGGTCAGTGGGACTAGGAGGGTGGGGATTTGTTACAGCATGGACTAGTAGGGCCGAACTGGCCTGTTCTGTGCTGTAAGTGGTTATATATACGGTTTCATAACTCTAAATGAAATGGGCCAGTGACAATTTTTGTCAAGTAAAATATTTCCGTAACAATTGGGTCTAGAGCAGTGATTTTCAACCTTCCTTTCCCACTCATACCACCTTAAGCAATCCCTTACTAATCACAGAGCACCAATGGCATGGGGATTACTTAAAGTGGTATGTGAGTGGAAAGAAAAAGGGTTGAGAACCACTGAGTTATTTGAAATCTGCAGTTTATGTTCTTGGACATTGTGGAAACTGTGAACTCCCAGTTCAACCACATCCTGAAACCCTGCTAACAAACATTTAACAATAAAATCCCCATTACCCGGCACCTTCGGGGATTGCGGTAGCCTGAGACACACTCTTACAATGCCAATCTAAAACACCTGCGTTAAGAATAACCAGTTTAAAAGACAAAAATACTATACTGTACTTACACTACAGTGTGGCAGTGGCTGCGGTCAGGTTGAGGAATTTGGAGAAGACAGAGATGCCTGTGAGGAACTGACCCCCTAGAGGCTTCAGAGATACAACCTTATACCAAGAGCTCTATCATGAGAACATATTTACCTGGCTCGGGGATTCCAAGGTCGATGCTATTGGGACGTATGACACATTGCAGGAGGACCTTCTGCCACCCCTTTGTGGCTGAATTGCTCTATCACTGGAGGTCAAGGTCACATTGACCCTCACCCTCCTCGCCACAGGATCAAGCGAAGCCCTGGAAAATCTGCCACCTTCACACCCTGTGCTCACTGCAGCAAGAGAGAGGCCACCCAGGTGTTGTATCAGCAGACAGATGATTTCATCTAGAGTAAAATCCCTAGTATCCGGAACCTATGGGGATTGTGAATGCTGGAATTGTGAATTTTCCGGTTGACTGAGACTCACTCCTCCAATGCCTTACTATACACCTGCATTGAGAATAAACAGTTTAAAAGACACTGCAAAATGTAAAATCATTTGATTTAAAAAAATCAGTATTGTAGACCTTAATTATGTAAAGGTCACTTTAATCAGGTAATTGCCGTAACTTACAAAAATTTAAATTTGAACCCAGGTCACTGGCGCTGTAATAATGTTGCACTAACCATGCCACTGTCATAATTGACCCCCACTCCCCAAAATTTACAGATAAACCCTTACTAATGTAATAATGTATTAATGAAGACTCTTACCAGGATAGGGAGACACTTTGGGAGAGTCGTCCCAGTGGCAAGTGGCATCGGCCAGCCCTTCATCCTGGGAACTACCATTTTATTGAAACAGAAGCTGCAGGTGGGGCACGGCCGGGGTGCCCCACTGGCTGGATGCTTGCTCCCATCTTCATCAAGTGGTGTGTTATTCAGAGATCATTTATTTTTACATTTCTAAACTTTATTTATTCTTTCATTTAAAATTATTCTTATTTATTAATATCCTGGATTTTTTTTTGCTGGGCACTTGGATTGCCAACTACTTCAATTCCAGATATTGGGGATTTTTACTGTATTTGGTTAACAAATTTTACACAGCAGTAAGTTGAGAAAAATGTTCAAATTTAGAACCTTGCTTCAACTAATTCAAATATGAATGCTGAAAGAAGAAATCTATGTCCTGTTTTTAATTATATAGCAGCATAAGGTTTAGCTTTTGGACTCATGTCCAGATAATGAATGGGCTGTTGACCTGGAGATATAAACTTAAATGTTATCACGGCAGTCAATTTACCCAAGTTTAGATCATTCAATAATACTGGACTGTGGCGACTATGAAATTACTCAGTTCAGGTAAAACTGGCTCACACCTATGTACTTCTGGGAAAGAAATCTACCAAATTACCCATACTGGCCAAAACACTCGATTGGCTGTATCTGTTTACAGGACAATGAAATTCAAAGTTCCTTTGTCATGCATAAAATAGGTGTAATATTACAAGAAACAAGGACACACAATAAATCCATTTCTTGTAGATGATGTGTTTCTGTAAGCAAGCAAAAAAATATACACCCAGAGTATCAAGCAAATCAAACAAAATCTCACAATTACTTAGATCCATGTGTTATGTATCAGCGGGATACAGTTAATGTTAATTTCATTAGAAAGAAATAAGTAATTTGAACCCTGAGGCAATAAAATTGGTAACTACTGGAAAAGATATGGAGCCTTGGCATAACCTTCGTTCTAACACAGTTGACTCTGCCCATCAATGTTATGGGCAGAATCTTCTATCTAACCAGGTCCCCCGCAATCCTCTGGAGCTAAGGGAGATAATTAAATTTGCATATGCGATGTAAATTTTTATCTACTTTAATCCCCAGATATTTATTGCTTTCTTGCACCCATTTGAATCGACTTCCTTATTGATACTGCCCATTCACCAAAGGCATTATCTCACTTTTGTCCAAATTTACCTCATATCCCAAAACCTACCCGTAATCCTCCAGTGTGGTCCTTAGTCTAGCCAATGGCCTTCTGGGTCGGTCAAATATACAAACACATCAGTGAAAAGGTTGATTTAGTGTTCCATCTGGCCCACCCTGAACCCATTTATGTCTAGATCCTGCTGAATGGCTTCCGCCAGGGGCTCAGTGGCTAATATAAACAGCACTGGAGACAATGGGCAACCTTGTATACTTGACCTGCTCAATGAAAGTACTGGAGACATCGGCCCATTTAAATATAATTTTCGCTTGGGGCTTGTGGTAAAGTGCCTTAACCCAATTAATAGATGTTTGTTCCAATCCAAATTTATCCAGTACCTTGAACAGATTGTCCCACTCCAATCTGTCGAAGGCCTTCTCCATTTCCAATGCTACAGCTACTCCCAGATCCACATCCAATTGTGCCAAATATACCAGACTTGGCAATCTAGCTGTGTTGTTTCCCAATTGCCTCTTTTCTACAAAACCTATTTGATCTGAATTCGTTGATCTCAGCAAATATTCTGCCAACACTTTTGCAATAATTTTATAGTCTGTATTCAATAATGAAATTGGCCTATATGAGGTGGGCTTCAATGGGTCCCTGTCTTTTTTGGGAATCACTGTGGAGAAAGACTCCAGGAGTGTATGAGTCTCCACTGCCTTATCCACCACCTTCATAAGAAGGGGCATTAAGAGATCTTTGAACTCTTTATAAAATTCGATGGGGAAACCATCCTCCCACGGCGACTTGCCAGCCTGCAAAGAGCTCAGAATCCATGCTATCTCACCTTTAGTGAAAGAGGCATTCAGCCCCTCTTGTTCCTCCTGTCCAAAATTTAGCAGTTCCAATGGGAGCAAGAAATCATCTATTTCAGTAAGATCTCATCCTGATTCAGATTTATATAATTCTTTATAAAACCTTCCAAATGTATCATTTATTTCCTTTGATTGTTCTTGAAGCTTCCCCTGCCTTCACCTACCAGGACAAGACTTTATGGGCCCTCTCCCCCAGCTCATAATACTGCTGTCTAGATCAACCTTTCTGTCTTAGATGTTTGTACTGTATTATACTTGAGCTTTTTATTCACCAAGTCCCTCTATTTCTATTCTGTGCTCAATCTTTGGTATTCCTTTTCCAAATGGGCTATTTCCTTTTCAAAATCATTAATTTTCTTCATGAGTTTCTTTTTAATGTTCTTGGTGTATCCAATTATCTGACCCCTTAAGTAAACCTTCAATGAGTTCTATATTAGGACTCAGTAGAGGGGAAGTTGGTCTCACAGGACAAATCAACAAAGCTACAAAATTCCACTTTTCCCAATAATGACATATTCAGGCACCATCTATACATTGGGGCCTGTTTATCTCTATTATAATAGATACCATCAAGGGTGAATGATCTGACAATAGCTGCACTGCGTACTCAATTTCCACTATCCTGCCCTCCAATTGGGCTTATGCCAAAAATAAATCCATTCTAGTGCAAGAATCATGTTGTCGAGTAAAAGGAGTAGTAATCCCTTTCTCTTGAATTCAGCCTCTTCTAGACATCTATGAGATTTAGCTTCTGCATAAAGCCTAGGGTGGACTTAGCCGCTCTGACTCTTGTTACCTTCTTTGTCATTTACCCATGACCAGATCCAGACAAAAATTAAAATCCCTACCGATCAAGACATTCTCACACCCTTCAGTTTCTTTGAAGAATATATCTTGTATGAATTTTTCATCATCAAAATTCAGGGCAACTATATTCATGACTATCCATAGTTTCAAGTATATTTGACAATGCACCAGCACACACCTCCCCACTGAGTCGGCAGCCACCTCCCAGATCATAACTGGAACATTCCTCCTTATCAAGGTTGCCTCTCCCCTGGCTCTGGAGTTGAAGAAGGACATCACCACCTGGGCCACCCATCCTCTCTTTAAATGTTATGGTTTCGTAAGGTGGGTCTCCTACAAAAATACTATGTCGGCCTGCATTTTCTAAAGATGTGCCAAGACTCTCTTTATCATTCCGTTTATCCCATTTACATTAAAACTCATGAATTTGACCGTTTTATCCATTACCTTTCCATTGTTTTCTCCCCCTCCTCTTCCATTGATACTTCCCTTCCAAGGGCCTCTGATGTGAACGCCCACGTTCCATGGAGAAGCTAAAAACCAACAAACCTAAAAAAGAAAAAAAAACAAAATATCCCCCAATACTCCTCCACTACTCTATCCCTCCGTCTCACCTTCCTGACACCCATACCCGTACGACTGGTGCCAACTACCCCCTACCTGTCAAGCATGCCCAATGCACCCATTGTCCTGCTCCTCCCCACCCGCTCCCCTTAAGCTCCCTTTATCACTACTTAAATTGACTTTAACATCAATATCTTATCAAGGTAACACATAACCAATCCCCTCCATTTTTTAATCATACACAATCCATTCCTTTCTTCCCCAGTCCTGTGAGGATATCTCGTTTTTGGCATATTTAATCATCTCCCTGGCATCCTTAAAGAATTTCTTATTCCCTCTGAACCTTACTATTTTTAAGGTGTCTCAACACTTTTTTAAATCAAGGCAAAAAGAATACCTTATCCCCGTCCCACACCACTTGCCCCCCCCCCCCCCCTTCGCTCCCTCAGTTGCTGCCTGTAAAATTTGCTCCCTGTCCTGGTAGCGAAGGAGCTTGGCTTTTGACCTGGGGCCAGTCAGTGGATTAGAGACCAGTGCCAATTTTGTCCCTTCCCAGCACCTCCACTTTTTGAAGGAACCCACTGGGTCTTCCCCCCCCCCCCTCCTCAACATCCTCCTTCACCCCCACCACCTTTATATTATTCCTCCTATTCTGGTTTGCCAAAGCATCCATCTTCTCCCACATTCTATCCTTCTCCCTCTCACATACGTCCCATTCACTCTCCCTCCTTTACAATTTCTTCTCCACTCTTTCCATTCTATCCTCTACCATTGTAACCTTTGTGGTTAAGTTATCTATATTTTCTTAAATTTCCTTCTGCCCTCCCAACACTGACCTTTTTTTTAAACTATACAATTGCAACCATTAATTATTTGTTGGAGGGGCCCACCCCTTCTACATCTTTCTCCTCCCTCTTTCTGTCCCCATTGTCTTTCTACTCTTTTTCCTGCTCCATCTCTGCCTGGCTGAAGGTGCCCATGTCCTCCAACCAGTCCTCTTTCCTGACTCCCGCCAGGCCCGATGCTTCTGTCAGTCGATGCTGCCTTACCATCGCTCTCCACCCAGACTTCTCTTGGCTCCCCCCTACCAGGTAAGTGTTCTTTTTCCCTTATTGACCTTGAGGCCTCATCCACCTCGGTCTCTGTCATCACATCCCCTCTTCTGATCACGGGTCTCTCCCGCCATCTTCCTCGTGCCTGCCAGCGCTCCTGGTTCTTCCCTTGCTGTCTCCTCATGGCTCCCCACGATCCTGTCATCCAACCTTCTGATCGCTTGGGGGTGGGGGGGGGGGAATGGTTCGACAGCTCCATCTGCTCAACCACTGCCCCTTCCGTCGACCTGGTAGGTCTGTCCATCCACTTTCCACGAGGCGAGCTCTTCTCACGAGGAAGGTTCTTCTCATCCTCTTCTCTTGCTTCTTTGTTTTCTTCCCATCTTATTAAGATATCAATTACTTAATAGCTTCAATAAAATCCCACTCTCTCATCTCCTAACCTATTAATCTGTGTTATCATTCTTGCTAAAGATAGCAAGAATGTAAAAGTGTAACTAATAAGAACAGATTAGGCCATGTTCCCACAATCCTGCTCTACATCTCAATATGCTCCTGCTGGTTCAGATTTTCGATTTCAATTCAAGTTTATTTACATCTAATTGCACAAGTGCAAACCAGTAAAGCAGTGTTCTCCACTCCTATGTGCAAAACATGCAAAACCTAATCATGGGTCCATTATCTCTGGGAGGGACACTTTGATGCATTCCATCCCCAGAAGTTCGAAGCATTTTGCAATGGTGGAGGTCAGTGTCATTAAGGCTTTTTTTCAAGAAAGAAACTCTTTACCTTATTCCCATAAGTCTGGATTCCCAGACAACCTGAAACTCGGTCTACCTCAGCCATAAATATGCTTAAAGATTCAACATCCTCCATTTTCTGGAACAGTGAATTCCAAGGATTTGCCACCTTCTGACTGAAGAAATTGCTCCGCATTTCTTCAGTGTTACACCAATATTCTGAGATTGTCACCTTTCTCCACACTCCCCCTCCCCCCTCCCCAAAATCTTCTCAGAATATTACATATTTCACTTTTCCTTCTTCTAAACTCCAGAAAATATCAGCCCCATTTTGCATGAATTATTTCAGAGAACAACTTCCAGGAATCAATTTAGCAAGTATTTGTTATGCCAAATCCAAATATATTTCTCCCACCGTGAACACATCATCACCTTGTACGCGTGCAAAGAGTCTACTGCTTTAGTCATCCGTCACCCTTAGAATAAAAGCCAATATTCCATTCACAAGCTATTTAATTTCCTCATCCTCCTTGTTAACATTTTGTGTCCAATCTCAAATGAAAGAGCCTGCAAAACATACGTTACGTCACTAATATTCATATGCAGTACACAAAGTGCTGTTTAAGCTCAGTACATCACACAGCATCTATAGGATGCAAATGGATATAGCATTTCGGGCCTGAGCCCTTCATAAAGATATGAGCAAAAAGCAATAAAAAAAGGTGTTGGGGAGGGGGTAGAGGAGGGAGGAAGGGGCAGGGGGTAGAGTACAGGAGATAAGAGGTCGTGGAGGATACAGGTGGGAGGGCAGAAGAAAAAGCTGAGGTGATAGGGGGAGGGATAGCTCTCTGAATGGAGCAGAAAGGGGTTGGGGGACTGAAGGAAAGGAGATAGATGGAGGGAGGGAAAGACAGACAGGGGAGGGGCCTAATGGAGAAGCCGATGTTAAGGCCACCTGGTTGGAGTGCCCAGACAAAATGTTTGTCTAATTTGCGGGTGGCTTAGTCTGGCCATTCACGAGGCCATAGACTGTCATGTCGGTATGGGAATGGAGTGTAGAATTTAAATGGTTGACTCATTAATGAGGTCCTCATTATTGCAGCAAACAGAGCAAAGGTGCTCAACGAAACAATCTCCCAATCTGCATTCAGTCTTCTGATGTAAAGGAGGCCACAAAGGGGAAGTTGGTTCGTATGCAGTAGATGACCCCTGCCCATTCACAAGTGAATTGTTCCTTCACTGGAAGGGCTGTTTGTGGCCCTGAATGGTGGCGAGGGAGGAGGTGTGGGCACAATTTTGGCACCTGCTGTGATCATGGGTAGGTAACAAAGGAGTCATTGGTGGGAAGGGATGAGGGAATCTCAGAGGGAGTGGTCCCTGCAAAAAGCAAGAAGGGAGGAGAGAGGAAGATGTGTCTGGTGGTGGGATCACATAGCAGGTGATGGAAATTGCAGAGGATAATATGATGTTAGATGCAGAGGCTGGTAGGGTGGTAGGTGAGGACAAGGTGAGTTCTTCCTTGTTGTGTCTAAGGATGGAGGGGCCAGGGCTTATGTACGAGAGATAGAGATATTATTGCAAGGGCTGAGTTGATGGCAGAAGAGAGGAAGCCTCTTGGATGTTCTAGGATTGAAGACCTCATCCTGGGATGGAGGAATCCTTGAGGCTGGGCGATGCTGAGGTTACTGAGGGAGTTGGTGGATTTGTAGAAAATGCCTGTACAGTTTGTCTCCTGAATTGGAGACAGGGAGATCAAGAAAGGAGAGAGTGTTGCAAGGGATAGACCAAGTGACATTAAAGGTTAGCAGAAAAGTGAATAAACTTGACGAGCCCATCATGAGTCAGCACCAATGTAGCAGAGGAAAAGTTGAGGAGCCTTGCCTGTGCAGGCCTGCATCATTAATTTCTCAAAATAGCCAACAAAGATAAAGGCATTGATGGGACCCTTGCAGGTACCCATGGCGACCTTTTTGATTTGGAGAAAGTGAGTTGAGAAGTTATTGAGGCTGAGAACAAGTTCTGCCAGGTAGGGAAGGGTAGTGATGGAGGAGGACTTTTGTTGAGAAAGAAACAAAGGGCTTTGAGACCTTCCCTATGGGTGATAGAGGTGCACAAATTTTGGATATCCATGGTTGAGTTCAGGGAACTGGAAGTTGTTAAAGTGATGGAGGCATGCAAGGTATTGCAGATGTAGGTAGGGAGGAACTGGACCGAGGGGATAAAAATGTTTGAGATAAGATGATAGCAGTTCAATGGGGCAGAGCATTGGTTTGTGGATTTTGGCTGGGTGATAGAATCAGTCAGTTCGTGGTTGGGGAAAAAAAATGAGGTTAGAGGTTGTGGGATGGAGATGACAGGAACTGATGTGTGAGATGCTGACCGCTGAAGGGGTAATTAAGAGGAGGCGTCTTCAGCGAGGTAGAGTTCAGTGCACCAGACCACAACATCACCACCCTGGTCTCCGGGTTTGATCATGAGTTTGGGGTTGAGCGGAGAGAGGGTGGAGGGCAGAGTGCTCTGAGGGAGTGAGATTAGAATAAGTGGAGAAACTGAGATGCTTGACATCTCAGCAGCAATTGGAAATATAAAGATTCAGAGCAGGCAGAAGGCCAGACCGAGGTACCTAAGAGGAGGACCAAGCCTTAAGGTGGGAGAAGGGGTCTTTGGTAGGGGGTGGAAAATCAGGTGGAAGAAGCAGGCATCAAGTCAGAGACAACAGAAGAAGGAAAACTTTGCCTAATACTAATGGTTGTGAGAAGTTCCAAGGCCATTAACACAGATTTTGAAAAAGCTTGGGACACCAGATAGCAGGAAGAGAACTCTATATTCATTATCAATGGGAGATGCAAATGGTTAACAGTTAATCCTACTCAAACTCCCCATTTTCAGTCACTACATATTAAAGGAAGAGCAATTTCTTGTTTTATGATTTACAATTTCCTTATCACCTCAGACATAGCAATTTAAGAAAAAGATAAGTGTCGACTCATGCAGTAATCAGAATTGATAACACGTCAGGCACTACAGCAGGGGTATGAGGTTGAAATGTAACTACACAGTTATCAAAAATGCTCATAAATGTTTATCATAAACATCATCAAGTGAAAAAAATCAAACAAACTCATGGACTGTGATCTGATTTTGTCCAAAAATCACTTGAATATTGCAACGTTGTTTTCAATTAATGTCAAGTATCTCGCTTCCCAGACTGATCACACCTTGCTGCGATGTCTCCAGAAAATGTTTAAGCTGAGCTGCTCGAGCTGGGAGAATCCAGCCTCTCTCATTGTCAGGCAGGACCAGGGGCTAAATTGCAGACTGTTCCTGGCAGAAGTTGTCACATCCCATGAGGTTTCTCTCGGGCTCACTTGCCAGAGCTGCCTCTCTCAGCACTGACATATGTTCCTCAGCCGAAGACAGGGATTGGTCAATCCAGTCAAGGCTTCCGGTCATGTGACAGGCATTCCTGGTAACCAATACAAGGTGACTGACAGAGAGTAGAAGGGCAGTGGTCCTGCAAGTGAAGGAAGAGGAGTGTTGACACACAGTGGAACCTGAATGAAAAACTCTAATCCTCAAAGCATTCTGATCATCTTTTTAGAGCACTGTCTGGTATCTCCATCTTTGCTTTGTTGTCAGCAGCCTATGAAGTGACTTGGGATATTCCACTATGTTACCAGAATTAGAGCAACATAAGCCATTATCACAGCATGCAGTTTAAATTGCTCCCTGTGGGTATACCATGCCTATTGGTACTCTGGTCACATGTGCCCACGGTATCAATCTGCCTGTCTTGAGAACATTTCTTAATCTCAATCAGTATACCATATATATCGGTGTACAAGGCGACTAGGTGTATAAGACCTAGAGTTATACTCTTTGTACAAGACTACCCCCTAGTCTGGCACGTACCACTGAGAACTTACTGCCCCAATAGTCCTTTACCAACCATCCCACGGACCAGTAAAGTGACGCTGTCCAATAGTTTAGTCGGGGCGGATGGACACCACAGGGGAGCGCTGAGTTTTTGCTGTTCATCAACTGTTGCAAATGGCAACTGGCATATGCTGTTAGTTTTGTTTGCTGTGTTGTTAGTTTAAGGTATGTTAGACAGGTTTATAATATATTTTTATTGTTTTAATATAACATCACTATTAATTCAGCTTCCAAAACGCAAGTTTCAGTTGAAAAATATTTAGTTGTAGGACCACAGGAGTTATGCGAGTGTTTTATGCTATTATCCATCACCATGGAGGACCCTCTAAACCAGAGGATATTAAGGTGAGGATTTTATACTTTCCATATAAATAAAAATATATTTTGTATGCCAATATTTTATATTTATCAAGTATGCTTTATTTATAAATGAAGTATACTTTATACTTTCCTGATTTTGGGGTGTCATTTTTAAATCACGCAGACATATATTAAATACCCTCATTTCTTTCACATTGAGGGAACTTGTTCTAATTGATATTCCCTGCTCTGGAGAACAGTGTGAAATGTGAACTTCCGACATCACTGAAAGCACATTATGTTTGCAATTGCGCTGCATTCATTTAGTTAATTCAGCGTGCTGCAGATTGAGAGGTACTCATCATGATATGTTGCTTAAGGTTCGAAAGAACTGTAACAGACCTGGCATCCAGGAGCTTGGGATCCAGCGGGGGGTACATCGATCTCACCACATCATCCACCCTAACAGTGATCGGGAAAGGAAAGAGCTACATTAGTGGAAACTTTTAAGCCGGAAGAATTCTTACCATACAAAACGCAGTGAGCTCATTTAAACAATGATTATACAAAGACTTTATTTTAATGTTGGAATAGATAAATGATTTTGATTATCTTCACTTTGTCCTCTAGATACCAAGCAGTGGAAGCCATCCTGAAACTCCATTGTTTTCAAGATTCCTTTATTGTCAATATATGTAATATTACATGAAACTGCCAATTGAATAATAGGTATCCTTTAATATTTTTAGCTTGTGACTCAATGCTTTATTCACAGTTTTTGGGACAACTTTTAATGAATCTTTACAATTACCACGATATTTTCCGATGGAGAGCTTTACAATTTTGTAAAGATTAGCTCAGGTATGAACTCAAAGTATGATCAGAATCTGCCCCCATCATGGCTAACCTGAACTTGGGGATAACCTCCTTAATCCAATGCCAACCAGTAGAGCTGGGTCTTGTTGGTCTGAGAGTGGATAGCCAGGCTCTGTAACATTGTGCCCTTCCTACTGCCTCTTACTGAGACCATTGATGTAATCCATTCACCCACATCTCCTGCATTAATTCCCAGCTCTACCATGCAGCCTGATTAATTTTGGTAAGTGGAAAGTAAGTTTTAAAATGATTATGGGGGAACTGCCCGGCTCTTTCACTTGCATGAGCCTGAAGGTTAAAATTTACAAAACCTTTTTTAAAAAAATGCAAGCCTTTTCTTAATTATTGGCCATTGGAGTGAATGGTAGGCACTGGTGGTGTGAGGTGAGACAAGTCTCATTAATCTTAATGTGGAATGAAGTCGGGGAGGGCAACAAACTGGATTCAAGTACAGTAAGACCCCTGGTATCCAGCACCTATGGGGATTGGAGATGTTGGATGAGTGAATTTGCCAGTTGCTTGAGATTGAGTCTTGTATAGATTACATCTGCAGACTTTTAGATTGGCATCCTCACTGCTAAGGGAGGCCAATTTTAAACATTTGCAATTTTTACCTATTTATTTTCTCCAATTTTTGTTTTTGCTGGTTGCTTGAATTCCGGATAATGGGGATTTTACTGTATTTATAATTGTGAAAGGAAATATAGAGTGGAACCTGAGTTGCCTTATCCTAAGTTGGAGGGTTAAATGATTTTGTGGAATCGTACATCATGGATGCAGTCCATTCCACCGACCACTTCTTAATTGACCCCCAACCAACTTGGTCCATAGACCTCTCTGCCTCACTAATTCTGGTGTAAATTCCATTCCTGAGCCAGTTTCAATGACTCTTTTAGGCAGAGCAGTCCAGGTACTTAACCTCGAAGTAAAGAAGGCCCCCCCATTTCTCTAAATCTCTTCCTCTCACCTTATACCTACATGCTCTAGTTTTATTTATTTCTGACATGGGGAAAAGCTTCCTGCAGTCTATGTACCAATCTATCTTTTTAAATTAAAATTTTTAAATACAGGCCAATTCGGCCCCACAATCTGTGCCATCATATTACCCCTCATTAACCTACGCCCCAGTATGTTTTTGAATGGTGAGAGGAAACCAGAGCCCCCAGAGAAAACCCACAGACACGGGAGTATGTACAAACTCCTTACAGACAGCACGGGATTCGAACCCAGGTCCTGTCCCAACCACTGGGTCCGTAAAAGCATTACACTCACCACTATGCCAACCAAGCCGCCCTATCTACCAGTCATATTCTATATACCTCAATCTTGACACTTCCTTTGCTCCAGGAGAAAGTGATTTTGCTTCTCCAGCCTCTCCTTCTCACAGAACTGCTCCATCCCAACATCCTGCTGAATCTCCTCTGCAACCTCTCCAGAAGTGCCAGATCCTTCCTACACCTCAGTAACCAGAATGGCATGTAGCCCTCCAGCTGAGGTCCGATGAAGGTGTTATCAATTTGGAACATAGCCTTCCTGCTTTGTTATTCAATGCCCTGACCAATGAAGGCCAGTATTCTATTGTCTACCTGTTTTGCCACCTAAAACTCCTATGGCCTTCTATTCTAACTCTGAGGCACTTTGGTTCCACAATACTCCCAAGGTCAATCACGTTTCCTGAAGCCTTGTGGTTTTCAAAGCAGTAACAAGTCACAATCAATGCAATTTCCCAACTAATAACTCAGCGGACACACTCCTGGATCTAGAGGTGAAAGATAAATCATGTGGTTCTCAACCTTTCCCCCCCCCCCCCCACTCACATACCACTTTAAGTAATCCACAGAGCACCTATGCACTAACTCCATTTCCATCCCAAATGTTAATTCCTCTCAGTAACCAGGATTTATAAATCCATGACTTTGGGAATGTCAGCTCTATTTAATAATGCCTACTGATTGCTGGCATAGTCGGCCTCTGCAGGACAGCCCTCTCTCACCTTGGGCTAATCCTCTTTGCTACCACGATAATGTCGCTTAGTCTGGCTGGTGATTTGATCTTTGCGCCTGATCCCATCGTCATGGCAACAAGTTTCTCAGTTAGAGTATGGCATATCTGTAAAATGAAATATAAATCCATCAGGCTGCACAAATAATCATTATAATGTTACGAAGCAAAGTTTTCCTCAGATGTAATTGTGTAATTCTAACTGTAAGTGCTGTGTTATTCATTATTTCAAACTTGCAGCTCATGTCATTCTGGGACAACTTTTCTCAGTATCACTGGAATCAATGGGTTCTTTCACAGTCCTCCAACTCCTTTTCACACTGAGATTGCCTGAGATGCACGGACACCAGAAACATAAAGATCGATGAAAATTCTGCCTGGCCTGCATGCATCCTCGCTCTTCAATTGCCTGGTTTGCATACTTTCTCAGTTGGAACATGGACAATTCAATGCAGGAACAGGCCCTTTGGCCCATGTGGTCTATGCTAAACATAGAACAATAGCACATTACAGCACAGAAACTGGCCCTTCAGCCTTTCTAGTCTATGCTGAACTATTATTCTGCCTGGTCCCACTGACCCAGCACATAGCCCCACCCACCTCGCCCCGTACTCCTCCCATCCACGTACCCATCCAAATTCTTCTTAAATGTTAAAATTGAACCTGCATTCACTTCAGCTCATTCTACACTCCCACCACTCTCTGTGAAGAAGTTCCCCCTAAACTTTTCCCCTTTCACCCAGGTTTGTATCTCATCCATCTTCAGTGGAAAAAGCCTATCTACATTTACTCTGTCTATCCCCTCATAATTTTATATACCTCTATTAAATCTCCCTTCATTTTTCTATGCTCCAGTGAACAAAGTCCTAACCTGTTTAACATTTCCCTGTAATTTGATTCCTGATGACCGGACAACATCCTAGTAAATCTTCTCTGCACTCTTTAAATCTTATTGCTATCTTTTTTGTAGTTAGGTGACCAAAGCTGCACACAATACTCCAAATCTGGCCTCACGAATGTCTTATACAACTTTACCATAACATCCCAAATCCTATACAGGTACACCATCCCTTATCCGAAACCCTTGGAGGACAGTATGTTCCGAATTTCGGATTTTTATGGATTTCAGAACAAAGGCCAACTGCCCCAGATTTAAGCCCACCCGAATTATGCTGCCATGTCCACCCCCACCCCCTTCCAGTCGCTCTGCCGTCTCCCCCCTCGCTCACCCGAGTCGCCCTGCTGCCATCTCCCCCCTCACCCACCCGAGTCCCACTGTCGTCTCTCCCCCCCCCCCCCCTCGCCTGCCCGGGTCGCACTGCCATCTCTAAACTCCCCACCCCACCACCGCCGGTTTTTGGAGCTTTCTGGATTTTAGATGTCCTGTACTGTACTCAATACAGTATGCCAAAAGCCCTCTTTACATCCCTATCTACCTGATGTCCTAATTAAACTCAAACTTTTTTCCTTGCATCTGGCAGATATCCCTCCATCCATTTCATATACATATATGCCCATCCAGAAGCCTCTTAAATGACGCTAATTGCATCTGCAAAATTGCTCACAGGGTTGGAGCAACTGGTTCAACTTTCAAAATTCCATTTTTAAAGAAATGAACCTCAACTTTTTCATTCATTGTTCTCTCAATCCTGCAGCTGATTTCAAAAAAAACACGAAATGAAGAAGAATTGGAGTTTAGAGATCAACCCGGGCAGTTAGTTCCGAAAGGCGGAACTCACCACAAAAGAGGCTAGTGCATAAGTTAAAAGCTGAATGGATTGAGAAGTTACTTCTTCATGGAAAACCAGGAGTTGGAAATCAGGGGAAGACCGAGTATTGCCAAGAATGGATGTTGCAGCTTCTACTGGCAGGAGATTGTTGCCTTAATTGGGATTGTGGTGGGCATTAGGGATTGGGAATTTGGTGAGTGGATAGATGTGTAAGGATCACTGGCTATTGGGACAAGTGTTTAATGGGTAGACGGGAGAGTGGGTGAGGAACAGAAGTGTTTGCCTGACGTCCTGTTGGATTAGTGTTAGTAAAACCTTGGTGTCCAATCTCAGGGACTCTCTGAACAATATGGACTTCCCTTAAAATAGGACGCTGGACAGGAATTACATCACTGATGATGCGACCCAGAAATCAGAACAGACATGTATGTGCAATAGAGTCAGGAAGTGCCAGGCTGAAATATTGAAGAGATTTGAAATGAAAAACAAGTGGCCATTTTTGTATTTAACATCATGAAAATAATATTTTCAATTGCATTGTTGCTGGTAACATTTGAATTTCGAGCCTTAATTTATAAGGTTGCTAAAACATAAACAACAGATTATTTATGACCCTAAATTATTAATATAAATTTTGATGCTTCATTTTGCTTCCCAGTAAACACTAACTCAATTCTTACCTTGAGAATCTCAATGCAATGCGACACCAAACCCCTAGAAAAGATAAAGTCATATCAGTTGCACACATTCGTCTGTTGAAGTCGATCAAAACCCCCATATATCCTTTCAATCACTGCCACGTTCCCACACCTCTTCACATATTATGGAAGCGCGAGATGAAAACAGAATCAAGAGAATTCTGATGGTCAGTTTTCTCCATGAAACCTTAACTTCTGATTCTACTGGGAGGGTGGGCTGACTGCGCGGGTTAGGGTGAGGAACGTGGGTAGATTTGTGGTTTGAGCCGGGGTTGCAGTCTCAGTCAGGTTCCTGACACAAACAGGCTGAAATTTGTACGCTGAAACTTATTGTGCTGTTTAACCACAGCCTTTAAACTCACCAGGGTTCAGCTCATTACGTGGCAATTCTACCAGACACTGCACAATTTAAAAAGTGATATACAATTGTGTTGGAGTTTTAATAGGTGTGACATCAAATAGTCCAGAAGATCTGCTGGTCTGGCAACTCCAAAGTCCTGGTGCTGTCATTTTATCAGACTTTTACTACTGTGGCAACATAGAGCAATTACACCTTCACCTGAGAGGTAGATGTGATCTCTGCCGACACAGAGAGATCCTCTGAGAATGCAACATGCCATTCCCACTGCACTGGGCAGCTCTCCAACTTTTTGATTGTAATTTAAAAGCAGTCAGCCCACCTGGTCCTTGGTTACAATCCCTTGTACAAATAGGGATGAAGTGGGTGGTGGGGGGGTGGGGGGGGGGAACAAATATCTTTGGTCATTGTTCCTAGCTAATAATAAAAAAACACTCATTGGTTGTTCAGGCAACTAAATGCCTGAATTCTCTACACATACGAAGCATCTTCTATCCACTCTTCATTTTCCAGAATTGCCTCAATGTGAGGGTTTGTGATAACAACATCATCCAGTTCCAGTTCTGAGGGCTCACTCTGGGTCTCCATTGCTCCAATCAGGTCCACAGTTGGTCTGGTGGAAAAATAAAGCAGAAGGTAAGTCAGAAACTTCCAATACATCCTCAGCTATTGATCATGTCCTGAAAGCCCTGTGTATTCACTCCCTGCTTCAAGAAGTCCACCAACATATCAGTTCTAAGGAAAAGCTCGATGATGGTCCTAAATAACTATTGGCTGGTAGCTCTGACATCCACCATCATGAAGTGCTTTGAGATGTTGGCCATGGCTCACATCTCCAGCTCCCAGCTGGATTTAACACACTTTAATTTGCCTACTGCACCCCTCTGTGTCTCTGGAATACCTGCATGTCAAGTTCACCTATATCCAATTACTGTTCGTAGATTACAGCACTGCCTTCAATGCCATCATTCCCAGTAAATGCATTCCCAGTCTTGGAGACCATGGTCTTAGCACCTCTCTCTGTCACTGCTCCTTTACTTCCTGTCCAACAGACTGCAATCACTAAAGATGGAAAGCAACTCCTTCTCCATGGGCATTCTCAACACTGATGTTCTGGATATATTCTCAGCCTTCACAACCACAATTGTGTAGACAAGTACCTCTCTCAATATCAGAAGGACAAAGGAGATGATCATTGACCAGAGGAGGGGGTAGAGTCCATTATTCAATGGCCCTAAAGTGGAGACAATAGTTAGCTTCAAGTTCACTTCTAGTGACCTAACCTTGTCAACATGACAGTCAAAGAATTGCACCAAATGCCTCTACTGCCTGGAAGCTTTGCATATTCTCCATATCCCTGAACAACTTCTACTGATTCATCATCGAAAGCATCCCAGCTGGGTGCTCCACCTAGGAATGGAGGAAGCTGCAGTAAATGGTGAATGCAGCTCAGAACATCACACAAAAATCTTCTTCCCCATCCTGCTGCCCCATAAAAGCAGCCAACATGCTGAAGGACCCCCAACCACGTTCTCTTCTCTTTCTTCCCTCTGGGGACAAGGTTCAAGAGTAGGAAACTGTGCACCAATAGTTTTTCTCCTGAAGCCATCAGTCCTCTGAATGAACCTCGTAGTAGTGTCCTCGAGCTGCCCTGGCTTTATACCAAATAACCTTTCACTGCTACACTGCCCGCTGTAATATGCAGTATGCATATTCGAGGTGACTTGATGGACTGCTCATGTACCCATATATAATGCAACAATAGACAGAGACAACTGATTGGTGGCCAATGTTAACAGGGATGGGAAGGAAAATGCTATTTTGTGAGAGAAGGCAGCCATTTCATACTCCACTGTAGCTGTGGAGCTTTGCTCTTTTGCATGTAATTATCCATAATCAGTAAGGCAGCTTGGCAGACACACCTCCCTGATTGTTCACAGTCTAGTTCTCAGACCTTAAGTGGCCGCTGTTTGCATTACAATGAACGCTGAAATGCCAGTCGCCATGTTATGGTTGCATTCACAGGTGACCTCCACTCCCACGCTGTAAATGAGGAGCCATGAGTCATTTCAAAGCCCTGTGCCTCCATGGAGTCACCCGCAGCAGAATCCATGTGGTGCAGTTGGCAGCCACTGTTTCCTTGCCCACTGTGCCCCCTGCAGCCCATTTAATCCCAGGATTTGACCCTCTTATGTGCCTCTGCTCTGCCATCTGTGTAAATGAGCTGGTGGCAATGAAAGCGGACACTGAATACTGGTGCTTTTTCTTTCTCACTGTCCCTCATGTCAGAGGTGTGCATCTGGAGCTCAAGTTGCTAATAGTTTAGATTGGACGCTGGGTGGCTGTGGAGGCTGTGAGAGAGCTAGAGTGACTCTGGGGGCGGTGGGGGGGGGGGGGGGGGGCTCGCTGATGATAAATTTTCGTCTGCCCTACAGTAGATCAAAGATAATCTTGTGTAATATCACATTTATGTTTTATTACATGAGAATAAAAATAATCTTGAATGTTCTGGCCAGTTTCCACTTCACATCTATCTGGAATGTAAAGGGAAACAGGGGAGAAGTTGTACTACATGGAATTTTGGACTTGGGGCAAGATGCATCCTTACGCCATTTGAAGTTGATGATGGTGAGGAGATAAGTGAGTGGAGGGGGATGCAGGGATGTGAGGATGATTTTGGTCATAGATGTCCCAATCACAGTCTGTGCACTCATTGAGGAGGGAGGTGGGGCTGAGGCTATAGATCAGTGAGCCTGACATCAGTAGAAGGCAAGTTATTGAAAGATGTTCTTGGGGATCGGGCAGACAAACATTTGGATAGCCAGGAACTGATTAGGAATAGTCAAAATGGTTTTGTGCTCGGTTGGTTGAATTTAACAGAGTTTTTTGAGGAGGTTACCAGAAAAGTTGACGAAGGAAAGGCTGTTTTAGAAAGGATCTTTGACAATGTCCCACATGGGAGGTTAGTCAAAAGGTTCAGATGTTTAATCAGAAAAATGTGAGGTGCTTCATTTTGAAGGACAAACCAAGGTAGGACATACACAGTAAATGGTCGGGCACTGAAAAGTGTGGTAGAACAGAGGAATCTGGGAATACAGAATCAGCCTCGTAGTGGAAACGTTCATATTATAACCATCTTATGACATTATTATAAAAAAATACATAAAAATAGTAAGGCAGTGTCTTTGGTTCAGGAATCCTCTGGCAGAGGGGAAGAAGCTGTCCTTGTGTCGCTGAGTGCTTGTCTTTAAGCTCCTTTACCTTTTTCCCAATGGTAGCAGAGAGAAGAGAGCATGGCCTGGGTGGTGGGGGCGTTTAAGACACCGCCTCATGTAGATGTTCTTGATGGAGTGAGTCTGGTGCCTGTGATGTTGCAGGCCGAGTTAACAACCCTCTGGAGTTTATTCTTGTCCTGAGAGTTGGCACCTCCATACCAGACAGTGACGCAACCAGCCAGAATGCTCTCCACCGTACACCTGTAGAAGTTTACAAGAGTCTTTGGTGTCATACCAAATCTCCTCAGACGCTTCACAAAGTATAGCCGTTGGCGAGCCTTCTTTGTGCTTGCATCAACATGGAGGCTCCAGGACAGATCCTTGGGGATGTTGACACCCAGAAATTTGAAGTTCTTGACCCTCTCCACTACTGAGCCCTTGATGAGGACTGGGTCATTTTCCCCTACAGATACATAATTCTCCGAAATTGCTGTCACAGGTGGATAGGATTGTAAAGAGAGCTTTTGGCATCTTGGCCTTCATAAATCAAAGTATTGAGAACAGGAGTTGGGATGTTATAATAAAATTATGCAAGACATTGGTGAGGCCAAATTTGAAGTATCGTGTGCAGTTTTGGTCACCTAACTACAAGAAAGATATCAATAAGATTGAAAGGGTGCAGAGAAGATTTACTAGGATATTACCCGGACTTCAGGAACTGAGTTACAGGGAATGTTTAAACAGGTTAGAACTTTATTCCCTGGAACCTAGAAGAATGAGGGGAGATATTTAAAATTATGAGGGCACTTATATTAAGAGACTGTTGAAATTAGCCCTATTGAGACTGGACAAAACCCTGAGTATCTTTTGAAAGTAACCCAAGAACAATAGATTCTTATAAACTGCACTAATTGGTGCAGTTTATAAAACAGGGGCGTTCCTTATTTGAGCAAGTTTTCCTTTGGCCACAATTGATCATTTTCACTTGAATACTCTCCACTCAAAGAACTGCTCTACTATTTGACTTACTTTTTATGTTTCATTGTTTACATCAAGCATTTAAACCAACATTTGGCTAATACTTAATTCACTGACACCAAGCCTTGAGGTGTGATCCAACATGTAAACATCAGTTTGAGATATCACAATCTCTCTGTGCACAATATCAAGCATTTAATATAAAGATGGAGGGTCAGATTTTTCTTCTTAGGAGTGATTAATTGGGCCATTGGTCATTGTTATTTATTTAGCAAGATCTTCCTTGTCTAAATGCTCCCGACAGTGGAGATGAACATTTTTCTACTTTCAAGGTACACCCCCAGAAAGGCATATGACACCTTCATGCTGTAAGTGGGAGCTTAATGCCTGTCACTCATGGTCAATTCACACTAAGAAAATTCAGACAAATCGGATTGGTAGCAGCATTTCCAAGACCATCACACTGAATTCGGGGGACCCCCAGAGCCGCGTGCTTAGTCCTCTGCTGTTCTCTCTGCTGACCCGCGAATCTGGAGCTAAGCACAGCTCGAACCACATCATCAAGTTCGCTGATGACACGACCGTGGGGGGCCTGATCAGTAAGAATGAGGAGTCAGTGTACAGAGATGAGGGGCCGACACTAACAGACTGGTGTAGAGCCAACAACCTGCATCTGAATGTTAATTAAACACGTCGACTTCAGGAGGGGTCAGGGTGGATCATGTTCTGTTTGACCGTTGAGGTCGTCAAGCGTACGCACACTTGGCAGAGAATCTCACCTGGTCCCTTAACACCAACTCCATAGTCAAGAAACCCCAGCAGCGCCTCTACTTCTGCGAAGGTTGAAGAAAGTTCATCTCTCACCCTCCATTCTCACTACATTCTACAGAGAGTGTATTGAGTGTATCCTGTACAACTGCATCACTGCCTGGTTTGGAACCTGTACCTCCTCGGACCGCAAGATGCTGCAGAGGAGAGTGAAGTCAGTGGAAAACATCACTGGGGGCTCTCTTCCTACCGTGAAGGATGTCTACACCACTCGATGCAGGCAATAGGCAATAAACATTGAGAAGAACCCCGCACACCCCTCATGTAAACTGTTCTCCCTTCCCCTCATGTAAACTGTTCTCCCTTCTGCCACCTGGTAGGAGGTACCGCAGCACTCGAGCCCTTACATCCAGAGTGGGAAATAGGTTTTCCCCCCCAAGCCATCAGACTTCTGAATTCCCAGAACATTTGTGGACTTTTACTATATATGTCTTAACTTCTTTTCCAACTTATATTTATGTAACTATTCTCCATGATCCTGGAGAAATACTATCTCATCTTTACTGTGTGAGCATGGTATAAACAATAAATAAAGGTGACTTGACTTGGATTGGACCTATGAGCTCTCAGACAATGGCACAATCTCATGACTGCAATCTCATTCTGGTGCCATGGATAGAGTCTTTCACCCACTTGGGAGATATCTCCACATGCTCCAAAGTCAACCAACCTGCTTTAAATGCCGTTAGTGGCACATGGGTTCTAGAATTATGCTATTCACTGCAACAATGAAACCACGGTATACATCAACTTAATTGTCTTTTGCAAACTGGCAGGTTTTCTTACCACAAACATGCATTCAGCACAGCACATAATTAAGTATTAAAGTTAATTGAGCAATTTCAAAATGGACCATGTTTTCTACCACTTACTTTGAGTTGAACTGATGCAATAGGTTGTTAGGCTGGCAATAGCGATGTCTACAGACGGCCACAAGAGCCGCGAATGATGCCAAAAATATTGTTGCAAGGACCCCAATTGCGACTATAACCACCGTCTCCATGGCAACAACACACCATACGTTTTATGTTGGATGATCCCCTGAAATTCTATTGCTGTCCTTTATAGCTTCATTTTATCTGAAACAGGAGTATTAAAAAAAACACTTAATTGACTTTGCTGTTAAGTATCTCATCGATATTAAGTAAAGATTTGTACAATGCACTAGCAAAGATGTAGTCTGAATTTTCTTCATGTGAATTGACCATTGAGATGTGACCTTAAGTGTCAGGCTCTAAGTTCCTACTCACAGCCATGAAGGGGTCATCTGCCTTTCGACATGTTAATCTGGAGGTGAAAGTCAAGAAAGGTTCATCTCCACCGTCGGCAGCATTTTGACAAAGATCTTGCTTTAAAAAAAAATGTGACCCAATTAATCACTCCGAAGAAGAAAAAGCTGACCCTTTATTGTCAGAATTAGATACAGGTGCAAGTGATTTATTCTGGTTATTGAGTCAAGGATAACCAAGCAAAATCATTTGTGCGTCTGAAAACAGCAAAGGTGCAATTCTCACCATTCAGAAATGTGTCTGAGCTCCAGGTTAAATTCTAACTCAGTGTGAAAAGTGGGCTCAGTTGTCACATTAAGAAGAATTTGGACAGGTACATGGATGGGAGAGCTATGGAGGGCTATGGTTCAGCACAGACAAGAAGGGCCAAAGGAGCCTGTTTCTGTGCTCCAGTGTTCTATGATAAGAAGCCCTTGTTTTTGCTGACTGAGTGTGTGGAGAAGGAGGCAGGGGTCCTTGTCACAACATCCTCAGCAGCCATGTAAAAAAGGACTCTCTGCTCTATGGGCACATGCACAGACAGTTCGGCTGGAAGATCATCAACTCAGTGGAAGACGCCCTTTGATCTGCCTAAACAGTTAAGTAAAAGGGAGGGAATGTAGCCCACTGGCATACTCCAGGAGTACATGCGGTGAGGCTTGGCACAGCCAACGCAAAGGGCTTGTGCAGAAGAATCTTAGTCCAGAGCCTTTCTGCTACCAGGCATTGAGGGGGAAATGACCCTGGGAAGGCCACATTAGTGGTAATAAATGATTAAAGGTACAATTTATAACAACAGAATCTAGAGATGAACATGTTACTATAAATGTGAAAAGAATTCCTCTGCTTTCCTCTGTGGATATATATGACATTGCAATCCCCTCATAATTTTAAATACCTTTATCAAATCTCCCCTCATTCTTCTAGACTCCAGGGAACAAAGTCCTAACCTTTTCCTGTATCTCAGTTCCTGAAGTGCAGGCAACAGCCCAGCAAATTTTCTCTGATCTCCTTCAATCTTATTGATACCTTTCCTGTAGTGAAGTGACCAAAACTACACACAATATTCCAAATTTGGCTTCATTAACATTTTATAAATCTTTACAGTAACATCCCAACTCCTGTAGTCAATACTTTGATTTATGAAGGTTAATATGCCAAAAAGCTCTCTTTACAACCCTATCTACCTGTGGAGCCACTTTCAGGGAATTGTCTATCTATATTCCCAGAACTCTGTTCTACCACAGTCCTCAGTGCCCCTCCATTTACTGTGTATGTCCTTTCTTGGTTTTTCCTGCCAAAATGCCAACGCCTCATCTTTCTCAAAAACTAGAGAGATAACCTCAGTTGTTTTGTTGTAATGGGAAGTTCTTTACATACTTTGTTTAGAGTGAAAATAATATGTTCATCAACTTGGGTCATGATGAAAGATTTCAATAAAATCTGCTGTCCAAAGTTTGCTATACATAGCTCCTAGTGAATATTGACAGGGTCTAGAAGATGCAGAGAATTATTAGTCATGGCACGGTTAACAGCACCAAGCAGCTCCCGTGGACCAGATGAACAGTGGGATTCAATTGCCCATCATCTCTGAACATGTGATATACAACCACATGACTGATGTGGGGAATAGTATTTTCATCTTTGCTTGTGAGGCTCCTTCCAAGTCTCTGGAATACTGCAATTCCATCTTCGTGATTCAAGATTCCTTTATCGTTATATAATAAAACACAAAATTGCCTTTAGTCTGCTATAAGGCAGACAGAGATTCATCATCAACAGAAATTTCCAAATCCCCTTTTCAGTCAGATAAAGGGAGTCTCCCCAGAGTCACTGGGTGTCGGTGGATTCACCTCCAGCCCTCCTACAGCCTCACAGCCTTTAGACCAAACCATTGCCAACTCAAGCTCCAGATCCAAACCTCCAACATGATCAGGAAGACTTCAGCATCCTCAGCCCTCTCTCTCTCTCTCTCGCTTCCCAGTTTCAGTACCTGGTACCCCTTCAGCGAGTCTCCAGCAGTCCCTGCCCACAGTCGCCAGCGGCCCGCAGCCTACCTGGGTTCCTTGCCTCGAGTCACCAACACCTCGCCACGTGTATGTTCTTCAGCTTGGTCTTCCACCAAAGTCACCATCTCGTTAGCCGTCTTGTCCTCTGCTTCCCTGGAGTCTACAACCCCTCAAGGCTGCTACCGAACGCAGGAATTGCCATCTTGGGCCCAGACTCCGCAGTCGCAGGATTTTAAAATAAACCACTGTTGGCTCCTTTATCAGCCTGTTTAAAGCCTGTATGGAGCCATCGGCAGGCGGCAGAACCCTGCGGAGAAGCATTGTTTCTCCTCTCCCTGCTCTCCGCGGGTCCGCACCAGCCACAGCGCTGCCTTTCTTTTCCCTCTCACGCACATCAATCCTCCTTAATTGTCTCCGGCAGTCTACACGACATATTCTTGAACTTCCATCACTCCATTCTCTTACTTAGTACATAAGAAATAGCAGCTAGTGTAGGCCCTCTGACAGATCAAGCCCATTCAATAAGATCATGTGTGACTGATCTTAGCTGTGGACTTGGCTCCATTTTCCCTCCTGTTCCCCACATCCGTTATTCTTCAACAACCATAATCAGGCAGCCTCAACTGCTTCCTTGAGCAGAGAATTCCACTGACTCACTACACTTCAGAAGCAGTGGTTTCTTTAATCTCTGAATTAGAATTGCACTCTGTCTCGGCTTTTCTCTCCTAAACATACATTCATTGCGACGTGATGTAAAATTTTGTTTCACTGGGGCACGTTGTTGCATCAGGATTGTCATAGGTGATTGGGTTTCTGTTACTGCAGAACCCTTGTAATGTGCACTGCTTCTTTTTTTTTAAATTTTATTTAGGAATTTTACAAAACCAAAAAAAAAATACAAAGTAATCTAAAGCACCCCCCCCCCCCACCCTCTACAGCCCTCCCCCCTTCGGAGCTGACTTTTTAGAAAAAAAGCACAACATCGAACCATGACAGGTTGCTGTGCAGTGTGCCATCCTTTTACATCTCTCATCCCATATAAAACTTCATCTAAACCCATATGTTCCAAGTACAAACTCCACATCTTAAATAAGAGAGAGTAATTATTTTGTAAATTATACGCTATTTTCTCTAAATAAATACATGACTGAATGTCATTGTGCCATCTTTGTATGTTCAATTCGACATCACTTTTCCAAGTTACAGCTATATTTCTGGCCACCGCCAAACCTAACCGAATAAATGCAATTTGAGGTTTCTCCAAACGTAAATTTGCTGTAATTGTATTCATGTATCCCAATAAACATACCCATGGATCCACATATAAATCTATTTGGGATCAATCTCGCAAAAAATTGACGACTTTTTCCCAAAAGGGTTTAATCTTTCTACGTTCCCAAACCGAATGTGATCGGCACATCTCGAACACAAATCTGACCCACGTGTGCACTGCTTCTGAAATCTCTTCTTAACAGCTTCAAAAGTGTAGATTTCTCACACCATGAATTGACAAGGAGATATGATTTCAAAGGACCCTCTGTTCCATTGTTGTATTGCTGACTGCATCTGATATTTTTGAGGATGTTGCCAGGATCCAGGGCTTGAGGGGTGATCTCATGGAGGTGAACAAAATCAGAGTCTTTTGCCCAGAGTAGGGGGATGGGTAACCAGAGGACATCATTTTAAAATGAACCTGAGAGGGTGTATAGAAGGGGCTGCTGGAGAAGGTGGGGTTGAAGCAGGTGCTATTGTAATGTTTAAGAACAAAGTGTACATGGGTAGGATGGGTTTAGACCAGTGGTTTTCAACCTTTTTCTTTCCACTCACATACCACTTTAAGTATTCCCTATGCTTTGGGTGCTCTGTGATGAGGAAGGGATTGCTCAAGGTGATGTGTGGGTGAAAGAAAAGGGTTGAAAACCACTGTTTTAATTGTACCTAATTGACTTGTTTTGTGCACGGTTTCATAGCTCCAAAGGAAACGGACCAATGACAATACCTGAGAAACACCTTCTTCCCACAGAACTTTGAATAAAATTGCATGCTCTAAACATCCAAGACTAATGTGTGTGTGTGTGTGTGTGTGTGTGTGTGTGTGTTTTATCTGTTTGTCTGTATGTTTGGCATCAAGGACCGGAGAACGCTGTTTCGTCAGGCTGTACTTGTACAATCAGATGACAATAAATGAATTTGAGAACATTTATCTCTAGTTCATATAATCTCATAGGATACAGCAAATGGTGAACATTCACAATACACTCAGTTAATTTATTATGTTTAATCAGAAACCATTGTAAATGTACAAAGGTCAGTTTTAAACACATTCATACCAAGATTTTGCAGAACTTTATCTGATTTGTTCTATGTATCGATCTGTTAAGAGAGTTGAATAGAAAACATTTCCTTAGGCTCAAGCTCTGCTTTATCACAGATTTTACTGCTTTAGTTGTTCACCATTTCACTGCACCAAATTTGAAACGGCAAAACTTCCACATTTACAGCATTAAGGAGTTACTCTGTAAACTCCTGTCTTACATCCTGTTCATCTGACAAGTTTTTCGATTGAATCTTGGAAGTGTTCCAAAGTGAGCATCTATCCTGGGTACACAAAAAGAGTTCACCCTTTCAGGACTATTTCACAGTGCAGAGTTCGCATTATTCTTTGACAGAAGTTACTTCACTTTAAATTGAGAAAATGGATAAAGAATCTTTTGACTATTTAGCAGTGAAATAGCATTTTGTGATTGGTTTTGCTTCTAAAACCACTTTAGAAATAAAGGCACAGTAACTTAAAATTTAATTGACAAAATAAAAGTGGGGGAAAGATGGGAGAAACATTTTGGTTTACGAATGGAGTTATTGTGATCAACTCCACACTGACCGACAAGTATACATTTATATTAATTCATTTTTATTCTCCCCATATTCCCCTTGATGATCCTACTCACCTACACAGTAGTTGCAATTTACGGTGTCCAGTTTACATTATAACGTGCACTTCCTTTGAATGGGGGAGGAAACCACTACTGGAGGGAAACTCACAAGGAGGGGTCAGGCCCGAAGTACAGGTAGATGGCAACTTACAGTGGGGTTCGGTTCCAGGACTACCATCGTAAGCCGAAAATATCGTAAGTCATAAAAGCGTGAGAACAGGTTGAAAAAATGCAAGAACAGTGTCACTATGGAGCCATCGTAATTTTGAAAATTTGCATGTCGGACCATTGTAAGTAGGGGTCTTTATTCCTATTGATGCTGCGAGACCTGCTAAGTTACTGCAGCTCTTTTGTGCATTGCTGATCACAGCATCTACAAGTTTTCTAATTTAACTCTCTCCAAGAACCAACACTGGCACAGCAGGTTGGTTTGACCATGCTTTACAGCAGGAGACTGCAAGGGACATTGTGAACAGAGCTACATAAATTTATTGTTGTCTAAGTCTAAGCAACTGTAATGGAAGATTTAAACCATGTTTTTTTACTTTTGCACCCTTTGCTTCTACAAGGCTGAGAACCTGCTTGTTTTTTAGACTCAGCAGACATAAGCTAAATTCCACCGAGGGGCCAGAGATGCAGTTATCTGACGAAAGGACATCTGTGTACCAAGAACATTTAATCTTCCTGCTTGTTTTGGTCACACACTGTCAGAGGCCTAACCTTGATGCAAAATAAACCATTGTATTCAAAGTGATAAGCTGAAAATTATGTTATTCGATTGAAGCCTAGCATGCTAGCTTGCTCGCTTATCTTTCTTTCTGTGCTGGGAATAGGTGCTTGGGTAAGTAGTTTTCAGGTAATATAAGCCATGGTCCCGCTGCTGAAGTTTGAGACTCTCTGAGAGGTGACAACATCGCTCAGCAAGAAGAAGAACTTCTAGAGTCCAGCCAACGTCCCAGTCGGGGGAGGTGGAGAAGCAGCTACCGGCGTTCCGACAACATACTACAAGTGTGCGGTCGTTAACTTTCCTCGGCAGTTGGGACCAGTCCAGGCGCTGATAAGTATACTTGGGAAGGGCTTGCATATGGTAGTTTGAAATCAGCTTTTGAATTTGTAATAAACATTTGTATAAACTGAAGTGCTCTCAGCGTGTGTCTATTTTCTTTCGGTAGCTCAAACACTGTGACCAATCTAAAATGAACAAAGTGAGAGGTACAAGTTTACCCAGGACAGCTACCATGTCCCACTTACTCATCCAGTTACTTCCCCCCTTCACCTTGTATTACCATTTGCCTATGATCAGTCCTATCACTTGTCTTCCTTGTGCCTGCCTCCTAACGTTTGTCATTGCAAAATGACAAATTTACGGTGGTACCAAGAGAGAAAATCTAAGAAACATTTTGGGGGAATGTTTAAGGAACAATCCCTGTCATCCCCTTCCACAATGGTGACATTTTACTCTCAGGACAACCCAAGCTTCCAGTTTAATTGGTTGTTCTCATATGCCTATCATGTCCATTACATCCTTTCTCCCACCATCCACCAAACAGTTCCACAGCATCAGCCCTGCTTTCAATCCTGACAACTCGCTCTCCATGAAACTCAAAACCCAGGATTACTACACCAACAATCCTTAATGCTTAGTCTCAGAATCTCCACAGTTCCCATCATCCTCCAGAGGGTCAGGCCCAACTCTCTTCCACCACTAACTCCCATCATCCCCACCACTCTCCTATGCCAACCATCACAGACATCCACCCAGTGCCCCCATATCCAACTCCCTACAGTAGGTCATTAACTTCCCCAGAGCTACTTGCATGTACATTACAGCACTAGGATTTCTGGACCAATAACTTTGATTCTCTCTCACTGCCTGACTACTTGAATATTACCAAGTGTGTTCTGCTTTTCCCTTCTGATTTCCACATCCACAGGATTATGAGTTGGGGAAGAAATCGTGAGCACCACATCCTCTACAAGGATGGCACAAGTAATGGAAGACAACTAAAGGTCAACATGATGCTATTATAGTGACAGCAACCGGGGTTCGAATCTGGCGCTGTCTGTAAGGAGTTTGGACGTTCTCCCCATATCTGCTGGCGTTCCCATTCAAAGCAATATTGGAGCTGTAGGTCATTTGGGTGTAATTGGGCAGCAAGGGCTCATGAGCCAAAAGGGCCTGTTTCCATCCTGTATGTCTAAATTTAAATTTAAATTATATTGAAAGATACCAAAGGGTATTAGTTGATTTCATGGCCAATCAGTGCAGAGCATCAATTAATAGATCCAATTAAACTCTACCATTAAACACTGAAAATAGTTAAAAGTATCAGGAAAAAAAGACATGTTCAAACTCTATTGTTAGTGATCACACCAGATGCAACCAAATGACTTACGATCGCAAATTTTCAAATACTTCGGTCTTCCAGGAGTTAAACAACCAAGGTATTTGCTTTCAAACATGGAAATGTCAAACTTCAGAAATGCCGCTCAATTCTCTGAACAGCAGTCCCTTTCACTGTGGCAACAGAATGGAAAAACACAAGCAGTGGAGTTGAAATAACCCCATGATCAATGCAAGAATAATTGTGAACCAGCAATATCCTATCCCCTCACATTGACATGTGGGATGTATCCCACCAGAACTATTCTGAAAGTTTCTTGGCCAAGATCACAAAAGATTATGAAGATTTGGATTCTTTGAATACTGAGGGAATTCAGCTTGATCCGCTTTCATTTGAGTGATCTTTGTTCTCCATAGAGAAAAGCAAAGCCTCACCACAGTAACATGCCCTTGTCACTGACTCTATTGTCCTTGCCAACCATGAACCCATGCTGAAGATTTTTGTCCAGGCTGACAACACGTTCTCTTCATTACAAAGGCAATTTCCAGAAATATGTACATTTTTAAAAAACCCAGCAGATATTCTAAATTTGATATAAAAACAGAAAATGCTAGGGATACATAACATGTCAAGCCCCATATGAAAGCTCATCGACTTGAAATATAACTGTTTCTCTCTTGACAGATGCTACAGAGGTACGGAATATCCCTACCATTTTATGTTTTAGTTCTAGATTGATAATATCACATGGTTCAACTCTTCCATGCTCAAGTTTACAAATTCTCTCCCAGATCAGTTTTCTTTTTGCTGTACCACTGGAGTTCAATTTAAGCCATTTCAGTTCAAGTATACTATAAGACATCAACCATAAGACATGGGAGCAGAAATAAGGCCATTCAGTCCTTCAAATCTGCTCTACCATTTAATCATGAGCTGATCCATTTACCACAGCCACACTGCCCAGCCTTCACCCCATAACCTTTGATGCCCTAGCTAATAAAGAGTCTATCAATCTCTGACTTAACCCATGATGTTAATTCCCACAAATATTCTTAACTGTCTTTTAAATATATTTAATGAGGCAGCCTTTACTGCTTTCTTGGGCAAAAAGTTCCACAAGATTCACAACTCTCTGGGAGAAACAGTTCCTCCTCATCAATGAAGACAACCCCCCAGATCTTGAGGCTATGTCCTCTACCAGTGGAAACAACCTCCTTCCCTAGGCACTCAGGCTGAGCTTGTCCATGCCAAACAAAATGCCTCCTGCTTTATCCTCATTTGTCTGCATTAAGCTCATGCCCCTTCAATCCACTCCCATCCCATATAATCATCTCATTTTCTTAAAGGAAGTCAATGTACTTTGTCGGGCAGCTTGCTTTGCTTTTCAAGTGCTTTCCTTTCTCATTCATTCTAAATCCCACCCTCCTCACCTCATGCCCTCTCAGCATAGATTCGATGAACCAGATCATTACTATTCACAATACCTTATCTATACCCCTCATAATTTTATGGACCAGTCAGGTCCCCTCATTACCTTCTATACTCTAAGGAAAACAGGTTTAGCATTTCCAGTTTCTCATGTCGATTGAACTTCCTTAATCCATGTTTGTAAATCTCTTCTGTGCCCTTTCCTTCCTCGAGCTAGGTGATCAGAACTGCACACAATACTCCAACTTCAACATGATGCCCCAACACCTGTATTCAAAGCCACAACTGATGAAGGTAAGCGTCCTAAACGCTCTTTTACCTGAGTTTCTATCTTTAAAGAGCCATCTACCTGCATCCCTGGTCCTTCTGCTCCACAATCCTATTTGGGGCACTGCTATGAACAGAACAAGCCCTGCTCTGGTTTGATTTACTCAAATGCAGCACCTTGCCCTTCTCTGCTCCTGAGTCTAGTTCTTCATCTGGTCGAGATCCAAATGACAGACCCAGATGACCTTCTGCACGGCCATTGTAGTACATATCTTCATGTTGTCAGCAATCTTTTTCACCTTGCCACAATTATCCTGGTCCAAATCATTTGTGTATGTATTCCTTCCATAATTTTATGTTTCTGCAATATCCTCTCTTGTTCTTCTAAATTCCCACAAGTACAGCCCCAGGTAACTCAATCTCTCCTCATTGGCTCACTTCCTCATCTCCAGGCTCAACCTGGTGAACTATTCTGCACCACCTCCAAAGCCAATATATCCTTTCTCAAGTAAGGAGATAAGACCTGCACACAGAACACCAGAACCCTAAATACTTGCAGCAGAACCTACCTGCCTTCAAATTCAATTCTTCTAGCAATGATGGCCAATGTCCTGTTTGCCTTCTTGGTTACCTGTTGCCTATGCAAGCCAACCTTTTACATTTCATGCACAAGCACCCCCAAGTCTCTCTGAATGCCATGCAGCAATCTTTCACCAATCAAATAAGAATTTAATCTTGGCCAAATTGTGGCATGGTGTACAAGCCTTAAGGATCTGATTCTGTTCTGATCAGGAATATCTTTATTAGGTTTGTCAATCATTCCCAGTCCCACACCTTCCCTTTCAATGACGATACTGACATACAGTCATTTTTATTCCACCCACAAGACCAATTGAAGGTGTCACGAGGATAACATGCAAAGACCACACAGACAGCACCTGAGGTCAGGAATGAACCTGGGTGGCTCGGGTATGAGGTAGTTTCACTGACTGCCCAGTACACCATTCATAAAGAACTGGTTTTACAAAGCCATGATGTTAATGGTAGTCCCAATTTCCAGCCATGTTTACAAGACATTGCACACACCTTGTGGTCAGAGAATTGACATTCCCCCTTCCAAAACAGTGCAACTTAACCTGTTAGAATCAGAATCAAATTTGTCATGTCACAAAATTTAGTGTTTTGAGGCGGCATCAAAGCGCAAACATTTATATAAACCTTACAAAATAAATAAAATTAGTGCAAGATAAAGGAAAAGGCAAAGCCAGGCAGCGTCTGTGGTTCATTGATCATTCAGGAATCAGATGGCGGAGGGAAAGAAGCTGTCCTGGTGCCGCTGAGTGCTCGTCTTTAGGCTCCTGTACCTTTTTCCCCCGATGGTAGCAGAGTGAAAAGGGAATTGCCTGGTGGTGGGAGCCCTTGAGGATAGAGTCTGTTTTATTTTAAGGTGCATGGCCTTCTAATATATCAAGTTGATAGTCTGGGCTCATAGACTGAGTTTGCAGATAACACGTTACCAGATATTTGGTGATTTATTCGGTGCGTGTCTCTCCCACAAGTTACGCACCATAGAAGATAACCAATTCAACAGGAAGTTGCTGAGCCATAGAGGGTGACAACACAGACATTTATCTGCACTGGGGCCTCAACTTCTTATTTGCATCAGTGACTCAGAGGGAGTGGTTATTTAAGTGTGTGGATTATATTGAATGAGAAGCCCTGGAAGATGGATAGAAGCTGCACTGCACAATGATACATCTGGCAAGACAATAGTTAATGGAGGTGAGAGTGGAGAGGTCTCAGATCTTCTGCACTGGCTCTGAGAAAGATAAATCAGAATATTTGTTTAATGATAAGAGAATAAGGCAAGAGAAAAGTAAACATCCATCTCTCCAGCTATAAAACACTGGTGAGGCTACATAGAGTCAGAGAGTCTTACAGTGTAGAAACATGCCCTTTGGCTCAAGTTGCCCACACCGACCGAAATGTCCCTCTCACACAAGTCCAACCTGCCTACATTTCACCCATATTCCTCTAAACCAATCCTATCCACGTATCTATCCATTTATCCTTAAACATTACAATAATGCCCACCTCAACCATCTCTTTCATACACCCACCCGCCTCAGTATAAAAAAGTGAAACCCTCAGTCTCCTAAACCTATCTCTTCTGGTTACTCTGGGCAAAAGACTCTCTGCATTCACCTGATCTATTCCTCTCATAATTTTCCACACAGCTGCAGTATTTGACTCGAAATTCTAGTGCACACAGATGGGTGTGTGAGACGTGAGCCTGATCATTTCTGTATGGTCTAGTCTTTGCAAGTTACAGACTCAAGATGCATTGTTGAAATTGTGCTACTTGGAGCCCAGGCTGGCTTCAGGGATTTTGGGGATGACAGGGTCACAGTGGCTATGATGGGCCAGGGGAGAAGTTTCTGTGCTGTGCAACTATATGACCCCACAACACAATGCACTGAGCCAAAAGTCAGCCAATGCCCCCTCAATCATTCAGAAAGATCACTTTCCTATACAAACCCAATAACCCTCAATTTCCTGAATATCTAATTATTTTAAAATAACGAAGGTCAAGGCCATGGTTGAAGTTAAGTGTCCAGGAGGAGGTGGAGAGGCACCTGGGTAAACCTGATGATGATCTGTCTACTCGGTTAGATGGGGCTATAGGCTAGTTAGATTTTTTTGGTCCATGCAGAGTTTTAGGTCCGCAACAATTGGGGATAGAAAGGTTTAGGTCTACACTCCAGGAGATCAGAAGGTTGCATTTCAAGGTCTAGGTATAGGAAAGATGGGAGGGAGGACAGTATTGGGTGAGGAAAAGAGGTTCTGAGTCAATGGGAAGTGTAGGATCTTCTCATCAGAATCCCAATTCAGCCCTGTAATAGTCACAGTGAATAAAGAGAAACTGTTTTCATTGGTGGAAGGGTGAAGATCCCCCCCAGGCACAGATTTAAATTAATTGGCCAAGACACAGGTCTTCATCAATGGGGTGGTCGTCGTGATCTGGAATTCACAGCTAAAAGGATAATGGAAACAGATTCCAATCTACCTTTGAAAAAGGAAATGGATAGAACTTGTCCCTGGGTTATGAATGTCTGATTTAAGGACACCCCTAAACACTAACAAGCTCCTACAATAGTATTAAATTCAATGTTTATAAGGGTTCATTCTTCTGAATGCCAGAACAAGATTCCCCTCTCTCAACTTTGCTTAAAAGCAATGATTGCAATTCTATGGATGTGTGGTTATCTTAGCGAATGTTTTTTGTGTATTTTCTGATTTACAAAAAAAAACCCAATCTGTATTCAGCTATGTGCTTAATCAAGAGAAAGGGGTATTTAGAAGGAAAGATTAATGGTTTAAGGACCAAATGTTTATTTAATGCATTGTAATAATTCTCAATGTAGAAAACTTTTATGAACTCCTGAGAAGTGCCAATTTTTATCTCCAGGGAGTTGGAATTTGTACCTTTAATTGGCCAAGCCTCATCTGAAGGCTTGGATTTAGCTCTCAGAACCACTCCTGTAAAAGATTAGATTTAAACGAGAAAATCCGCAGATGCTGGTGTCACAAGCCATACGTAAAAGGATAGATCAACACACTGCTGGAGAAACTTAGCAGGTCAAACAGCATAGTTTTCTCCAGCATTTTATTGTTACTTGAATCACAGCATTTGCAGACTTTTGTGTTTTACTTTTATAAATGGATGTACAACAGATGAATATAAATATGAGAAAATGGTTCAGACTATTAGAAAGTGTCTAATCTGAGTCTATAAAACAATAAAGATATTTGTTAGTATTGATATGGGGAAATGCAGAAAATAGGACCACATTTTAAAATCGGAATTAACATTCAGCATTGAAATCGACAAGTACATTTTTTCCCCACACGAATGGAAATCTGAACACTTCTCTCAAGCAGATGAACATTTCAAGATTTAGAAGTAGAGTTAAGGTTCCAATCAACCAACGGATTGGAAGACTGGCTCAGGAAAGTGAGTGGCCCAATCCAGCTTCCAGTATACCTTGACCTTGATTTTCATTCAAGAGAGACAAGTCCATTTAAGGGTTGCAGAAGAAATGTCCACTTCTTTTACATGTCACTAGTATACTCTTACCCTTTCTTTCCCGCAGCTCGGTGAGGGTTGGCGTACTCTTTGAGTCGTGAATCTGACATATCAGATTCAGATTTATTGTCAGAGTATCTACATCACATAGAAACCTGAGATTCTCTTTCTGTAGGTGAGGCAGAATCACCACTTACTGGTAGGAAAAAACTGTACTCAATATACAAATATAAACAAATAAAGAAATGTAAACTGACTGCAATACAGAGAGGGGTGGGGGGGGGGGAATCAATAAAGTGCAAAAGTGAGTGTCCTTAAATAAGTCTCTGATTGAGTATGTTGTTGAGGAGCCTGATGCTGGAGGGGTAGGAGCTGTTCCTGAACCTGGTGGTGCGAGTCTTATGGCACCGATACCACTTTCCTGATGGTAACGGTGAGATCAGAGCGTGGCTGGGTGGTGTGGATCCTTGATGATTGTTGCTGCTCTCCATCAGCAGCGTTGCCCGTAGATGTTCTTGATAGTGGCGAGGGTTTTGCCTGTGATGTCCTGAGCTGTGTCCTCCACCGTTTAGCTTTCTGTTCAGGGGCATTGGTGTCCCCATACTAGATCATGATGCAGCCAATCAGCACACACGCATCCGTAGAAATTTACCAAGCCTTTGCAAACTCAGAGGTGCTGATGAGCTTTCTTCATGTTGCCATTGGGGTGTTGGGTCCAGGAAAGGCCCTCCAAGATGGTGCTCACCTTCTCCCCTCTAATCCCCTATTGATCATTGGGTTATACACCTCTAGTTTTATCTTAGTTCAACAAAAGTCAAAAACTACAAAACATTGCCTCTGGATTTTCTTCATTGATTTAAATTAGTTTCTGGGTGATCAAAAGGAGAGTTCCCAATTATTTGTTCTGTTCGTTCTCTTTCCTTCACTAACCACATTGACTCAAGTTGAAGCATAGTTCTGCGACACCTCGCAATCTTCTGGTGCTGTCAGGAGGTGGGGGGGGGGGGGGTTGGTGGAGGGCACAGTTCCTGATTGGGAACGGGCAACACTAACGGACCGAATTCTACCCACAGGCCCAACCTGAGGTTGCTATGTGGTGATCAAGAGGTGGGACTGTCAACTAACTCCTCCTACTGAACCAAGGAGCAACCTGAAACTGGAATCAATTCATTGCATAATGCCTGGAATATTGGAACTTGCTGCTCTGAGTGGCTGAATTTGCCCTCAGCCATGGCCATTCAGAGGCTGCTCAATGACAAGGAAGAGCACTAATCGACAGAACAAAGTGAAGCCGCTTCACTGCACCAACAACTCCTGCTGCTCCAGGTGTGTATGAACCTGTCCAGTGAACCTGCTACAGGACTTCCCCTTCTGCCAATCAAACCAGTCTTAATAGTCTAATCATTCCACAAATACCCACTCCTGCAATAAATTCCCAGGCTTACAGATTTCAATTTTCCTATCAACGATACCCACTGGCACTTCCCTTTAATCTAGAAAACAAATGTCAATTATACATCTAAGAACAGGTTGCGGGCACGTGAACTTACTTTTTTATGTCACCTTTCCTCGATAGACTTCTCAAACACTAATTCTCTCTCCAGCCTTCCGCCTGAACAATTGTTTCCACACAAGAACCAATCATTTGAAAAGTAAACAGCACGGGCTTGGTTTGACATTTGACCCAATCACTAACGGAGAAACACAAGATTGCACAAAATAGTGCCAATTCCCAGCAGGAGCCAATCGTTGACCTGCCTTAATCTGGTTCCGCCCCTCTTAAAATCTTCTGATTGATCATGTTTTCGAAAGAACTCATGCACATGGCAAGCGGAAAGGGAGATCTCTTATATGCTGTATGCATCTATTGATCAGCGCAAAAAAAAATGGTCTGGAAAGGGCTCAAACACAATGCGTTGGTTGTACATCTTTACCTGCTGAGTCTCTCCAGCGTTATACGTTTACTTCAATCACAGTGTCTGCAGATTTTCTAGTTTTACTTCAGTCTGGAAATTGAATTCAACAGGCAGTTGTCAACTCCAATTTTTCCCACATTAAATGCCTGGAAATACATCTATTGGCTGGTTGAGCTGTGCCTTTTTTTGGTCACAAATCAATAAATCATGATGAAATAATTGATCGGCATTTAGTTTTCAGAATAGATTACGGAAGGTTCAAAGCACCATCCCTTCGGCCCAAGGAATCGCAACTTGCTAAAGGAGCCAGGTGTAATACCTGGGTGTCATCTACAGGTGATCCTTGGAACCACAGCTGGGTAATGATAAGTTACCTCACTCTGCTGCCATTAAACAAGAATGTCTGCAGATGCTGGGGTCGATTGCAATACACAAGCGTGCCGGACAAACTCAGCATCCACAGGAAATAAAGGGTGACCAACATTTTGGGTCTGGGCCTTTGTCAGGTGCCCTGACCCAAAAGGTTGGTTACCCTTTACTTCCTACAGACAAACTCAAATCAAGTTCTATGGACTTGTGAAACACAAAAACTTCAGATGCCGGACATTGAACTGGAGGAACTCAGCATGGCAGGTGGCAGTCATGTGTGGAAATGGTCAGTCAACGATTTGGGTCACAACCTTTTATCAAGATATGTCATTAAAGGGCCCCAATCCGAAACTGACCCATGGATGCAGCCCGACCTGCTGAGACTGCTCATCTTCCACCCAGCCTGTGCTCAACAGTGCCAATGTCAAGGTCTTTATGGTAATGCAGGCTGATGGTGTTTGTTCAGGACCCAAAGTTTAGTCCCTGGATTGAGTTATCACCCAACCTCAGACTCCTTGATGAAAGAAGGGGAACATTAACTGGAGTGTCCACTCATCATCTCCATCCAAATTAAGGCTAATAGTTGAAGCCAGAACTGTGGAGGTCAGTGAGGCTCACCTCGTTGAGTGAGCCATCATTGCTCACCATCCAGACTTGAACTCTTGGTTACTGATGAATGCAATAAGGTTGCCAATCCGTGGCACTGAATATATCAAAGAGCTGCTGTGATTGGAGATGTTACCTGGTGCACATCGCAATTGAGATCTCAGAGCAGTGATAAGACATGGAATTGCCAAACATCCTTGAATTTCAGGGGAGATGGACACCAGCTCATCCAGAAGATGCATATTGCATTTGTTCCATCAGGTGAGAGAGCTAGATCTGCTGGACAAGAGCCGGGGACTGAATAAAATCTTTTACATTTTGAATTTAGTCCTACAGCACAGTAACAGCCCACGCCACCCAATTAGATCCAAATGACCCCAGTATGTTTTGAATAGTGAGAGGAAACTGGAGACCCCAGGGAAAACCCACACAGTCATAGGGAAAATGTCCAATGTCCCGATTGCTGAAGCGTTGCGCCAACCATGCCAATGTAATCTCTTGGACTTGCTTAAATTGATTCAGGATTAGTGGTGTGGATTTTCCAGAATTTTGCTCACAAAGCAGCCTCAGAATATACAATTACAGGTCAGCCACCTGGGCTTTAAACTACGGGGACTTTCTTCAATATGATGGATGATTGTCTACCTCAGCACACTGTTCCTACTCTCTCCTCCTTGTCCTTGATTCCTAGAATGTCCAGAGATCTGACCATTTCTGCTTTGAACAAACATAATGAATGAGCTTCCAGTGCTCTCAGGGGTAGAGAATTCCAAGCATCCACCACTTCTGCAGACTGAGAGTGGGAGAGTGGTTCAGTGTGAATGCAGACTGCCAGGGGGAGAGTGGTTCAGTGTGAATGCAGACTGACAGTGGGAGGGTGGTTCAGTGTGAATGCAGACTAACAGTGGGAGAGTGGTAGTGTGAATGCAGACTGACAGTGGGAGGGTGGTTCAGTGTGAATGCAGACTGACAGTGGGAGGGTGGTTCAGTGTGAATGCAGACTGACAGTGGGAGAGTGGTAATGTGAATGCAGACTGACAGTGGGAGGGTGGTAATGTGAATGCAGACTGACAGTGGGAGAGTGGTAATGTGAATGCAGACTGACAGTGGGAGAGTGGTAGTGTGAATGCAGACTGACAGTGGGAGGGTGGTTCAGTGTGAATACAGACTGACAGTGGGAGAGTGGTAATGTGAATGCAGACTGACAGTGGGAGAGTGGTAGTGTGAATGCAGACTGACAGTGGGAGAGTGGTAAGGTGTGAATGCAGACTGACAGTGGGAGAGTGGTAAGGTGTGAATGCAGACACCATTTCAAAAGCAACTGAAATTACTCAGAATCATACCTTATCAAAACTTCTTTCAGTCAGATGCATTAGAAGCTGATAAAATAGACTGTCCAGAGTTCATGCATCTCCTCCCTCACTTGCCCTCCTTCAATGCCATGACCCATCAAGAGCCTTCAGAATCACCAGTAGCCAATGCACACGGACCATGCTCAGTAAAGGCCGTGTGGCAACGTTCCCGCTCTGAATAAAAGACCCACATCAGACAATCTTCCATCTCAGGAGCCTCTGAAGAACTTTTCTGAGGGCCTGCAAGTTCTTGATTGCCCTGATTTAGGAGACGGAGCACGCAACAACTGGAGCACTCTGTCGTTCTGAGCAATTCCTGTCCATTTGCATTCAGCAGTAAACAAGATAGAGTGGGGTTAACCAAGGAAATCTGCAGATGCTGGGGTCGAGTGGGAGACACCAAATATACTGGAGAAGCTTGGGGTGGGTGGGGGGGGGGGGGGGTCACGCAACAATCTGAGGAAGTAAAAGTTAGTCCATGTTTGAGGCCAGAGCCTTTCATCTGGAAAAGGCCAACCCTCACTCAAACAGATAGCAAGCTCCCCTCACACAGAGTTTACAATAGATACTTACCCCACTGGAAGACTGGAACAAGTTTCATTACAGGCAGGAGGAGTTTACTTGGCACGGTTAAACTGCTGGGAAGGTAACCAGATCAGAGGCAGGAAGTGGGACAGAAGAGAGAATGAAGTACCCTGGAATGTTACTAAAGCCTTTAATAGGATCAGTGCACAATACAGCAAGAGTTTGCTCCTCCCCCTACAGTACTGAGAACTCCAGTAAACCAAATACATCAGCACTCCCCTTCCCCCACTGACACAACCTACAAGCTCTCCCTCAGCTGCGAGCAGCCTGGTTCTCATTAACTCCCTACACTTAGATCGGAGTAGTGTGATTTTTATTAACAGAAATCTGCAGTGTGAGCAGGTCAGAGGCTGCGAGAAACTTTGCTTTCCATTCCAGGTTAGAGTTACTGTTGTCAATTACTGGTTAAATTTTGTGGCCAGTCATGTATTCCAGACCTGCCTTTCATTGATTCCGGATATCACTCTTTGAGGCCCCAAATACAAGGAGCAGGGACTCAGATTATTGCCTTAATTGGCCGTGTTCCCCACCTCCCTCTGCTGGTTCACTGAATCCCTGATGCCTTGCCACATACAGGCCCATGAGGCGTCCAAATTACAATAGTTACCATACTTCAAAAGGGCCTAATTACCTGTGAAATGCTGCAGAGTTTTATCAATCAAGAAGAATAGCTCGTAAATCCAAGCTTTCCTTTCCTATAGAGTGAATGTGTGCGGATGTATTAAATATTGTGAAGCTGGCAAACAAACACCTCTGCTTCCCTTCCTACACACACACACACACACACACACACACACACACACACACACACACACACACAACTAACCTGATATCAGAATGTATTTATTGTCATGGGTCAGGAAATCTGTTGTTACGCAGACCATGTGTGCAAATATTGCTATAAATTATCTGTATAAAAATAAAATAGTGCAAAGAAGAGAAAAATGAGGTCGTGTTTGTAGTTCATTGATTATTCAGAAATCTGATGGCAGAGGGAAAGAAGCTGACCTTGTGCTCATCTTCAGGCTTCTGTACCTCCTTCCTGATGGTAGCAGTGTGAAGAGGGCATGGCCCGTGTGGTGGAGGTCCTTGAGGATAGAGGCTGTTTTCTTAAAGACACTTCAAGGAGATATTCCTTAATATTGTACCAGTTTCATCTGAAGTCAGAGAGAAACAGAGAACTTCAATGAGAGATCATGTTATTTATCATGGGAGATGCACAAAAATCAGTGACAATGGGCAAGAACCACTTCACTATCTCTATGTCAAGAGAGGGCAATTCTACCATGTCCATTCACTTCATTTAACCCTTGCCTTGGTTTACAAAATCAACATGTGAAACATGGATTCCGAAACCTCCATGCAAGACAGGGGCTGGGGTTTAAGGAAAACCATTCGTATGAAGAAACATTTCTCTGAGAACTTTTGAACAGACTGAGTTTCAACACAAAATTTTTCTGAGATGGAACTTTAAAATCATCTCTTCAGAATTATGCCTTGCCCATCAAGGTTTTCCAGATGATAACCTCTTTCTTTCAGGTCATCACAGAGTTCCTTTTTGTTTCCCTTATTTCAAGTGAAACATTTATACGGTCAGCCCACTACTCTTGTATGGACCACAATGGCTTTGACCAGGCTGAACTAAGAACTCACAACCCGTCTTCAAAATGGGGTTTTAAACAAGCTTGCCATGTACCAGTCCCAGCTGCTGAACTATAAAACTGAATTTTCTCTCTCTCTCACATACTCAGAGAACCACACGACCCTCTTAGTACAGCAAACTGCATTCAGACAGACTGTAGCGCTGGACCCAATCATCCAAGTCCGTTCACCTGTTGCTTTCCAAAACAATAATCCATTACTCCACAGCACATCCAAATAATACCTACTTGTAAAATCTCTATAGGTATTCTTCAAAGTTTTTGCAAAGGCACTAGGAGCCTGATCTGTCTGCTTGAGCAGAAGTATTAGGTTGGTTTTTGAAGTGTTTGTATCTGTGTGTAACCTAACTAAAAAGCCCACAATCTATCTTCCAAAAACATATCTATACACAATATAAAATATAACATTATTGTCACACACCAAAGCCTTTACGTTCTAAGGAGTCAGAAGAGATATGGCAGGTCATTAAACATTCTACAAAGCTTCTTCACGTGTACTGTGGGGATGTACATTAACTGGTTGCACCATGGCCTGATTTGGTAGAGTGCCCAGCAATATAGAAGGAAGTAAACATAACCAAGCCAACAGCCATGCTATGACCTACCATGTATTGAAGCTGTCAATGTGAGGCACTGCCTCAATGTTGTAAAAGATCCCTTTCATACTATTCACAATCTCTTTTTGTTGCTACTTTCAGGAAGAAGTTACAGAAGCCTGAAGACTAGCTCCTCAAGGAACAAGACTACTTAACAAGAATACTTCTGATCAAGCTCTTCAACCGCCCCTTGCTACTGTAACTATAAACGATTCCAGGATCACAAAAAGACCTACCTGCACTGTTGATATCCCAATTTTTTTCTTGCACAAAATATAACTGTGAATATTAATTTATCTCTCTCTACTGCTGTTACCCATTTGCATACTGGGGTGGTTTAATGTTCATTATTGTAGCTGTTTACAGAAGTAAATTTGAGGAATTTTCAGTGTATTTGTATATTGCACTTATGTATATAATAAACTTTATCATTACCTGGATTCTTTTCTGGCCTTGCACATTTCCCTTGATTAAACGACTCAACTGCCAACAGCCAAGCTTTGGTACACCGAGTTCCTTGCTTGACCTTTCAATACGGGCGAAGTTGATGAAGAATCGAATGGTGGTAGGGCATGGAGGACTGACCTGCTTGTCCTTTGGGTTGAGGAAGCAGCTTGCACGAGGCGCTGACCAGGAAGATGAGCTGCAATATTACTAAACGTTGGAGTAGTCACAAGCGACCAAGTAGCCATTTCCCGCTTCTGGTTCTTATGGTCAGGACAGTGGAGAGAATGTCACTTGCTCTCTTTCAAAACACAGACTGGTGACTTTTGCACCCAACTGAGAGAGCAGCATGTGCTTTGTTAACACCGCGACAGAAAACAGTGACCTCAGAGTGAAGCAGTGCACTAGATTCTTAACACAGCCTCTGGTGTGAAAGTTCTCACCATCGAGTTACTGGCAGTGAAGGTGTTAAAATATGGGACCGAAGAACTTGTAAATAACTTCCCACTTTTCACCCCTGACTTTAATGCTCTTCGATGTCCTTGAATTATAGCCAGGTAAAGTAGGTTTTATTATATTCCCTTAGCGTGAGCTCCTTCTGCACGAATCCTGAGTATTGATGTGCTTCAGGTTAATCATCAAATACTCCACCCAGTTTCACCCAATGCCCATTCAACAGGAAGGGATGATTCTCCTGCATTAGCCCCATATTGGCTTTTTTAAAAAATATCTAAAAACCATTCAATCTCTGCCTTGGTATACTCAGCAAAATAGTCTCCATCTACCTTCTGCGTCTTGGATCGCAACCTCCTGCATTGACACTGGGACCCCCAACGAGGGAAAGAAACATCATCATCGTCCCATCTACCACCAAGTTCCATGCATGTCAGTCAGGTCACATCTCGTTTCTCTGAGCTCAGGGGTGTCTAAAACCTGTCCCACTCAACCTCTCCACAGAGGGCAGCCCATAAATTTGTTGAAACAGATCCCCAGTCTTGCGTGGAAGGTCACAGTGTGTGTACATTGCTGCCTTGTGTCCCCTTTACAACAATAGCTTTTCTTTGAAAGTCTTGGTGTTGTTAAACAGAACTTGCACACCAGTCCCTCACCTCAAATCATCTGGTTTGAAGTCTGAAAACAATTCGACAGGTTAACTTAAAATTCATTTAAAACCATGAATAAGCATGACAATGTTTCCATTTCTTTATTACTGGAAAAGAAATCTAATGTACATAACTTTTTCACCTGCACAATAAAGCTCTAGTAATTTCATGGTTTATCAATATACATTCATTTTACAGCAGAGAGGTGCCAGATAAACCAGCAGGTAGCAAAATGGAAGTGAGGCTGCAAATTCTGAACAACATTTATACGTATACATATTTACAAGAGTTTATACTTAAATGGAGAAGTCTCAGTGTACTTTACAGAGGTGTCGGGAGGGATAGGGTTGGGGATGGCAAGTTTTGAGGGAGTATGATTTTACAGATTGAAGAGTTAACACAAGTGACAGAAGGCAAAGGGAGGAAACATTGCAAGGCAAGGAGGAGGGTGGCAAAAGGCAATCAATGGACTTGGCCAAGGGAAATGACTAAAGGCACCAGCAGACCACAAGTCTTTTGCGGAGATAGGAGGGAGTCACGTTGGCAAAGTCATCCAGAGTGGGCTTGAGAACCGTGACTGAGGATATATCCAAAATTACTGGAGGGTGGTGGACAGGGGGAGTAGTTGGCTCGACATGAAGTCACAGCTTTCCAGCTGTGGATGCATACCCAAACATGAAAACAGTGGCAAGGTTCTTGTATTTAATTCTACAGGGAGACTTGAAGGTGCTGGGTGGCCAAGAAAATGCTGAATTAAATCATGGAAGAGACCCACATGGGAACTGTGTGGAAAATTAATCTCTTCCCTTTGACTACATCGTATATTGTTTTTTTATTTGCTGGACATTAAATTCACTACATTATGACAACAGGATTTTACATTTTAATTCTTGTCAGGTGTCCAGCACCATTGTTTAAAACTGTCTGATATCAACAACTCCATTTATATCGCTGATATCATACATTCAAGACCAGCAGTTTCAGAATTAAATCTATTAAACTGCATTATTCTTAAAACTACAAACCCAGATCCAGTGTTTGCTTTTACTTAAACTCATTTTAAATAATATAAACTTTTTGACTCTCTTTCTTAAAGCTATTTACAGTATGCTCTGGAACTCAGTAAGCAGAGATAAACATTAAATAAGCACTTAGGTAGAATTCATCTGCATATGACTGAAAATATACGATGGGTTTTAGGGGATATGGAGCAAATATAAAAGTTGGATTAAAATTAATCCCAACAGAGTGTGCTGACAGACCTTGATGTTATCTTGGTAACAAGAAAAAAATGGCTTCTTATTGAAGAAATTGCACAGAATGTAACAATTCCACAAAGTAGCAAAGCTCAGGAAGTTAGCATGCTGTGGGTTAACCATTACGCTGACATGATGCGCAGAACGTAATTAAACACCAGGACTGCTTCATAACTTTACAATCTGTACAACTCTCACTGAAATTATTTTAAACAAGATTTTCTGCCAAATGTATTTAATTAACTATTTCGTTGGAGTGATCCTCACGGTAATGTCAAAAATCTATTCTGTTTCAAGGAAATTATCTGAATCTTCAATTCCTCCTGCTCTAGGAGATCCTCGATGTGCAAGACACTTGCCGGTCAAGCACTGCAGGCGGTTGAACAGGAGGATAGGTGGAGTGGTTACACTGATGGGATTCAGGTGCCTAGCCATTTCCAGTAGGTGCGGTGGAGTTTGTACCTGCCAGCCTATTGCAAGGTCATATTTCTGCCAAGGTTTTACCATTGTTTCTGGTCACTGCTTTGTGAATCGTTGCTCTCTAAGGGTTAATCCAATGCATGAAAATCTGAGCACAAGGCGGAAGTCCATATACACGGCCAAGCACGTAGAGGTCCAATGTTGGTGAGCTCAAACAATGTGCCTGGACGGTGCAAACTTAACCTGCAAAACTACCTTTACAGGGACTGTCCTGGAAACCTGTCAGATGTAGGAGAATTTATGTTACACCTCTCAAGGTATGAGCTTCAAGCACTCGAGCCTCACCTCATGGCAGTCAGTGCATGGCCCTTGTTATTTTCAATCTGTAGTTTTGAAATTAATTTATTTAGATTTTAGACATACAGCATGGTGACAGGCACTTTCGGCCCAAGAGCCACCCCCCCCCCCCCCCACTACTCCCAATTAACCTACACCCCCATTATACTTCATTTAAATAAAATATCTTCAGCTGCAACAAAGCAGAACATGTTTGAGCTCTGCTGCTCTGATGCAGACTGGCCAAATCTGCTGCAGTTCAACTGTCTTCATATTGGCTAAGTCTCACTCTGTTTTGCCCCACAGGCCTACTTTGCAACGTTACATTCCTGTGTGCTTGTTTGTAATTGTCCAGACTTTCACAGCTGTTCTTCACTCTCTCTCTAACTGCTCCAATGACCCCCTTGACCAGATGGCCTCCACAGCTCATCTCCAGAGTGATCCCAACCTCATCCTTTCAGAGATGTTTTCTTCGCCCGATTCATTTCTGCAACCCGAAACTCGTTTACTTTCTTTCCCAAACGAGACAGTTATCCTGAAATATTTATTCAGTTTCTCTTTCCACAGACGCTGCCTGATCTACTGAGTGCTCCAATATTTTCTATACTGGTTTTAGATTACATTGGAAGTGGGGAGCAGGGAATTGGATACTCCTGAACTAAGCAGGATACGTGTTAAAGTTCCAGCAATCAGCTATGAATTTGTATGATGAGATGGTCTTTAACACCACTCACCACCCCCCCCCCACCTTGCTGAAATCACGAGATCACATGAAAAAGGAACAGACCTAGGCCAAGTCTTCTCTGCAAATCCACCCTGAGCTAAACCGTTCTCACATCTAGATCCAAGTTCTGGCCTTTTCCCCATAATTCCCTTGACTAATTAGATACCTATCAATCTCGCTCTTCAATTCCCCAAACAATCCCGCCTCCACAGCTGCATGTGGCAACAAATTCCATAATTCCACGACACTCTGGCTAAAGAAATCTCTCCTCATCTCAGTTTTAAATGGGTCCCTTCTAATTCTAAGACTGTGCTCTCTCGTCTCCCACCAAGGGAGACATCTTGGATGATGTGATGGTCTTTAACACCACCCATCACATTCCCCTCCCCCCCCCCATCACCCTTTCGGCCCTTTCAGAGAGGGCAAAAGACCAAATGTAAAGGCGGAGGACCTCCGCCAAAACACATAACCACGTGGGGTTCTTCATGTGGGGCACAGTTCTTATGGGCGGCGGAGCTGATCTCACTGAGAGAAGAAGGGGCACTGCCGCCTTGAGACCAGTTGCACCAGGCAGATGGGTCTCATGATGGTAACTCATCCAGGAGTGGGAAAACTCGGATTTCAAACCTCCGCTGCTTGTGGCTGTACCTGCTCCCGGGAAAGGCTTTGGGAGTAAACCCCGAGGAAAAATCTGGCTGGAGTCCTGAAGGCGGCCGACTGCTGTATCCAGCACCGGCACCCACAACTCCTGCAATGCTGCTGGCACCAAACTGTATCGACTTTCGTCGTTCCTTTGGACCTGTCATTAGCATGGAGAGGAGGGAGGGTCCCACTGCATTGGGAATAGACGAATCTCCACATCAACTTTGTGCCCTGGAGAGGCCACTCTAGCTTACCAGAGGAGCAGTACCCATGGTTGACTATGACTGACAGAGACTATGGTAACAATTGGTGGTGAGACTCCTTTATCAACTTTACTATCAGTTGCAGGTAAAGGCTTGGTTCCGACTGGCATTAGAGGAAGTGAGCTGAACACCAACGTGGAATAAATCATTGTACTATTGTGTCATCTGATCCTTAGACCTTTTAAGAGTGCAATTCCTCAATCCAATCCCTTTTCCTGCAATCTAAAACCACCGATCATTTACCTCACCTCAACATTCCTTGGTATTCTGCCCCTTTGATCTTTCAAACTTCCACCTTTGAAATCTAAAAAAATCCTTGATAATTAACTGAAGTTAAGAAAAACACTTTTCCCTGCTCACTGAATGGTCCGCCTCAGATTCTGCAGCCCAGTATTGCTCACAGTTATTCTCAACTGGACATTTTCACCTGTTGTCAGTAATTTTCACGTTTGAAGCAACTTCTGCTTTGAAGGTTCCAAATAGGCTAATTATTTAGGTTTTTTCCAAGACTCTGGTGCCCTGAATAAATATAAACTTGTGTAATCCCCCATTTACTTAAGATCTCTGAATTATCAGCATCTCTATTCCCGCCACTTATGCCTGACTTAACGTTCAGTTTTTACCCCATTTTAATTATTTATAGTGACTCAAGTACATTCTCACAAGAAGAAAGAAAGCTTCATGAGCACGCATCATCACTGGCCTTTGAGAGTATTCTTAAATATTGCCATCAGAACTCAAATGAAGATGTCGAGTAGAGAAGAAGCACGTGTTAAAGTGCTGTATGCAGGTTCATTACAAGCACTTCCTGTTGGGTTAAGTCCCAGGAGTTGCCGTTAGCGCCAAGAGAAAGCTGTAGTCAAAAGTATCCAAAAACATCTCCTAGGAGGTTGTCGAAGCATGCATGTCATCTCTTCCCAAATCCAGAATCAAGGAAGCAGCCAATGGTTTTCTTTAAAAATAGATCAAGGGATAAGAGGCATCCCTCAGAAGGACTGAAAACTTCATCCACTGTAACTTCTTTCCTGAGCTTCCCTTGAAGTTGAAATTGACAGTATCCTGAAGTACAGTCTTTTTGTCATCTGTGGTCCCAATTGCTGGATTCAGTGCATGCAGATGCTGGCTCTATTTCACGCACACACACACACACACACACACACACACACACACACACACACACACACACACACACACACACACACACACACACACACACACACGGCACTACTGCCCCATTCACACTGTTTGCTCATCTAACACCCACCAACTCCCGACTTTCATTGAAAAGATGTTGGTAATGATTAAGGACAAACTCCACAATCTGGTTCTGGTAGACCATGTGGACTGCCATGTTTCCGGTGTCTGTTTCAGGTTTCAGAAGAGTGGGGCCAAACACAATCGCCATACTCTGTGAGCTCATCCGATTCTGGTTGCGATAATCTATCACACTGGAAGAGAAAAGGAGAAAATGTTGAAAGCTCAGAGCCATTTCAAGACTCCATCGATCATTCGCAACAACATGATAAAGCAAATAGTCAGATCTGCTGTGAGGTAGCTTCAAACTAGAAATCATTAAATCATTAAATAAACTTCAAAGCAATCACTAGTGTTTTATTCTTTAAGATGGAACAGTTAGCATGGGGCATTGTGGAGCTTTGTGGAATTGGTTAGTATCAGAAGGAATTCTGTAAGGACAAACTCTAAATGGGGTTATTTGGATGTACAGCAGCTCACCCCACTGGTCTGAGTTGGTGTTTAGGTTTCCACAGCCACGCTATGTCAACTAATCCTTTCAGCATCACCTTCCCTGATGTTCACCATTACCACACCTTGCAGCTTCCTCACAATTCCTTCGTGCTGTTCTTGGTGTCTGTCATCATTTCAAAGACACTATTTGGCATGCTCCCATGAGTAGAAACATCTTCCCTATATTTGCTATATCAAATCTTCGATAATATAAGGACAGAATGGCCCATCTCCTTCCACAAACCCATTCTGTCTGGCCACGAAAGAGAGGACCTGTGAGAAATGGAAGAGTGGGCCACATTACTACATTCAAGCCTGCCAGCTTTCAACAAGTCTACGGATGATCCTCTGCCTCATCGGCTTCTTCCAGCCAATACCCACAGCTTCCAATTCCCTATCGACCTCAACCTTAAATTTATTCAATATTGAGCCATTGACGTCTCTTCAAGGCTGATGAATTAAAACCTTTGTTTCCCCTAACTGCAACCCTAATGGCAAACTTCATTTGCCAAAATTTTGGCCAATAGTTTTAGGTTCATGTGTCAGAAGAAACACCTCCTGACCTTCAACCAGTGAATCTCTCCAGAGATGGAATAACCTCATTTGCTTCATGTTAACACTGAAACAGTGAGTTGCTTCGTCGCAATTGGGCAAGCTGTGAGCAGGTGGGCATGCTCCAATTTTCTCACAACAGACAGGTTAATTGGCCTCTTTCAATTATCCTGTCTGCAGATTTGTAGTAGAATCTGGAGGGAATTGACAGGTATAAAACGAGATAGACCAGGGTGAGTTCAGCATGCGTGCTTGATGGTTGACCTGTACTCCGTGGCAGAAATGCCTGCTTCCAAGTTGTGTGGATCTCCCAAGTTCAAGTAGTTGCAGGTTCGTCACATCCAATCACCTCCCCATGGGATGATCCCCTCATCCTTCACTGAAACCATTGATTTCAGATGACACAAAGATTAGAGGTGCAGTGAACAGCGAAAAAGGCTTTCAAAGCTTGCGGAGAGATCTGGATCAGCTGGAAAAAAGGGATGCTAAATAGCAGATGGAATTTAATGCAGGAAAATATGAGGTGTTAAACTTTGGAAGGACAAACCAAGATAAGACATACACTGAAAATAATGGGGACTGAGGAGTCCAGTAGATCAGAGGGAACTGGGAATGCAGGTAAATAATTCCCTATAAGTGACATCACAGGTAGATAGGATCATAATGAGAGCTTTTAGTACATCAACCTTCATAAATGAAAGTACTGAGTATAGGAGTTGGGATATTATGGTGCATTTGTACAAGATTTGGAGAAGCCGGATTTAGAGGGTTGTGCGCAATCTTGGTCACCTAATGACAGGAGACTATCAACAAGACTGAAAATGTGCAGAGAAGGTTTCAAGGATTGTGGCTGGGACCTGAGTTACAGAGAACTTTATTCCCTGGAACAGAGAAGAATGAGGAAAGATTTGATAGAGATATACAAAATTATTATTGGTATGGATAGAGCAAATGCAAGCAGGTTTTCTTCGCAGAGGTTAGGAGAGATAAAAACTAGGGGATGTGGGTCAAGCATAAAAGGGGAAAAGTTTAGGGGGAACATCACACAGAGAGTAGTGATAGTGTGGACGAGCAGCCAGCTGAATTGGTAAATGCATGCTCACTTTTGACATTGAAGAAAAATTTGTACAGGTACATGGATGGGGGTGGGAATGGAGGGATATGGCACAGGTGCAGGTACAGCTCAGTAGGACTGTGATAGTTTAGCCCTGACTACAAGGGCCGAAAGGACCATATATGTGCTGTAGTGTTCTACAGTTCATGTGCAACTCCACATGCCCTTGCTATTGTCAAAGTAAACAAACACATTACAGAAGTCCATTGCCAGTAGATTTAGGTCATCTGAAGAAGGGCTCGGCCCAAAATGTCGACTGCCTATAGCTTTCCATGAATTCTGCATTTTTGTATACTGAGGAAACCTGGGACTATTTTATACTAGAGCATGAACACTAACACAGGAAAAGCCACATCACACTTGAGAGTGGTGCATGCATGGTGAGACACGTTGTATCAATACGCAACCCAGTAGCTTTAATGTGAGTAAAGAAATGTGCTGTTAAACTTACAAGCCTTTCTAATGTTTATCAAGACCTCCGATGGTACAACCCGGACACAACATGGTGAGATTGATCAAAACTCACACCATATAGAAAAAAATTGAAATAAACACGGAGAGAGGAAACAAAGAAAAAGCACCATTATCTGATGACCAGGGCTGGAGAAGAACATAAAAAGCACCATTTTCTGATGACCAGGGCTGGAGAAGAACATAAAAAGCACCATTTTCTGATGACCAGGGCTGGAGAAGAACATAAAAAGCACCATTTACTGATGACCAAGGCTGGAGAAGAACGTAAAAAGCACCATTATCTGATGACCAGGGCTGGAGAAGAACATAAAAAGCACCATTTTCTGATGACCAGGGCTGGAGAAGAACGTAAAAAGCACCATTTTCTGATGACCAGGGCTGGAGAAGAACAGAAAAAGCACCATTTTCTGATGACCAGGGCTGGAGAAGAACATAAAAAGCACCATTTACTGATGACCAGGGCTGGAGAAGAACATAAAAAGCACCATTTTCTGATGACCAGGGCTGGAGAAGAACATAAAAAGCACCATTTTCTGATGACCAGGGCTGGAGAAGAACATAAAAAGCACCATTTTCTGATGACCAGGGCTGGAGAAGAACATAAAAAGCACCATTTTCTGATGACCAGGGCTGGAGAAGAACATAAAAAGCACCATTTTCTGATGACCAGGGCTGGAGAAGAACATAAAAAGCACCATTTTCTGATGACCAGGGCTGGAGAAGAACATAAAAAGCACCATTTTCTGATGACCAGGGCTGGAGAAGAACATAAAAAACACCATTTTCTGATGACCAGGGCTGGAGAAGAACATAAAAAGCACCATTTTCTGATGACCAGGGCTGGAGAAGAACATAAAAAGCACCATTTTCTGATGACCAGGGCTGGAGAAGAACATAAAAAGCACCATTTTCTGATGACCTGGGCTGGAGAAGAACATAAAAAGCACCATTTTCTGATGACCAGGGCTGGAGAAGAACATAAAAAACACCATTATCTGATGACCTGGGCTGGAGAAGAACATAAAAAACACCATTTTCTGATGACCTGGGCTGGAGAAGAACATAAAAAGCACCATTTTCTGATGACCTGGGCTGGAGAAGAACATAAAACGCACCATTTTCTGATGACCAGGGCTGGAGAAGAACATAAAAAGCACCATTTTCTGATGACCAGGGCTGGAGAAGAACATAAAAAGCACCATTTTCTGATGACCAGGGCTGGAGAAGAACATAAAAAACACCATTTTCTGATGACCTGGGCTGGAGAAGAACATAAAAAGCACCATTTTCTGATGACCAGGGCTGGAGAAGAACATAAAAAACACCATTTTCTGATGACCAGGGCTGGAGAAGAACATAAAACGCACCATTTTCTGATGACCAGGACTGGAGAAGAACATAAAAAACACCATTTTCTGATGACCTGGGCTGGAGAAGAACATAAAAAACACCATTTTCTGATGACCTGGGCTGGAGAAGAACATAAAAAGCACCATTTTCTGATGACCAGGGCTGGAGAAGAACATAAAACGCACCATTTTCTGATGACCAGGGCTGGAGAAGAACATAAAACGCACCATTTTCTGATGACCAGGGCTGGAGAAGAACATAAAACGCACCATTTTCTGATGACCAGGACTGGAGAAGAACATAAAACGCACCATTTTCTGATGACCAGGACTGGAGAAGAACATAGCCACATTAGTAGCAGCAAAATTGCTCTCAGTCATGGACGGGGAAGCTAATGACATCATAGAGGCTTTCAAAAAGTTCAAGCAGGTGTAAACAGGCATCCAAAAGTTTCCTCAAGGGAGCTACATCAGAGGAAAAGGTTAGTTACATCCTTCTTTTGATGGGGTAGAGAGGACTAGACCTGTTTAATAGCTGGGAGCTGGCTGAAGGGGAAGAAAATAACCCAGAAAGGATATTAGAAAAATTTTCCTCTTGTCTGGAACCCCAATCCAACCATAGAATAAAGCGACACAAGTTCCAGGGACTAAAACAAGAGCCTGATGAGTCAGTAGATAATTTCCTCACAAGGATAAAGAATATTTCTGTGAAATGCAAGTTCGAAGAAATTGAGGAGAGGATAGTAGACCAACTAATCTGGGGAAGCATTCATCCTGAAGGGCTGAAAGCTCTCATAGGAAAAGATAGTTTGAAACTAGCAGATGCCGTAGACGCAGCTTGGGCCTTCGAGGCCACTAGGAGGCAAACACAATCCCTCTTCGTGCAGGCCAACACGCAGCACAGAGATAGGAGGGTCGATGCCATAAAGCGCACGCTGAGAAAGTCGCAGACATCGAGAACTGCAGGAGGTGCGGCAGACTACACCCCTGTGATGACTGCAGAAAATGCCCTGCATATGGTTCGAAGAGCAGGACCTGTGGGAAGGTCAATCACTGGGAAAAGATGTGTAGGTCTGGCACGAAAAGAGAGAGAAACCAAGAATACAGAAGGAAAGTGCACCACGTCGAGGGAAGTGACAGCAGTGACACCGACACACTGACACTCGGCATCGAAACAATACTCCTCCATGAGCCGTCCAAGAAAGGGAAGGGAGAAAAAAAATGAATTGCACACCACGATCCAAGTGAAAAGAAAGATCAGAAACAAACCAACAATATTCAACTTGAAAATAAATTGGACACTGGATCACAAAGCAACGTCCTCCCGCTCAGACTGGCCCTGTGATTAAACGACAAGGAAAAGTCCAAATAAAAGACAGATATAAAGGAAAGAGCATCACATGCACATTCTTCATGGTTGGCACCAACGGACCAGACACCCTAGGCCTGAATAGTTGTCAGGAATTACAGCTAATCTCTGTAAACAATGAGATCAGGAAGAAGAAAATGTCCCGCTTGAGCAACGCCCTCCAATCACAAACAAGGCCGAGCTCATGGACATGTATCCTGAATGCTTTGATGACACAGTCGGGTGCTTTGGAAGTTTTGAATAGCACATAACCATTGACCCAAAATACAAACCAATAATCCATGCTCCATGGAAGGTGCCAATAGAGCTGAAACAAAGGCTAGAGTAGGAGCTCAAAGAAATGGAAGAAAAACGAATAATAATGAAAGTCATCAAGCCAATCGACTGGGTGAACTCCATTGTAATAAAGGAAAAACCGAATGGCTGCCTGAGGATATGTCTGGATCCCAAATACTTAAACCAAGCAATCAGATGTGGTCACTCTCCAACACCAATGCTGGAAGCCATCACTTCTGAACTAGCGGGATCCAAAATCTTTAGCAAACTAGATGCAAAGAATGGATATCGGAACATGAAGCTGGATGAAGAATTGACACTGCTCACAATGTTCAATAATCTATTTGGCCGGTACAAGTTCCTACAACCAACTTTTGGCCTAAAGGTGAGCCAAGACGACTTCGAGAAAAAGATAGAGGAATCCTACAGGGGATGCAAGGGCGCTGTCGGCATCGCAGATGACATCCAGGTGTTTGGTAGAGATGGAAAAACCCACGATCTTCACCTACATGAAGCCATGGAGAGAACCAGAGAGGCCAGCATCAAACTCAATGCAGACAAATCCATCATTAAGGAGGAGTGCCAATTCTTCAGAATGCGGTACACACCTGATAGGGTCAGGCCAAGCCCAGAGAAGGTAACAGCCATTGTTGAAGTGGAACACCCAAACAGCGTAAAGGAAGTAAGAAGCTTCCTCAGCCTCGTCCAGTACACGAGTTCCTTCACCCCACACATGGCAGACCGCACGGCCAACCTCAGAGAGTTGCTGAAAGAGGATGTGGAGTTTCAGAGTTCACCATTGCATCAACGAAATTTCGACGAGCTTAAGGAAGTGGTCTGAAGAGAAATAGAAATATCCTACTATGACAGAAAAATGGCTGTCACACTACAAGTAGACACTTCCATCAGAGGCCTTGGGGCAGCACTGGTGCAGGAAGGAAAACCAATAGCCTTTGACTCAAAAGCCTTTACAACAGCAGAGACTCAATATGCCAATATCGTAAGTGCACCACGTCAAGGGGAGTAACAGCAGTGACTCCGACACACTGACGCTTGACATCGAAACAATACTCCTCCATGAGACATCCAAGAAAGGGAAGGGAGGAAAAAGTGAATTGCACACCACAATCCAAGTGAAAAGAAAGATCAGAAACAAACCAACAATATTCAACTTGAAAATAAATTGGACACTGGATCACAAAGCAATGTCCTTCTGCTCAGACTGTACCGTCAGATGTTCCCCGAGAACATGGTGAATGGCTACCTGGAGGAAGGCACACTAGAAGCCGTAAATGTCATGCTCACAGCCTATGGTGGCTCCATATATGGATGTGAAAAATTCCACAAATTCCTCTATGGGAGACGGTTTGTGGTAGAGAGTGATCATCGCCTGCTGGAACACATCCAGAAAAAGAACCTCAGCAAGGCACCAATCAGATTACAGAGGCTACACCTCCGGCTCCAATGTTATGACTTTACCTAGAAATACAGGCTAGGGAAGGAAACGATGCTCGCCGATGCCTTGTCACGTCTTTCCCCAAACGAAAAATATGAACTGAAAGACATAGAGATCAAGGTACGTCACCTCATCAATGTGACCAGTAACAAACTAAACCTGATTAAAGAAGAAACTGCAAAGGACGAGGTGCTGCGGCTGCTCTCACAACAAGTGATACAGGATGGCCAGAAAGGATAAAACAGGTACAGCCTGCAAAACGTCAGTATTGGTCTGTCAGGGGTGACATATGGTGTACTGCTGGCAGGGTCTTGACTGATAACACCAGAGACAATGCAAAAAGAAATTCTCCAGAAAATACACAAGGTCACATGGGAATGGAAAACTGCAAAGTCAGCAGTTTTACTGGACAGGCATGTGTAAGGACATCGAAACAATGTCCAGCAGGCCAAAAATACAGAACAAAAGGAAGAGATGATTCCTGCTAAAATACCCGCCAGGCCATGGCCCACTCTGGGAGCAGATCTGTTCACAGAAAACCAGGAGTGGGATCTCATTGTGTCCTGCTACCACTCCAAATCCCCTTCATCATCAGGAAAGATTGTTAAAGAAGCTGAAACGCCAAGGTCCTACATCATTGAGGCAGAGTTTGCCAGGCAGCTGAGACCAAACAGGATCCACATTCGCCCCCAACACCAGATCGGACACAGAAACCGCCAGAAGCACCAGCAGCTTTTGTAATTCCAACAACTTGTGAGGGGACACGAGGATAAACCCTGAGCAACAACCCTGCGACGACTGCAGGAGAACCGAGGTGGAGAAGCAACATCCCACCACCAGTGCGATTCCGCTGAAAAGAATATAGAACTGCAAATGTGTAACAGAATAGTTAATTTTTAATTGCAAATGCAGATAAAGAAGCAGAAACGATTTATTTTTAAGAAATCTTAAATTTTATAATTTTTTTTTAAAGAAGGAGGGATGTTATATTCTGAGGAAACCCGGGAGCATGAACACTAACGTTGTAAGAGCCACATCACCTTGAGAGTTGTGCATGCGTGGTGAGACACTTTGTACATGACTCAGTAGCTGAATGTGAGTAAAGAAATGTGCTGTTAAACTTGCAAGGCTTTCTAGTTTCTAGTAAGACCTCCGATGGTACAACCCGGAGTTTCTCCAGCTCATTTTTGTGTTGTATTCCAGTTCCCCAACATCTGCAGAATTGTGTAAGCTCATGAAAGCCAAGGGTTACTTGACTTGAAACTGTTATTCACAACGTCAGGTCCCACACAAACTTCAGCACCTACACAATTTCATTGAACTTTAATTTACAATACAATTTGGTAACAGGTCCTTCCAATTAACAGGCCCTCACTGCCCAAGTACACCCACATGACCAATTAACCTTCTAACCCTGCACATCTCGGGAACGTGTGGGGAAGCTGGAGCATCCAGAGAAAGCACACGTGGACGCATGGCAAACGTACAAACACCTTACAAACGTGGGATTCAAACCTGGGTTACTGACGCTGCAATCTCTTTACTAATCATTAAACCGTGCCATCCATTGTAACACACGGAGCCATCATTACAATACAATAAACAGAGCAGTGAATTTGTACTCATTGATGACAGAACACAGGAATTAAGGACTCAAAGGGAAAAATACTTGAAATATTTAAACTAGTGGCTCTCAACCTTTATCTTTCCACTCACATACCATTTTACATACTCCCTATGCCATTGGTGCTCTGTGATTAGTAAAGGGTTGCTTAAGGTGGGATGTGGGTGGGAAGGGAAGGTTGAGAATCACTGCTCTCGACCCAATTGTTACTGAAATATTTTGCTTGAGAAAAATTGTCATCGGCCCATTTCATAGTGGTTTTCAAACTTTTTCTTTCCACCCACGTACCACCTGCAATCCCTTACTAATCACAGAGCACCGATGGCATTGGAATTACTTAAAGTGGTATGTGAGTGGAAAGAAAAAGGTTGAGAACCACTGATTTAAAGAGATGAATGAATGGGACACGGGTCATAGAAGCAGATCGATTTCTGCATTTGAGGCTCCCGGAATGAAAATGTAAATAAACATTAAATGGATTAGAAAAGGACAAGGGAACATCTTCAAGGTGCAGTACAGGCTTCTGTTGCACTGATGGTAAAACAGTGGAATTGTTTACCCACATGGACGGTAAGTACCAATGAGAATCAAATGGTCCATTTGCACATGATAACATCGTCACTTTTATGGGTGAGTTCGAAGCATTCTCAAAAGGGTGAAAGAAATAGGTGCAGAGAAAATAGTTTCACTGGCAAAAGCCCTTCGTTAAGATACAAACTGCTGCCAGAGCTGATCGAGACCAAGAGCATTAAAGATATGGTAGGAGTAAAAAAAACCCCAAAGTAAATGATTTAAATAAGCACCTATAAAAATGAAAGCTGCATCTGAGGAGAGGTTGGTGATGAATTCAGCTGGAGTCAGATTAAGGGGGTGAGGGAGGGAACTTCTACACGTCTCGATACTTAATTGTCAACAATCGCCATTTCAAACAGATATCATTCCAACACCATCCAAGAGGATTAAAGGTAAACTTGGGGAATAGCCTAACTTCACCTTTTCCCCCGGATGTTTTCCTGCCTGAGGGAAGGCTATACTCACTTGCACAGGTGTCTGAAGAGAACTTGCATGGTGTCGTGATTGGGAGCAGGGAGTGAACCAATTAATTCCTTCATGAAAACCAAACGCTGAGCTTGATCTCCCAGTTCTGGAAAGGAAATTGCAGCAATTTGAATACTCAGTAAAATAGAAAAACAAATTACAGTGCAACCATGGTTTTCCTGAAGTTGCGTCCAACAAAACTTTGTAAATATCAACATGCTGAGCATAAATTTAAAGTTAGCAGAGTGGAAGAGTCTGTCACACGGAGAACAACAAATTCTCTCGCCTCAATTTCATGGCACAGCTGGCCTCACTGCTCCATTGATCCATGTTCAGTCCTGACCTTGGGTGCTGCCTGTGTGGTGTTTGCACATTCTCCTTCTGACCTTGTGGGCTTCCTCCAGGTGCTCTGGTTTCCTCCCAGATCCCGAAAGGCATGCGGGTTCGCAGGTTCATTGGCAGGCTGTAGGAGGCCCATAAAGGTGGGGAGAAGTCGATGGGAATGTGAGGAGAAAATCAAATGGTTGGGGTAGGATGGTGTAAAACTGGGTGCTTGACAATTGGCACAGATTCAGTGGGTCAAAGGGTGTGGTGTTCTGTCTCAATATTACCGCACCGAGACTGAAAATGATCTGTCGTTGGTGATCAGTACCAAACAAACAACTAATGTACACCCAACATTATCAGGGCAAGGAAATTCCCCTGAACAACTGCTCTGAACACAAGAGATTATGATAGAATTAAAAGGAGAATAAATTCTTTTAAAAAAAACACTCAACACCATTCTTTTAAAATCCTTTTAAGTTCAGATTCAAAACAGAGTTATCCATTTTACATCATATTTGCTGAACGACCAAAGATTACACTAACCATCCAAGACTCTTATTCACGCAAAGCAAAATTTATTTATTTTAAAGTTATAATACCTGTCCTGCATATGTACTATTTGTTTGCGTGTGCGTCTGGATGTTTTGCACTGAGGACCAGAGAATGCTGTTTCATCGGGCTGTTCTTGTACAATCAGATGATAATAAATTCGGCTTGCATAGTATTAGGGCCAACTCTTTCAAACCATAGGTAACTGAAACTTCAGTATTGAAAAGATTTGTTGAATTGACCCATTTAGAACGCAGCCTGATTCCAATTCAGCATTTTCCACACAAGCTGTGAAGGAGGCGGAAGAATGAAAACACACTATGTAGCTAATTCGGGGTGGGGGGGGGGGTGGGGGGGTGTGGGGAGGCAAGGGAAAGAGTACAAGAGGAAAAGAAAGGGAAACAGTGTCGTAAGACACCTCTGGGTTATAAAATAAAACTGCGTGCAGTTTTGGTCTCCTTTTGACATCCTCGTTACAGAGGGGGTGCAGAGAAGATTCACTAGAATGATACCAGGGAAGGAAGGACTTGGATATGTTGGATAGACTAAGCTTGTATTCTCTGGAATTTAGAAGATTGAGGGGAGATCTTATAGAAACATATCAAATTCTTAGACAGACTAGACACAGGTAGATTGTTTCCAGTGCTGGGAAAAACTAGAACCAGGGTCACATAAGGGGAAAGATTTTTAGGACTGAGAAGAGGAAAAATTTCTTCTCTGAGGGTGGTGGATCTGTGGAATTCTTTGCCACAGGAAGTAGTTGAGGCCGGTTCCTTGTCAATATTTAAGAGTAGGTTTGGCCCTTGTGGCTAAGAGGATCGAAGGGTATGGGGAGAAGGCAGGAACCGGGTACTGATCAGCTATGATCATATTGAATGGTGGGGTAGGCTTGAAGGGCCAAATGGCCTCCTCCTACACCTATGTTTCTATGTTTAAACATTGACAAAGTGTCAAATGCTGGTAACTCTTTACTTCCTGTGGATGCTGTGTGACTTGCTGAGTTTATCCAGCATTGCACTCAGGCCCAGCGTTTGCAAACTCCATTCAACTCTGATGCCACAACTTGAATGATTTTAAATGTTCAATTGTTTTTTTAAAAAAAACATTTAGACAGACAGTGTGGTAACAGGCCCTTTCAGCCAAAATACATCTAATTGACCTAGAACTCCTGCAGGTTTTTGAAAGATGGAAAGAAACCAGAGCAAACCCACACAGAGACACGGGGAGAACAAATGCCTTGCAGTCAGGGGTCCTTCAATCTTTGAATCATGTAAGGAATGAGGGTCATCAACTGAATGAAACTTTCATGTAAAAAGCCTTGCATACATCATTCATCCCTTACCTTACCCTTTGGTCTTGCTTTCTTTCTTTTAAATTTAAAAAAATTTTCACACTATGAACCATATCAATCAAAATACATATAAACATTTTCCTCTTAAATATACACAGTGGCATTTTCTCCCCTTTTTCCCCCCTCCCTTCCCTCCCTCCTTCCCACCCCCCTCCAAACCCATTAAACATTCAACATATACAATACAATAAACCCATTAAACAGCGTCTTCACACAATGAAAATAAACAAGAAAATTGTGTCATCTACTTTTACACACTGGGTCAGTTCATTTTGTCTTCTTCTCATTCTATCATTTTAGGGGGTGGAGGTCCGCGGTAGGCCCTCTCTGTTGTGTTCCATGTACGGTTCCCAAATTTGTTCAAATACTGTGACTTTATTTTTTAAATTATATGTTTTTTTTTCCAATGGAATACATTTATTCATTTCCATGTACCATTGCTGTATTCTCAGGCTCTCTTATGATTTCCAGGTTGACATTATACATTTTTTTGCTACTGCTAAGGCTATCATAATAAATCTTGAAAACCTACTTAAAGGACAAATTGGGAAGCAGGCTGAGGTTACCAGAAGGAAGCAGCTTTGAATATGTGATACAGACACAATGATAATTAAAAGATTTAGAACAAACATGTACATCAAGCTGCAAGAGAAAGAGAAGGATGAACTAAGCTGTAAACCCAAACAAAAGTGGGAACAAGATCTAAACATAAAGATAAAAAATGAAACATGGGAGAAGCTATGCTCCGGAACTATGAGAAATACAATAAACACGAGGTTACGCATGATACAATATAATTGGTTGCACAGGCTATACATCACACCTCAAAAGTTAAATAAATGGGACCCAACAGTATCAGACAGATGTTTTCGCTGTAAGGAGGAAACGTGAACAACAGTACATGCAATTTGGGCATGTGAGAAAGTGGAAAAGTTTTGGGAAGATCTAAATCAGCTATTAAATAAAATCGCAAAAAGCAACATCCCAAAAAATCCAGAGATCTTCCTTGCTTTCTTGATGTTGATCAAGGCATTAGCAATTATTAACATGCAGTTGCAGCCACTGGCCAGTAGATGGGTCTGCAGTCCAACTTACATTTTGCTTTACATACTGTTACTTGCTTTAATAAAAGCTATCATCTGTTGGCAAAATTACAACTTACTAGTGAGTTAAGCAACCTTCCAAACAGGTTTTTCTTTTACTTACTGATTGCATGAATAAAATTGTTGAAATAGTTGAATGGGAAGAGTGGTTCAGGCAACTCTCGGAAGAAGAGTTTCAAAGCCCCTGTGATAACGTGAACATCATCCCATGGTCCATCCTCAAGGTTCACGTTCTCATCTGTGCAGAAGAAAAAGAACAAACAAATTCATCTTCCACTTAACCATCACCTAGATAAATACTGATCCACTACCTATTATTACTGATGAGCTTTGTAAAGTCCCACTCTCCAATGCTTCTTTCTTTCTTTGGCTTGGCTTCGCGGACGAAGATTTATGGAGGGGGTAAATGTCCACGTCAGCTGCAGGCAAGTCCGATGCAGGACAGGCAGACACGGTTGCAGCGGTTGCGGGGGAAAATTGGTGGGTTGGGGTTGGGTGTTGGGTTTTTCCTCCTTTGCCTTTTGTCAGTGAGGTGGGCTCTGCGGTCTTCTTCAAAGGAGGTTGCCTCCCGCCAAACTGTGAGGCGCCAAGATGCACGGTTTGAGGCGATATCAGCCCACTGGCGATGGTCAATGTGGCAGGCACCAAGAGATTTCTTTAGGCAGTCCTTGTACCTTTTCTTTGGTGCAAAGCAAGGTAATTGCCACATTGCAAAAGAGTCCCCAAGCTAACAGAGATCAGGGAATTGTCACAGGTCATTTTAAATTTAAACATATAGTGCAAACTATTTGGAAAAAAAAAGTGCTGTCAAGTGAGATGGAAAGATGCTGAAGAATACAAAAAAGTAAAATGGACCCAGTTTTCCCATCAGTAACCCATCATAAGATAAAGGAACACAAGTAGGCCATTCAGCCCATCAAGTCTGCTCTACCACTCCACCATGAGCTAAACCATTTTCCCATCTAGTTCCAAACGCATCCCTTTAATGATAAAGCAAAGTTTTTTTTAAAAACTGCTAACAAATTGCTGGGAACACTGGCATCATCTGTGAAGAAGCAAACAAAGTTAACCTTTCAAGTCAGAGCGCATTCTTCTCCTGTGAATCTATGAAATCCTAACAAAGGGCTCAGGCCGGAAATGCTGGTTCCCTTTTAGTTCCTATGGATGCAGTGTGACCTACTGAGTTTCTCTGTGTATGGTCCATTGAGTAAGCCTCACCACAGAGAGAAAGGCTGTGGGTTTCAAAGGCCGGGCTAGACACACTAGCATGAACTCAAGGCTGACAGCCCAGTCCAGTATAGGATGGAGGAGGACTACCCATCTGCTATTTAAGAGGCTCTGTGGGGGATAGCTGGTATGGACACTATGGGACAAGGGACCTGTTTCGGGGCTGAGTGACCCTGACCACACCATAAAAGTGCAGTGTTTCCTCGATAAATTACATCAGAACTCGATTCCCCAAAAGGAAAATTTATCTGAAATCCTGTTCACCTTCCCCCTCTGCACTTGTGGGTGACCTCACAAAATCACCTGGGCAACCACAATCAGGAATTTAGCATTTCTCAGCCTCGCACTCAAATCTTCACATGGACCAGTCTCTGGTAACCTCATCCCATAACTCTCCATTAACTCACCTTGCAGCTAGTTGGCCTTGTTGTGCAAGCCCCACTGTGGTTAAAAAAAAAACAACCTGCTCTAATTTCTCTTCTCAATCCTCTTTCCTCAAGACAAGTCTTAAAACATCCCTTTCACCTCCTGGCAGCTTCACTTGAAACTCAGTGTGCAATTAGATTCGGATCTTGTTCGCTGCCTCATTCCTTCAACACAGCCTTGTTAGTGGAACTCTAAATGCAAACCATTAGAGGGTGAGCAAACCCATCAATAATGTGACCAGCCCTTACCATGATTGACTTTGAATCGTAGTTTCTGAATGATGGCCAGATTCCCACTGACTCGGTATAGACCGTCAATATCCAAACCTATTTTTTTAAAAAAACAGAGGTCATTAACCAGCTCACCTCAGTCAGAATTCTACTGACAAAATTGCAGCTTCAACGTATCTATTCAAGAGCCAATAGCATCTTAAAAACAAATGATTAAATAGAAGAATATTAGCATTGACACGCATAGAATTCCTCGATTTTACGCTGCAGACAAGGGTCAACTAATTCATTCTGTTATTTTTACTGTTACTTCTATCACCCGCAACAGCCTGACAATCTTCATCTTTCTCCCTCACTCGCATTCATCACCTCATGAGATCGATGCTATTTACTTCCAATACTGACCATGTCAAGTTCTATGCATTTCAAACATTAGGTGTTTTCATGCTGAGCCTCCGATTTCAGGCCGGCTGCAAACATGGATAGAAGTTTTAAATCACATGTTTATGGATCAGCCCCAAAAGGCCGCTCCAGCACTGCTTTTATGCAGAGCGGCCCCTCAATGCGTCGTCTGGAGCCGCTATAGGCATGGCACCGCCCATCATAAATTCACGGCAGAACAATGGCCGTCTTCCCCTACCCATAATCCCCCATGCAGGCTGAAGCCACTTTCCCAAAGTGGTTTCAGCTGCATGGGGGATTATGGGTAGGGGAAGACGGCCATTGCTCTGCCGCGTATTGAGACGCTGGCGCCAACGAGCGGCCCCTAATGCTGAAGTGGCCAACAGGGCTGTCACAGCCTTTCCCCCCGATGGCTCTACCGACCCGGCGGCTCCCAGACAGCCCCCGCCGCTCTCCGCCAGCCACCCTGTCCTGATGGGGTCATGGAGGGAGAGGGGTGAGTGAGTGGGAAAGAGGTGAGATGGGTCGCGGGCTGACATCATCAGCCTGCCCTTAGCGAGCCGCTTTCAGTGGCAGTACATTCACGATGCGTGGCAGAGCCACTGACCCTACCTCGGAGTTGGATTGGAGTTGGTGCCTTGGAGCAAGTCGGGGAGCATTCATGATGGTAAGTTTTCCGACGCGGAGAATCTCCACCTTTCCATTTGGATTTTGTGTTTTATGAAAGGGCATTTTCTCTAAATAAATACAACTTTAAATTTAAAATCACACATGAAATCTCCTCGATCAGGCCTCTGCGACAACTGGTCTGAGCCAACCCTGAGATAGGGGAATGATCACTTGACTTTAGGGCACCAGAGTCACTGGGCAGAAAAAAAATCCTGTTGAACACAACACTTCATGGTGATTCCTGTTCCCGTTAATCCGCAAAGCATCTATTTTACCTGCATCAGGACTCTGATCTGAGGACTATGTGAAACTGCATGAGGATAATGTGGGAGATGGGTCATATAGGTATCAAATAGGCAGCACTTCATTTGATGGGAAGAGTCAGCTCTCACTTATCCAAATGCATCTCACTCATCTCCACACCGACACCCTTTTCACCCCATATCTAGCCCTCTGTAGAGTTTGCACCACTTCCTGTTGGTGACATCTGGAGCGAACAGGCAAGTTCTGACACGACCTGCCTCGTGGGCATCCGCGGGCAGGGCCAACCCATCTGCTGGCAAGCCACATCCAAGTCAGCCCAGAGTGATGGTTCTAATCCGGCTCAGAGTCAAAGGTTCAGATTCCCTTCTCCTACAGGCTCCTCATCAGGTCCCGAACCCCCAGCCCCCTGAGGAATCCTGAGGAACTTGGGCAGAGACCAATAGATTCATTCAACAGAAGCCTCGAGAAGATGGTCCACTTCCTGGGAAGAAAGTGCTCATTGGAGTTTAGAGGTGCCCTTCCAGGTTTCAGTAACATGTTGAGAGGGACTGACAATGCTGAGAAGATGCTTTACCACCCTGGTCACAACTTCTGTATCATTAAAACACCACCTTATTTAAAAGTGTAACTGTAAATATTTGTTATCTAGCTTTTACGCATGATCTCTTTCATTACTGGGTGAATAAAGGTAAACTATTCTAACAAAACTATGTTTAGATGCACCAGCAAGTAAGAATTTTAGTGCAAATGAATATTGTTCAACGTGTATGCTAATAAACAGCATCTCTGTGAATAGGAGGTATATAATATCAGGATAAAGATAAGAGAGAAGAGAGGATTTTTTTAAATCAGCGAGTCAAAACTCTTTGGGATCCTGTACCCCAGAGAGCTGTGGGAACAGAGGTTGAACAGCAAGGGAGTGGGGAAGCTGGGTTGAAGCCAACACTAGATCAGCCACAATTTCATTGAACAGCAGGGCCAAGTGGCTGCTCACGTTCCCGAGAAGGCAAAAGTAAAATCCAGATCTGACAAAGTAGTATGCAGGTCACATTAAAAAGTTCGGATGCAGCAAAAAGTTCCGCACATGAAGAGTTGAGGACAGCAAAAGGGACGGTGGCACTTAGTTCGCGTCAGTGTACATCGTTGGCCGATGAGGAGTAACCAGGAAGTATGGAGGTGAAAAGATACTTATGGGACCGACAAGTTGCCCAAGACATGCACCTCCACATGTAGGTGATGGAACCATTACCTCGTTTTTCTACCGTTTGAATGCACTTCAATACGAAGTGGGGCACGGTGCTCCCCTCCCTTTGGCATAGGTCCGCCAAACTGCAGCCAAATACTTGGTCTGTAAAATGAGAACCACACAGTGTGAACCTTTGACTCTTAGAATCACAGCTGCCCTAATACTTATAACTGATCATGGTTAACATAGCAGTCAGCACACCGCCAGCGACCCGGGTTCATATCTGACAACATCGGTAAGGAGCTTTACGTTCTCTCCGTGTCTGTGTGGGTTTCCTCCAGGTCCTCTGGTTTCTTCCCACCTTTTGAAACGTACCGGGGTTATAGGTTAATTAAATTGGGCAGCCAGAAGGGCCCATTTTAAACCTCAGCACAGTGAGCGCCACACTGTTACAGCCCCAGCAACCCTGGTTTGAATCCAGTGTTGTCTATAAGGAGTCTGTACATTCTCCCCTTGACCTACATGGGTTTTCTCTGGGTGTTCCTGTTTCCTCCCACCCTCCAAAACAAGCAGAGTTAGTCAGGTAACTGATTGTAATTGGGTGGCACAGGTCTGTGGACCAGAAGCTGTATCACTAAAACTTTTTAAAAATAAAATCAGAGAGCAGAATAAGCTCCAAAAAACTCCAGACATTCACCGATGGAAGAGACAAACCATTAAGTCAGACATGTTTGGTAAGCCCATTGTGTGGGTAATAACTTTACATTCAGATGGAGAACAAAACTATCCAGGCCTAAATGGAGCGGTGTCCTCTTAAATAATTCATACAGATCATACTCTACTCCTTCCAGTGGTTACAATATTGGCAATGCTCACATCAATAGCATTCGTTGCAGTAAAAAGTTTCCATGGATTGTAAGAGACAATTGGCTGAATTCTCTGTCTTGGGCAAAATGGTCATCGACATTAACATAACCACCAGGCGCATTCTCTTTGTCCTATCATTGAGATCATATCATGCAACTTCTCCACCATTGAACAATGACCATTTCCCCTGTGCTTTTCATGGTGCTCATGGAGGAACTATGCTTCATTGCACACCCATGGAGGGCTGAATTTCAGCTCATTGTGCTGCAGCCATTGTGGTTGTGAGCACAAGTCGAAGAGGAATAAGTACTGAAGGACTTAGAACATTACATCACAGTACAGACCCTTTGGCACACTGTTATGCTGACCTATACAAATCTACTCAATAATCTAAACCAGCCATTCTCAATCTTTTTTTTTGTGCTATAGCCCCCTCTAGGTCTTTGCTCAAAGCTTATGGGCCTCCTTCTCCATGAAGCAGTAAAAGTTTTGGTTTATTCCAAAATTCTCTCCTACCAACGACATTTTAAAAAATTTAAAAATATTTGTTACGTGAGGTGAAAATGTGTGGAAGGTGGCCATTGAGAACAACTGCTCAAAACCATCCCTACCTCACACCCATGTGCCCATCTAATAGACATTTAAATGCCCCTATGGTACCAGCTTCCACTACCACCCCTGGCAATGAATTCCAATCTGTGTAAAAACCCTACCCCTGATGTCACCCCCTAAGTTTTCCTCTCCTCACCTTATACTGAAGTCCTCTAGTATTTGCTAGTTGCCCTGGGAAAAAAAAGGTGCTGGTTGGCCATCCCTTCTACGCCTCTTGTTTGCTTTCTGTAAACCTCACCACTGCTTACATTTTCCCATGGTTTGCTCACCCCGTCGAAACAGGATGCCCACTGCTGATTACACGCTTACTGCAGCATTTTGTGGACAATGCAGTTCTTTAGTGAGCAGGCAAGAACACAAATCCGCACAGAACAGTTGCCTTTGAGGCTTGCCGTCCAAAAACTGATGGGATTCCAAATTCCTGGGTGTCAACATCTCCAAGGATCTGTCCTGAAGCCTCCATGTTGATGCAATCACAAAGAAGGCTCGCCAGCAGCTATACTTTGAGAGGTGTTTGTGGAGATTTGGAATGTCCCACCGAAGACTCTCATGAACTTCTGGCTGGTTGGATCACTCCCTGGTATGGAGGCACCAACTCTCAGGACAAGAATAAACTCCAGAGGGTTGCTAACTCAGCCTGCGACATCACAGGCACCAGGCTTTACTCCATCAAGGACATCTACATGAGGTGGTGTCTTATAAATGCATCCTCTATCCTCAAAGACCCCCACCTCCCAGGCCACACCCCCTTCACTTAGCTACCCTTCAAAAAAAAGGTACAGGATCCTAAAGACAAGCACTCAGTGGCACAAGGACTGTTTTTACCCCGCTGCCATCAGATTCTTTTTTTAAATATTTTAAAACATGATCAAATTCAACATATTAATAGAAAATAGAAACAAATAAAAATCTTAAACTACATATATATACCCCCACCCAAAAACCCCCATCCCCAAATCCCCCCCCCCACCCCCACCCTCAGCCTCAGAATAATCAATTCAAGAATAAAATATAGTTTTATAGAAAGAAAGAAAAAGGAAAGACTTTCAGGATTGCACAGAGGAATATCTTCCAACATACCTACTTTATCAAATTCTTTAAATACATTCTAGAGGAGGTTCAGAGGTACAGGAATCCCCTAATAATTGGGTATACACATGACAAATTTGTAGAAACACAGCATATTTATTTCTTATATTAGATGTAATTTTTTTTCTAAAAGTTCTACATTCCATTATGCCATACTCAAATGGGGATCTGATTCCCAGGTAACTGGGAATGCAATTTTAACAAACTTTAATGGCTATATTGACCATTTTAATTTGGGTCTTGTCCCTTTAACATTTCCTAATAAAAATAAATCTGGATTTTGCAGAAATATGTCATCTGCACCTTGTTCAAAAAGTTTGCTAGTTCCAACCAATTAGGTCATACCTTGGAACAGGTCCAATTTGAATGTAAAAAAAGTTCCTGTTTCTTCCCCACATCTGAAATATTGATCTGATAAATCTGTTTTCAGCCTATTCAATTTTTGTGGTGTACAATATAACTGATGTAGGAAGTTATACTGAATGAGTCTATATCTTACAGTAATAGTCATATAATATCTACAAAGATGCAATTCTCACTTTCATCTTGACTTGTAGACTCCACACTTAGGAGTTCCTGATTGTAGTAAAGAATATATTACAAAAGTAAATTTCTTAACAATTCCTCTTTTGATAAAAATTTCTACAGGTCCTAATTTATCTCTCAAGTATGCTCTCAATTGAAAGTAACAAAGAGTATTTTGAGGTATTCCAACATTTGCTTTTCACTTGCTCAAATGTCATTAATTGACCTCTTTCATAATAGTCTTTTACATTAAAAATCCCCTTACAAAACCAAATGCCTAAAAACTTATTGTCTTTTGAAAAAGGATAAGGGAATTTTGAATTAGAGGCATCTTAGTTAATAAATACCCCCTTGCACCAATTTCATCATTTATTTTGTTCCACATATTAATCAGATGTTTCAACAATGGTGTTTCTTTATCTCCAACCATCAATCTTTTGCATCTCATTTATATATAAATTCTTCTGATTTTCTCTCTCCAATTTTGTCCTTTTCTATTTTAACCCTTGCCGATATTTCTTCTCTTTCGAAAAAAGATGCAAGAAATTTTATTTGCACTGCCCAATAATAATTTTTCAAGTTAGAAAGTTGTAACCTTCTTAATTCATGTGTCCATGACATTGCCCTGGTGCCAAACATTGCCCTGTTACCACGATGCAGGTCAGAATCAGAATTTATTGTCATGAACAAATCATGAAATTTGGTGTTTTGCAGAAGCGTCACAATCGTGGTAACAGGGCAATGTTTGGCACCAGGATTGGAACTCACCAAAAAAAGCTAGTGGCACCAGTTGAAATAAAATGGTTGAGGAGAAATAACTGCCTCGACGCAGCTCAGTGATTTGCAACAGTTAGCTGTGCAGACTTCCTTTACGTACTCACGGATTGAGCCTTTTTAAAAAATTGATAGTCAAATTATCCCATTCATTCGTTCTTGTGAATACAAAAATATAGTCATTTCTGACCATGCTCCTGTCTTTAAACTTTCCTAGTCTTACTCAAATTAACATACACTGGCGTTTTAGTTCAACCTTACTATCTGATAAGGAAATTTTAAAGTTCTTGAAGGAACAAATTACTCTCTTTTTTTGAAAAAAATATTGTGGAAATGACTTCTAGTCTTATTGTATGGGACACTTTTAAGGCTTTTCATTAGTGGACAAATTATTTCTTACACAGCAAGCATCAAGAATAAGGCTAATCAAGAGAAAACAGATTTCACTAACCTTGGATATAACCTTTCTCCCTCACAGACTGCAGCGTAGGTCTCCTCTGAAGGAATTTCTTTAGCTTGGTTTTCACTTTCTTGATGTCTGCAGTTTCGGCCGAGTTGCTCTTCGAGAAACCTGAAAGGATCAAAACCAAGGCATCAAATCCAGTACAACAGTTTGCAATGAAATAGATGAAGAAAACCGGGGAGTTCTCTGTGGACAGAGTGGTGGACAGTGTCTCTTCACTGTCAGGCCTGAGACCTCCTTCAAGGTTAAAAATTTTTTACTTCAACTACCCTTCAGACAGGCATAACCAACATTTCTTTACTGACTGCTAGTAAAAAACACAAATGCTGGAGAAACTCCGTAGGTCAAACAGTGTCCTTTATGTTGCAAAGATACATAACCAGCTTTATACTTTGATGAAGGGTTCAAGCCCAAAACATTGGTCATGCTTATCTTTGCTTTGTATGTGGCGGAAGTTTTGAATTGACGGGATTTTTTCTTCCTCTGTAATTTGTATTTCAATATATAATTGTTTAATTTTTGTAAATTTCAATTAAAAAATCTTTAAAAACACACTCAAAATTATCCAGAGACTTACTGCGATTTCGCTTCTCATCCTTCTCTTTGTTGTTGAGCCTCTCAGGACTAGCTATGTCATGAGCAGAATCAGATTCATCCATGCTCACTGTGTCCAACTTAAAGGGAAATCAACAAATGAATGAGACGTTAGTTGCAGTGCAGACCCAGTTTTGATTGCATTATGCAGGCCGTTTCCAAGCAGGAAGCAAAGGAGCGAGATGATTTTTACCACTTTCATATTTCGCCAACATCACACAGGCAGAATCACTTAGAAACATCTGCTAATATAATACAGGGCCCTCCATAATGTTTGGGATAGACACTTTTTTCCTTTATTTTCCCCCAGCATTCCACAATTTTAAATTTGTAATCAAACAATTCACATGTGATTAAAGTGGACATTCCAGATTGTATTCAAGGGTATTTGTGAACATTTTGGCTTTCCAATTAGAAATGACTGCACTTTTTATACATAGTCCCTCATTTCAGGACACCATAATATTTGGGACATGGCAATGGTACATGTATTAAAGTAGTCATGTTTCGTACTTTGTTGCATTGCCCTTGCATGCAACGACTGTGTGATTCTCTGTGATCTGTAGATATCACCAGATGCTCTGCATCTCCTCTGGTGATGCTCTGCCAGGCCTCTTCTGCAGCCATCTTCAGCTCCTGCTTGTTTCGGGACTGGTCCCCTGAAATTTTCTCTTCCACATATGGAAGAAATGCTCAATTGAATTTAGATCGGGTGACTGACTTGGCCATTCACTTTTCAGCTTTGAAAAATTCCTCGTTTGTTGTTTTAGCATGAGCACTGTCCAATGAGTTTCGAGGCATTTTCTTGAACTTGAGCAAATGTTTCTATATATCTCAGAATTCATTTTACTACTACCATCAGCAGTTACATCGTCAATGAGGATAAATGCACCAGTGCTTGTGGCAGCCATACATGCCCAGACCATAACATCCCCATCACTATGCTTCACAGATAAGGTGGTATGCTTTGGATCTAGGGCAGTTCCTTTACACCTCCACACTTTGCTTTTGCCATCACTCTGATGCAGGTTAATCTTGGACTGATCCGTTTGCAGGACCTTTTTCCAGAATTCTGCAGGCTCTTCTAAATAATTCTTGGCAAACTGTAATCTGGCCATCCTGTTACTGTGGTTAACCTAAAGGCATGTCTCTGTATTTCTGTTCATTAAGTCTTCTGCAGACAGTAGTTATTGACATATCCACTTCTGATCCGTCAGACAGGTGTTTGGGATTTTTCTTCATTATGATGAGAATTCTTCTACCATTAACAGCAGGGTCTTCTTTGGCCTACCAGTACGCTCTTTCTTCTTAATGATGTTCCATCAGTTGATTTTGGTAATCCCAAGGTTTGGGCAATTTCTCTCACCGTTTTATTCTTGTTTTTCAGCCTTATAACGGCTTCTTTGACTTTCCTCGTGTTGAAAAATAGAAACTACAGACTCCAAAAGTGATCAAAAGCTTAGAAGCAATCCCAACTCTCTTATCCCTGCACCAATGAAGCAATTAAACATACCTGAGTACTCACAAATACCTGTGAAGCCAAATATCCCAAACATTATGGTGCCCTGAAATGAGGGGAAACTATGTATAAAAACTGATGTTGTTTCTACATGCTCAAACTAAAATATGTACAAATAACCTTGAATAAAATCTGGAATGTGCACTATAAAGATTGTTTGATTACAAATTTAAAACTGTGAAGCACAGGGGCAAATAAAGCAAAAATATGTCTTTATCCCAAACATTATGGAGGGCCCTGTAAGCAAATGAGAAGCAACATACACAACTATGTTTTAATTCCCAACACTAGCAGCCACTGAGAAATAAAAAAAATTCTTCCCGTGTCAGACAGCTACCACCACCCTGAACAGACCACAACCTTGCACCATTGCTTTGCTGTTAGGTCAAAATGCTAAAGCATTCTTTTGGGAGAACCTATCCATCTGGGCTGCAATAGCTGAAGATGAATGCTCCCCTCCATTTTCCCCAAGGAAAATAATGTTCAATGAGCGTGGTGCGCATTTAAACAAATGCTTTCCACTGGCCTTCAGACATCCTTTGGCCCTCCTCAATGATCTTCCCTGATACCACACAAAATAAAATCTAGTTTCATTCACAGGCACATACCAATTGAAGGATACTCTCGTTGATCATCTTAAACCAATCTCCGATGACTGACTCTGTGTCATATTGTATGAGATACTCTGAACCTCCTTTCGTTTTCAACTGGAAATAAAGAGTTTATTATTAATATACAGGGAATGCAAGGCCAATCTGGATAATTACAGGTTGCAAATGAAATTCCCACTCTTAATCACTACAAAGGATGTTTAGCTTTTCTGCAAAGCTCTCATGCCACCTCATCCCATCAGTAATTATTATTAGCTTTAATTAATTTATTGGGGGGGGGGGGTCATAAGTATTGGTGTCATAGAGGGAACCATCCATCTCAGAGTTGAGAGTTGTCAGATGGACAACATGTAGCAGCTGTAGAACACAGCGAAATGCTGGAGGAACTCAGCCGGTCTTTTCAGCATGTATAGGAGACAAAGATCTACTGCCAACATTTCGGATCTGAGTCCTTCTTCAAGGGAAAAGACAGAAGCAGGATGTATCAGAAAGTCTCAGAATTCAAATACTAGGGAGGAATCCAGACCAACAAAAGGATTGGTGAGAATTTATCCTGTCTGTGCGAAAGGAGACAGGGAAAGGAGAGACAACAGGGGTTTTAACAAAAGCCAGAGAAGTCGGTATTAATGCCACCCGGTCGGACGGTGCCCAGTCTGAAGATGAGGTGTTGTGGTCTCAGCCTGGCAGCGCATGAGACCACGGACAGGTATGTCTGCAAGGGAACGGGATGGAGAATTGAAATGGGAGATCCACGCTATTGTGGTGGACAGAGCCGAGGTGCTCAACAAAGTCTGTGTCCAGTCTCTTCAGTGTAGAGGAGACCACATTGGGAGCACTGGATTCAGTAGATAATTCCTGCAGATTCAGGAGTGGAACTTTGTTTCACTTGGAAGGACTGTTTGGGGCCCTGAATGGAACAGCGTCTGCAGCCTATCGAATTTCACCCATATCTGCAGAGGAGAGTGAAGGGATTTGAAAAATTCAAAATGATCTTATTGATACAATAAAGTCTGTAGATGCTTTACATAAAACGCTGGAGGAATTCAGCAGGTCCCACAGTGCCCAATGTTTTGCCCCTTGCATAGAAATGAGAATCATTTAATTTTTGTAGAAATATTCCCGTTCTCAAATCTTTCAATGCACTTTTGCAGCAACTACTAAAGAAATACTGTGGGTTGGAGAATCAGTAGTAGATTCACCACCCAGAGGAATTTGTTGTCACAAATGGTTATGGAGGCCAGGTTACTGGGAGTATTTAAGGGAGTGATTGATAGGGTCTTGATTAGCTAGGGGATCAGTGGTCATGGGGAGAAGGCCGGGCAGTTGGGCTGAGTAGGAAAAAGGATCAGCTCGTGATTAAATGGCAGGATAGACTCGATGGGCTGAATAGCCTATTTCTGCTCCAATATCTTATGATTTTAATTCCTCTGTCAATTAGTGGCTCCCTTCAGAGAGATAAGACAAGTTAATTTATCCCAATGAGAAGAAAAGATTTGACACCAATTTGATCCAACAATGACCTATGCAGCAATGTCTAAAAGCAAACAAAAGGTTGAAATTGTACCTGCCATCTGGTGTGAAACTGCCTGACAAATCTACAACCAGGTTTTAAATGGAAACTCTTCCTCTATTCTACCAAGGGTCAAAGTTGATTTCTGGTCATGACCCATTTCACTTTGATTACTACACCCTAAATATGTGCCCCATTACCCAACAACCCTTCACTGACACACAATAGCCTGTCAAAGGGATTCACCAAACTTTGGAGAAAACCGTTGGTGGATATTTTATGCGTGCTGCACATCAGTTTTTCTTTTGTACATTCAGTTGTCTTCATAAAACAACCTTCACCATGAAAACGAACAACAGGATATATATTAGCAGACTTTCAACATTGGTCTCACTATGAATGGTAAAATCTTTCAGGCTCACAGGTATCTCTGGTGGATACTAATAGATGAATAAAGAATATGGTTGTCTGAATTTATTCACCATTATTTTGTAAAAAAAACAATTTAAATAGATTGACACCTCCATTGAAAAGGAGAAAATACAGGAAGGTCTAATCGAACAATGACCAGAAGGAGCCCGATGGTTCAGAGTAAATGGGCGACACCAATGAGCAAAGTTCATGTAACAATTGAAAATGACCCCATTTTAATTTTTTCCCCATATTACCATTTCTTTTAAGCCAGTTCATTGGGCAATTGATCCAACAAGAAATCAATTCTTTGCACTCTTTACTTTTAAAATTCACGCCCTCACCTCTAACACGTTCTTTTTGCTTGATTTGTCCTTTGATGCCCATTTGATTGTAGCTCCTTTCAGTTCTACCGTATATTCAGGCACAATCTGGCCAATTGCCTGCTTCTGAGTAAAGAAAAAAAAATGTGGAATGGAATTGCTGAATCCAGCGATTGGTATCCTATTAGTTTAATGCAACAAACATGTGTTCCTTGGAGGTCAATCTACAGGATTGACTAATCTGGCCAATTGCCTGCTTCTGAGTAAAGAAAAAAAATGTGGAATGGAATTGCTGAATCCAGCGATTGGTATCCTATTAGTTTAATGCAACAAACATGTGTTCCTTGGAGGTCAATCTACAGGACCAAAAGAGTGGCAGAGAGGATCACTGGAGTCTCCCTCACCCTCACCCACCACGTACTGAATGAAGCATCAAGTGGATAAGTAGAGACTGTCAACTATTGATGACAGAGAGATAAAAAATGAGGGAACCTTCCCATAATTAGGGATCTAGTGAAATGAGGAGTCTTATGGGCGTGCAAAATTGCTGAACACTTCTTCCACCCCGCACACAGCATCTTGCAGCAACTCCCGTCGGGAACGATCCAGGAGGATCAGAGCCAGTACCACCAGGCTGAGGAACAGCTTCTTCCCACAGACAATGAGAATGTTGAACAACTAAAGGAACCGCTCACACTGACCATCCGAGGCTCTCATATTGATGAAATATTTATTTGTATATATGAATACTTGTCCTGCACATGTATTATTTGTTTGTATGTGTGCTATGTCTGGTTGTGTGCAAGGACCAGAGAACACTGTTTCGTCGGGTTGTACTTGTGCAATTAGATGATAATAAACTTGACTTGACAAAGTATTGGGCCATAATGATACTCTCAACTCTTGGTTAAAATGATATCCAAGCTTATTGTCATTCTTCCTAGTGTCTGTCCATACTTGGAACTAGAGAATAAAGAGGCCATTTTGTTTTCAGAGCAGTGGCTCCATTAAGTGGTCTCAATCTGAGCTGCATTGAAACAGCCACAATTATTGACACGTCCTTGAGTTCTGTGGTAAAGGGAAAATAGATGTGTTCAGGGGCAGTCATTCATATTCTCTCATCATAAACTATGACACAAAGCCCAAATGACTCAGTTTTCAGCTCACTGGCCTCGCTGAAGGAATTACATCGCAAAGGGGAAGGAAGAATGGTGGGGTGGGCCAAGGGAGGGGGAGTATTTGGTCTATTTCCTTCAGTCATCACTTCTGGGGAAACATCCAGCATTTGGTATTTATTTTTTAGCAATCAATAAAGATCCAAATCATTTGGTTTATTATCTGTACCTCTTCCTCCCTGATACATATTTTTGACAACAGTAAATCTCAGTTAACAATTCACAGCAGTTGGTCAAACAAAACATAAAAATGGAAAGATTGAATGTGGGGGAAAAAAAAGTGTCTTCCTGTGAGTTTCCACTTGTCTCAATTAAAAGACCACCCCTATTCACCGCTCAAAGATGGCCCAATTCTGTCACTTCTTAATAAAACGTTATCAATAACTCCAACCCTAATTCTTCGCAGGCTGCAGTTTATCCAAAATCCGTGCCGTCCATAACCTCCTCCGAGTCCCATCTTTGATGGGGTACACCGGCTTCCAGCACCAAATACCACAAATTATCACGTTGATATTTAAAACGGTCTCCTTGCTTGTTTCTGCAAAGATCTGAATTCCCACACAATCCCCCCACCCCAGTCTCTCTATACCTGTTCCCTTTGATGCAATGTTTTGTCATCATTCATGCTTGAGCAGTACTTTTCTAAAGTACTTTGTCCTCTCACTCGAGAACTTTAAGCCAATTGAAGTCAAAGAAATGCAGTACAGAAACAAGTCCTTTGGCCCTCCCAGCCCATGTTAACCATCAAACACCCATTAGCCCCATCTTCTCCCCAGTACATGCCTATTAACTACACCCCAATCAATGACACACAGGAACTATTTGTTTTTTGTCTATTAATGTCTTTGTCCCAGCATTCACTTATCGCCCTTGTGAATGTTTGCCCATGTGTAAAGTTCCCCATTAAGTCAACCCATGGTTTAGTTTATGATATTTAAACTAAGACCTCAATGCAAAAATGATCAATTAAGTTCTAAAGCAGCTGCTAACCTGCCCTTCTTATCTTGCAGTCAGTTATTAATTTAACTCCTGGTATTGGAGTTTAAACATTATTACCAGATTTCCAGCAGGTTGATTCTTGGGATCTTTATAAAATGTCAGTATTCCGCCTTGTAGAACCGTCCAGGACGACGACCAGTTTTTCCTGAAATTAAAACCAAGGATCAAGAAAGCAGCTTGGACAGGTTTAGATGCAAACAAGATCAAAGGCTGATTTTCAACTATACAAGCAGACAGTGTTTGAAAGTACATATATGGTACTGAACAAAGCATCATGTGGATAAGTAGAGACTGTCAACTATTGATGACAGAGAGATAAAAAAGGAGGGAACCTTCCCATAATTAGTGAAATGAGGAGTCTTATGGTGAATAGATGACACCTCCCACCCTCTTTAGTCTACATATCCAGTTTAAATAGCTCAACAGGGCAATAAGTCTGTGGAACTTGTTGCCACAGGTGGTGGGGGAGGCCAGATCATTGGATGTACTTAAGGCAGAGATTGATAGGTTCTTGATTAGTTGGGGCATCAAAGGATATGGAGAGAAGGCTGGGCAGTAAGGCTGGGTGGGAAAATGGATCAGCTCATTATTACATGGCAGGGCAGACTCGATCTGATTTCAGCTCCTACATCTTATAGTCTTAAAGTTCTGAGTGGATGGAATCCTCAGAAAAAATAATTTGAGATTCAGCACAGAATTTTGACTCCTCCCCCCCCCCCCCCCCAGTGAAGCCAAACATTTGGGCTCGGTGTTTCCCTGCACTTTCCTGAGGTCAGATGATTTAAGTTGGAATCTCATGAACTTTTACAAGGGATGAGGCACCTCAGACAACACAAATGCACAAAGGAAAACTGAAAACCCCAGCAGGATTTTGAAGCATTAACAAAGGATTGCTAAGGATCGGGAAAAAAAAACAATCATTTGTATTGCAGCGGCTAGAGAGAGTTTTCACATACTTGTTAAAGTGATTATAATTGGGACTGAGAAATGGATAAGGAACAGCTAAGTAGGGGATTCAGGGGCAAAATTGGATGACATCTACCAATATTCAACTCAGCATTAAATGAAATAGAAAATCCTGATTTTTCACAAGTGAAGGATAATCACATTCTCAGGGTTTAAAATATTGAGCTATGCATTGCATGGTCTTACAATAAAATAGAGAAAAGCCACATTGTTCTATCACTGAGGAAATAATGGCAAAGACTTCTTCCAGCAGCCTTGTTTATTATCAAGAACTGCAATAAAATACTGCATGATAACAAGGTTTCTTGGGAGAGCATAGATTCTAATAGCAGGTGCATACATTAGGGACACAAATGGCAAGACAAACATCCTGGCACATAGAATAAACTCACATATTTGCTATCTAAACCCACCTTTCCCCCTCACCACAACCAAATAACCTGTGTATTTTCTGTTGTGTGAAACTGTACTGGGGCAATAAACGGTAAAATTAACCCCTACAGTCGATAGGTATGATCTTTGTTAGAAGAAGTGCAGATTAATTATTTTCTTTTTAAAAAAATCTTCATGTCTCTGAGCACAGGATTTTGGGATTAGTTTCCATTACCAAAGGACTTTTGAGCAAAACTCCGCAAATCAAGCAGTATCTGAGGGGAAGCAGATTTATCTGAGGGGTGGATGATTTATGTTTAAATTTAAGTTTAGACATAGAGCACAGTAACATGCCCTTCCGGCCCATGAGCCCGTGCCGTCCAATTTCACCCGAATGACCTACAACCCCGGTATGCTTTGAATGATGGAACGAAATTGGAGCCCCCAGAGAAAACCCACGCAGACAAGGGGAGAACATACAAACTCCTTGCAGACAGAGCAGGATTCGAACCGTGGTCCCAATCGTTACCTCTGTTACAGCATTGCACTAACCGTGTCACCCTTCCATGATAGATAGATGGAGAAAAGGGCAGATGGAGCCGGTGGTGGTAGGGGATAGCAACATTCACACCCTCCTGAATCAACTTGGCTTCTCTTTACCTTATCTACTTCCAATTATCACCCTCTTTTCTGGCTCACAACTCCACCCACATCCTCTTGCACCTGTTTCCTTCTGCCCATCATCCCTCTCTTCTCTTTAACCTATGAGCCTACCTCGCCCGTTCTCGTCTTCCCCCCCCCTCAATCTTGATGTAGGCCCTTGACCCAAACATTGGCCAAATCCTCACACCCCCGCCACCGCCCCCCCCCCCCCAAACTCCCAGAGATGCTGCTCGACCTGCCCAGTTCCTCCAACAGTTTGCAACGTACAAAAATGCTGGAGAAACTCATCATTTATGTCCAGCCCAAAATTGTTTACTCCCTATGGATGCTGCAAGTCTAGCTGATGTTCTCCAGCACATTTGTGCATTGCACTTTACCCCAACAACAGCAGATTTTCTTGTTTAACTCCTTCAACAGTTTGCTCCAGACTCTAGCATCTTGTGTCACTCAAGGACTTTGCAATTTGCTCATGGGGTCTACACCACACACTGACACCTGAAGCATGGTGGATTAGTAATGCATCTGAGCTAGCTGCACCAGAAAAGATCCAAGTTGGATCCCATTTCTGTTACAAAGGCACTAATTTCTGAAGGGTTCCCAATTCTGTCTATTACTAACTAGAACTGAGTAACATCAGGCAACTGAACCAAGGCTCAGATAGTCAAAAGAGCTGGAATTCACTGAGGACTAATGGTGTAATTCCAGATGGAACCAACATCTTCAGAAGAGAGAATTTTAGTAAAGAAACACAATAAAACACAGACAAGTCAAAAATGTTTCATACAGTGCCACATATCCCTGGGGTCAGCTACCATGAAACCAGTCTTCTATTTTTAACAGGTGGATAACCTGAGCAAGAATACCCCCATTAAGTTTCTGTGCAGAAAGGTTTTAATTGGCCAGATGGACTCAAGTTTTGGCATTGAGAAACTAACTATAATGGTTCAAATATTAGGAATAACAATGATAGAAGTGAAGCAGCAAATAAGAGAACTCATTATGATTAGATCTATGTCAGTGCATGACCCCTACAGTAAATAATACAACTCCTGAACAAGAAGAGGGAGAACGTGAGGAGGAGGAGTAACCTGACCTGCTGTTGAAGCATTACAAGGAAAAGGATTACTCAGTGAAACGTTCAACCATCAGAGAGCTTGTTGGGTGAGATAAAGATTATGGACAAATGAGTCAAAACATGATGCAGGAGAAACTCAGTGGGTCACATGGCATACTTCATAAACAGTAGCAAAGATACATAGCCAAGGTTTTGGGCTGCTCTGTATGTACAGTGTGACCTGTTCAGTTTTCATCACAGTCACATCTTTACTACGATCAATGTGTCTGCAGGCTTTCACGTTTCACAGACTGATCAGTAACCACTTTAAAATCAGAAAGCATTGTTGGAAAATATGTCCTCTGCACTTCAAAACAAAATACAACAGAAAACAGTGAAGAATATTTGATATTCATGGTGTAATCGCACAGATCCAAGATACACTTTAAAGCAATGATTTGTGTGTGTATGTGTATATATAGAGTTAACTAGTAGTGAGAAAATAAGCTGGAAGGAAGCAGTCTGTCCTGAAGCTTTCGTTAAAATTTTACTTATATAAACAAATTAATATACATGGAATTTAGCTGCATATTTAACGGAAGAATTGCAGAACCACAAAACCTCTTGCAAGATCAAAAGACTTCTCACCTGATGCGCTTCCCATTATCTGCCACCTTGGCTTTGTTTAGAATTCCAGCTTTGTCCAGCAATTGGGACTAAACAATTGAAGGGAAAAAATCGCATGAATACACAAGGAAGGGCAATGAAAGCCAAGTTCTGCTCATGCACATCAGACTCTTGGAGAATAGCTGCATTAAAAGGGGAACAGAACTTAGCTGCATGCTGGAGATGAATGAGAACCAGAAATATCAGCAGTGGTTACAAGGTCCACGGTGTGACCGCGTGGCCTCAGTTAATACAAAGAGACTGTTAAAGGCTTGAAAGGGCATCAGGCATGAGGTGGAGATTGCACTTGAAGAAGAAATGCCACTTGTTAAAAATTCTGAGTTTTCAAAAGTCATGAGCTGATAGGATCCCGAATGAAAAACCATACACAACTCAGATGAAATTAAAGGACCATGTCAGGCTGTGTTATGGGGTTACAGGAGGTGAATAAGTGTGAAGCAGGGGGTGGCCTCACGCGCAACTGGAAACACTAACACGAGGGAGAAGGATTTCAACACGGTGCCCAAGTTCAAGCTCAGCACTAAAATCAGACGCATTTCGCCTGTCTGCAGCAAATGATGCCTTAAGGAAACAGAACAGAAATTAATTAATTTAATCATTATTCACAGTTAGTTGCTTGCATTCAAACCATGTGACAATTTTCCACTTGTTTGAAGGATTCTGAATAGGAGGTCATGGACACAAAGGACTCTCACCAGAGTGTTGCAGGTCATTGATCCCCAAAAATCACTGGAGATGCTGTACCTCTTCACCAAGCATGGAATGAACATTACATCTGATGTTAATGCATCATGAATGAAATATTGGGTTCACTAAGCTTTAAAACACACCAGCATAGTCAAAGACCAGAAATCTGGACCGCCCGAGAATCTGGGCTTGTTGAGTGCATGCGCAAGAGGCAACAAAAAATGTTTCGTTCTTCTTCTTCTTTGTCTTCTTTGGCTTGGCTTCGCGGATGAAGATTTATGGAGGGGGTAAAAAGTCCACGTCAGCTGCAGGCTCGTTTGTGGCTGACAAGTCCGATGCGGGACAGGTTCACAAACCATCAAAAATGTGCCTGTTTAAAATTTGAATTTTAAAGGTGCTGTTTGAGAATATGGAAGATTCAGACCAACCAAGCAATCCGGATTTTAGGACTTTTACTGAATATAATCTTTGGTTATTTGTGCTTATGTAATAGTAGCTGCATATTGCAATCTATTTCCTAAATCTGGTACTATTGATGTCCAATCTCTAAAGCAAGGTATATTGACTGAGATTGAAATGCAATCCAGTGATCTCAGAGAATTCAATTATTACGTCCAGTATTTAGCACTGACAGTGGGAACAACGGGGGTGAGGTGGCATGAATTGTGTGTCCTTTATTCCTGCTATTGTGAAACACATACAGAACCGCCCTTTGTGACACACCACACAGTGCAGATCACTCAACAAACCATTTAGGTTTCAGCTCATCCATACTCATTTGTATGCCCACACAACAGATTTTTGGAATCATCAGCTGGACCACCCATAATTAATTTTTACAATTATATAAACTTTCATCTCCTTGTTACTCTAATGGGATGGTCCCAAAAACATATTTGCATCTTAGAAGCTATTTCTATTATAGTTGCTGTCTCCCTTTGAAAGCAGATGAAAATACTGCCATCTGTTCAGAAATAATTTTAAATTTAGACACACCGCACAGTCACAGGCCCTTCTGAACCCCAAGCCCATGCTGCCAAATTACACCCGATTACAGGTACACGATCCTTTATCCGGAACCCTTGGGGGACAGTGTGCTTTATAAGCATGCTGAGCAGTTTTGGGCTTCTCATTTAAGGAAGGATGTCCTGATGTTAGAGGGTTCAGAGGAGGTTCACAAGGATAAGTCTAGAAATGAAAGGGTCATCATATGAGAAACATTTGACGGCTCATGGCCTGTATTCATTGGAATTTAGGAGAATGAGGGGAGATCTCATTGAAACATTTCAAATGTTGAAGGGATAGACAGAGCAGATGTAGAAAGGTTGTTTTCCATGGTTTTGTCAAGTGCACAACTTCAGGATTGAAGGAGGTCCACTTAGAATAAAGATAGAGAGGAATTTCTTCAGCCATCGGGTGGTGAATCTGTGGAATTTATTTTACCACAGGGTGCTGTGGAGGACGTCATTGGGTTCATTTAAGTCAGAGATTGATAGGTTCTTGATTAAACATCAAAGGTTAAGGTGGGAGGGGGGGAAGCCAGGCAAAGGTGGGGGGGGGGGGGGGGAATGAAAATGGTTTAGACTCAATGGACTATTTCTGCTCTATGACTTTTGGTGTTAAATGACAATTTTGGTCAACCATCGAAGTGAAGAGTTTACAATCCAGTGCTGATAGTATCTCAAACTTGGCGCACGCACCAAACAAACTGGTATTGGCCATGATGGAATCTTTTCGGACACTGAGGGTGATAGGAGAACAACCAGTTGGATTAGCTCTTTCCCACTTAAAAAGTGTTTGGCATCGATACTTATTCAGCAACAACTGGTAGTCAGTTAAAGTCGCAAACAGAGGAAAGAATCCAATGGCAAATTACTTAAGCTTTACAAAGGAAGCACAAACCATAATTTTTATTCAAAAATGGCAGAAATCATAATGCACATCTCCTTCCGATGGAAATCATTTCCTTTCTCTGACAACTTGCAAAATAAAATGTTGCCATTGGGATGGGGAACTGGCACAGAGAAGGTGTGGAATCCTGGGGGAAGATCAATTATGGCCAATTTCAATGGTGGGGCAAGTGGATTACATTTCTTCTATTCTTCTGTTAATCTCTACACATGTTGGCAGAAATTTTGCTTTAGGGACTATAAAAATGCATTTTTATTTATTTTAGCAAATAAATATTTTTGTTCCTGTTTACCAGGAATATGAACATTAACACTGCATTCATGCAGAATAATGTTTCAATTTGATCTGAACTTAACCCCATCACAAAGCCAACAAGACTCCAAAAAAATCCAAAATATAGTTTCCAACTCAAACTCTCCTTCAGCCATCAAACATCCTTCCATAGTCAGGACTGCCGTGGTCTGTTTACCCCCATCAACAGCCAAAGATTCCACATAGACAAGTCAGACCAATTCATCACTCACCTTTTCCTCCGTGTCAGAGCGGAGTGGAGGAATTATTTTCAGTGTCTGTTGGCCATGGCGCCAGTTAGAAAAAATTAAACTTCCCTCTTGGTCTATTCCATTTCCTGAACTGTGTCGATTTGAGGGAACTTCATACTGGAGAAAAATAAACACATCAATTATTCCTCTTGCCCACACTGAGATTTAGAATCTGTCAAATCTAAATCACATTGGCAAGGTTTAAAGTGTACAATCTCCATTTCTGAAGAAACTTGGAATGTAATTTTAAATTGGTTAATGCCTCTTATTTATGTGCCCGCCACTCCCTCCTACAATTTAAAGTAGTACATGTCCAAAGTCAAACTATCTCATTTTTATGTGGATGCATCTCCTCATTATGACAGATGCAACAGTGGAGATGCTTCACTAATTCATATGTTTTGGACATGTCCGAGTCTTGGGAAATACTGGAAGGAAGTATTTCAAGTTTTTTCTGTACTTTTTAAAGTAAATTTTAAGCCTAATCATTTAACTTCCTTGTTTGGTATTGATTTGAATGTATTTTATTTTCCTTCTGGCTAGGCGGGCAGTGTTGCTCAATGGTTACGTGATGTTATATCATGTTTAAATTTAGAGAAGATTCGATGCACAATATCCGATTTGAATTTAAATTTTCAAACTCTGTGGGAACCCTTTTTGAATTGCTTTCAAAATCTTTGATTTGGTATTAATGCAGAGGTGTTGGTTCATATGATAATTCATTACTGCAACAGGGAATTTCTTTGCCAAACAGCTTCAGTTTGGTAGTGGGATTAGATTTTCTTTTTAAATAATATTACTTAATATAATTTAGTATGAATGCAGGGTATGTGGATGAAATAAATGATCTGAGAGTAATGTATTCTGAACTCTTATTTTTTGAACTTTAATATATATTCTTAAGTACTCTGTATTTTTTGATGTGGAATTTCAATAAAAATACTGAAAAATAAAAATTGTACCATCTAGATATTTGCAAAGCTCCATCACTGCCCTTAATATGGAATTGCACTAAATTTAGCAAGGAGGTTGCTTGCATGCCCTAGATGTGGAATTTCCAATGAGTCATCATTTTGCATTTTTAATTTGCTATCCCAAATGCCTTGCGACTCACGAAAATTATAAGGCAATACATTGAGAGCGACGTATTTTTGTTCATTTCTAGGAAATGAGAAATGTTTCAGTTGCAGATGCAAACTTGACATGAAATTGGATCTTGCCCATTCCTGGACTAAACAGCTGTTGATGTCATCTCTAACCTACAGGTGAAGTCAATACTTCGATGAAATGCACTTCTGAAAAAAAAACTCATCAGGCTGTTTCTCCGACTTTTAGTTCACTGAAAGCTCTCCCCTAATGACAGCTCGTCGCCCTTTTGATTCATGGAAAATGTCTTAGCCTTAAAGCTTCCACTTTTCCAAGTGTGCTTTCCCTTGTATTCTCTCCAGCTATTTGTAATCACAGTGAATATTGCTTTATTTTATGGCCACGTGACTTAAGTGCACAAAAAATGGGTATAAACTATTAAAATAACATGCAAAGCATCTTCATCTGATACCTCAAAACAAGAATAATTCTTAAGTGGAAATGTACACATCTCTACTTGACCAGGGCATACCCCTTCCCACACTATCCTGCTGGGTATTGTTTCTTGTGCTCTGGATAGCTCCACTTCAAAGCTTTATTATTGTGTATGTGACAACTGGGCTTTGATCTCTGGAGGGAAATGTTACTGAGGGACCTCAACCTTCCCGAACTAATCTGCTACATGTGAAGAATGCATACAACCAGGCAATTTCGTGCAAGGCACCGAATGCAAAACATATTGTTGAGGTCGTACCAGATAATTAAGAAATGAGAATCGTGCACATTGAAACCATCATCATTTACACAGACAAAGCTAACGATACCAACATCTGTAAATACCACATCCAATTTTCCAGCGGGCTGGTCTTCCACTGGAATGAGTCCAATTCTATTAAACATTGTTATATCAATTTTATGCATAAACGCAGGTCCAATATCTAAGCAAGGAATTGGCCATAAAAATGGTACACCCACGATTCCTTAATATTCAATTTCCAATAGCTATGACCATTCATCAGGTTGATTCCAGAGATTAAAAGAGATGTTAACCTATGAGGAGTGTAATGATTATAGTATTTGGGGAGAATTTGGTAATATTTGGGGAGAATTTGGTAAATTTAGAGTTTCATCCACACATTTTAAAACACATCTCATTTGAAAGACTGAAGAATTCACATTGCAGGATCTCTGTTACTTCACCAGTAGGTTCCAACGGCTCACAAAATGCTTGGACCGTTGTCTTGCTGGAGTCGGGCTATCTAAGTACCCTTTCTGCAAAGTGCTCACAGAAAGGTCACTTCTGGGTTTCGTTTATCTAATAACAACAGATGGGAGCAGAAGAAATAACTCCTGTTGCTTGCTGGAGAAGGTGGGGGTTTTGCAAGTGAGTCACATGCTTTTTCTGGAAGTTTCAGTTGAAGAGAGTTGGAGAGAAAGGGAAGGAGAGAAGCCCTCTCAGCTTGTGTGTGTGTGAGAGACACAGTGTAATCCAGGAAGAACTGATGAAAAGTTCCAAAAGCAGTGGATGGCTGGAAGTGCTATCTGCCTGATGTTTCTCTCGGAATAAAAGGAACAGAAGGAGATCTGTCATAACCTGAAAGAAAAAGGTTACTATCTGGAAAACCCTGATGGGGCAAGTTTCATCAGCGAGTCCTTGAGGTGACTAATGTGGTACCTCAGTTGAGGAAATCCTGGAACAACAAATCTCTCTCTGCAAACCCTACAAGAACCTTCCTGAGCGGTAAACATTTACCCTTCAAGCACCAAAGCCTGGTGAACTTTATACCTGTTAAATTCTGTGCACAGTATAAGAATGTTCTGCATCCAGAGAACTTCGAAGAAGGAGAAGTGAGACTGAACTGTGAACCAAAGAACTTTTCTTAAATTTACACACACATTTCATACACGTGCACTTAGAATTAGAAGGTGGTTAATTTGGGTTAGTATAAGTATAGAGATAAGTTAAAGTTTGATTCTATTTTCATGTTTAAAGTTGATTAAAAATAACTTTTGTTTTAAAAACCACTTTGTCTTGGTGAATGTCTATTGCTGCGGGGTTTTGGGGTCCTTTAGGCTCATAACAGGAGACATTGAGATGCCTGGGACTGTACTCACTGGAATTCAGAAGCACCAGATGGAATCTGACAGAAAGTATAAAATTATGAAAGGGACTGATAAGATAGAGGTTGGAAAGTTATTTCGACTAGTAGGTAAGACTAGAACTAGAGGGCATTGCCTAAAGATTAGAATAGAGAAGAGAAGCAAATGTTTTTTTGTTCCCCAGAGATTTTTAAATTGGTGGAATTCTCCACCTAGGGAGATTACCACATTGCATGCATTTAAAATGCAGAAAGTAGATTTTTGGATTTGGGAAATTAAGGGTTAAGTGTGGAAAGGCAGGCAGATGGAGCTGAACCACAGCCAGATCAGCCACAATCTTGTTAAGTAGTAGAGTAGGCTTTACTTTTGCTCCAATTTCTTACACTCTTATTCCTTACCTGAGGAAGTTCCCACTCTGATTTGTCCTCATCTGTATTATAGTAATAAAACTTTCCATTGTTGTCCATGTGCCGAATCCACTAGGAGCAACAAAGTAGAAACTGAGTTCGCAGCAAGTCATTTTTGTCAACCAAAAGTTTGAAATCCTACAGAAGAATTAATATCCAAAGATCATAAAATGAAGTCGAAGACTTGGGATAGATATGGATAGGTGAACAAAGCCACAGAACTATTCCCGGGAATTAATCATTGCTGAGGCAACCATTCGAAACAATACAAATTCAGGTATGCAACACCAAGCTACCAGCTGGCTCCAATGAAGACTGGCAAAAACCCCATCACACTAGAAGAACAGGAAGGTATCAATCAAGTACAGCAAGTAATTGGAAATGCAAGTGGAACTTTGGTCTCTCGGCAAAAGTGGAAGTTGTAGAAATGTAGGAAAATTTGTCATAGTTGGGCCTCGTCTCCACAACTTTCATCTTCCCCATTGCTGAAGTGGGCAAACAGTTTGGTTCTACTCATGTATGGCGGGATGTACTAGCTTTAAGAGGCTGTTAAGAGAAGGTTCAAGACCCGGCTGAATGTTTGTTACATCTTTACCAAGAGGTCGTATGTGTTGGTTCGGAGAACATTTACTTTTACAATTTTAAACTTTTAATTATTCTTACTTATTTTAATTTTACTTATTTGTTTGTTTGTTTGTTTATTTATTTATCTCAATTTTTTTTGCCAATTGTTTGAATTCTGGATACCGGAGATTCTACTGTCAACAGTGAATTGGACGATGATAAATGGTGGCTTTTTTTTCATCCTCTCTCATGTTATTGGCGTAGACTGTAGGTCAAAATTGCCAGCTAGAAGCATCGCCTTTTGGGTCCATGAGTTTGCCAGAGCTATCTTTCAAACTCCAGAATTAAAACATATTTTTACAGACTCCTTTACAAATGATTTAGAGAAATCATCTCTGCTGGACTACCCAAGACATCAGCATGTAAATTCTTCAAGGTGAGACTGGAGGACCCCATTATAGTGAACAAAACTTTGAGATTGTGGCCAATAAACAATTGATATCCAGCAGAAATAGTCAATAGTTGTCATTCTCAAAAATCAAATCAAGACAACACAATTAAAATTCTCTCTTCACACATTTAGTAGATGCATTGCTCCAAATTTAAATAGAATATTTATGGAACCAGCTAATAAACAGTTGAATGCAACAGGTTGGAAGAGCAAACACCTGGGGACATCTCTACAAAATGAAGAGAGGACTGTTTAAATTTAAATTTTTTAATTTAGACCTACAGCATAGTTACAGGCCATTTCAGCCCACGAATCCATGCCCCCAATTTGCACCCAATTAACCTACACCCCTGGTACATTTCAAACAGTGGGAGGAAACTGGAGCCCTCAGGGAAAACTCACACAGACAAGGGGAGAACATACAAACTCCTGACAGACAGTGCAGCATTCCAAACCCGGTCCCAATCACTGGCGCTCTAAGGCACTGCACAAACTACTATGCCAACCCTTTAGGAGATATCAGGGGTAAGATTATATATATTTTTTTATATACACGGCGAGTTGGATGCCTGGAATGCCAAAGGTGGTGAAGGCTAAAACATAAAGACATAGATAGGTATATGGATGAAAAAATAATTGACGATTATGATGTAGAAAGGGTTTAGTTATATTTTCTTGGTAGGAATATATACATCAGCTCAATATCGTGGGCTGAAGGTCTGTTCTGTACTGTAATGTTTTATGTTCCATATGTTAGCATAAATTCCACAAGATTCCCTGGAAAAATATTGGGGATTTCCATACAGAATACATAATTACAAATTTCATATATCACTGCACTAATATTTTGACAGGGTTCTTACCTTTTCTTGGGTAACCTCACTTATATAAAGCATTTGTCCTTCTTGGTCCAGCTCAAGCGACCATCCTAGTGGAGCTTTCGGATCAATCGACTGGTATACAGGCATATCTGTCGGTGACTGTGGCTCGCTGAATTCCTCCTGTGACCAGTTCGATGGCTGCCGCCGATGACCCAGGTATCCAGGGGAACTCTCCTCAATGAGCTCTGGGTAATCTTCTTCTGGAGTGGGAGGCTGAAATGAACACAGCAAGGATTGAGCATCGGGCAACCACGTCCAAAGCATGGAAGATTTATTTAGGCAGTGCCGATCAAACATGCGCATGGAGTGATGGTTTCAGGACCTATGGATTAATTTTAGAATTTAAAGATACAGCAGAAACAGGCTATTCCAGCATTTTTGGAAGATGGGAGGAAATCGGAGCACCCGGAGGAAACCCACGCAGTCACCGGGAGAATAGGCAAACTCCTGACAGACGGAACCAGACCTGAACCCGTGTCACTGGCGCTGTAACAGCATTGCACCTGCACAGCCCATATTTACCATGTTGCTTTAATCCAGTTTATATTGATGTCCTCCTCCTTCCAAAAACGTGGATTCCCCTCAACCACTGTCAACTCAGCCCTTATCTACATCTCCTCCATTTCCTACTCACATGCCCTGGCTAAGACAGGATTCCCCTCGTCCTTACCAACCACCACTTCACCCTCTGCATCCAGCACGTTATCCTCCACAATTTCCATAATCTACAACATGATCCCATAACCAGACACATCTTCCCCACTCCTCCCATCTCTGCCTTTTGTAGGGACCACTCCCTCCATGACTTCCTTTTCCACTCATCCCTCCCCACTAGTCACCCCGTGGCACCTTCCCCTGCAGCCACAGGGACTGCCACACTTGTGTTCACACCTCCTCCCTCACCACCATTTAGGGGCCCCAAACAGTCCTTCTAAGTGAAGCGACAATTCACTTATGAATCTGCAAGGGTCATCGAATGCATCAGATGCTCCTGTTGTGGCCTCCTCTCGATCGGAGATACTGGTGACAGACTGGGAGATCGCTTCACTGAGCAACTTCTCTCTGTCCGCATCAATGGTATGGATCTCCCAGAGACCAACCATTTCAATCCTGCGCCCCACTCTCACTCTGATATGCCTGATCATGGCCTCATGCACTGCCAAACTAAGGCCACAATAAATTGGAGAAGCAACACCAAATATTCCATTTGGGAACTCTCCAACCGATGGCATTAATGTCAACTTCCCCAGTTTCTGCTAGCTAGCCCATTCCCTGTTCTCCTTCTAATTCCTATTCCTATCTTCTTTCCTCCAGCTCTCCACCCCATCACCCTCCACCGTATGCTGATGTGGTCTCCCTTCCTTATCCACCAATTACCTCCTGCCGGTGGGACTGCTCCACCCCCTTCCCCTGCCCCTTCCCCACCATTTAGTTCGGGCACATGCCTACACTTCGCTCATAATTTGAGTGAAGGGCTCAAGCCCAAAATGTTGATTATGTGCTCTTTATCTTTGCTATATAAAGTATGCAAAGTGATCTGCTGAGTTTCTCCAACATTGTGCTTTTACTTCAATCTTTAAGAACGTAACAAGAAATAGGAGCAGGCTCAATGGGCCTGCTCTACCATTTCATGAGCTGATCGGATGATAGCCTCATCTCTGCCTACCTTTTCCCCATATCCCTTAATTCCTTTACTATGTGAAAACCAATCCAAATGTATCTAATGAGGTTGCCTCCTCTACTACACTGAGCAGTGAATTCCACAGATTCACCGCCCTCTGGGAAAAACGTTCCTCTTCATCTCTGTCCTAAATCTACTCCCCTGAATCTGGAGTCTATGTCCCCCTAGTTCTGGTCTTCCCTACCAATGGAAACTACTTACCTACCTCTATCTTATCTCTGCCTTTCATAATTTTACATGTTTCCAGGCGATCCCCTCTCATTCTTCTAAATTGCAGTGTGGTACTGTCCCAAATGACTCAATTTCTCCTCATAGACTAACCCCTTCAACTCTGGAATCAACACAGTGAATCTCCTCTTGTCCATGGGAGGCCTCATTGATAAACGAGTCACAAATCAGGCATGGCGTGATGTTAAATATTCCTCCATGCATTTTCAATGTAGATGCCTACTTATCTTAGGTGTGTACATTAGAAGTTAGCTGGGACCCAATGCAACATTTCAATCACTGCATTGGCTTATTTTAGCCACTGCAGTATTGATAACTCATGAAGTCCTCAGAAATGACACTAGTGCAATTTCCAGAGAGATGGCAAGTTCATTTTGTTTGTCATTCGTGGTTCAGGTACATGGGGATATAATTTTTTTCCCCAATGCATTTTTAGTACAAGGGGATGGTGGAAAGAACATCCTTTTCTTAGTTTCCTAAAGGTTCTTCAATCCGAAACATCACCTTTGTTTTTCTTCCAGTAGCACCTGTCTAAACTACTGAATATTTCTATTTTAATTTCAGATTTCAAGCATTTTAAAAATTTTTTTCCCATCTTCATTGCCTTTGGGAAGATTAAGATTTATCTTCTAGAAATCTTGGGGAGAATTCTTACATAACATTTGCTAAACATGACCGACTGAATCTATTATCAGATATCTGCAATAGTTTCAGAGCAAGTAATTCCCCCAAGTTCTTTATCTGTTCATAAAAAGGATTTTTTTTTTGTCGTCTGCATTTCGGACAATAGATCAGAACTAATTTTTATCAGATCAGCCAACACATATGCTTCATGTAGTAAACACAGAGGTAAAAAAGTATCTGCCTTGAGATTTTGTTTTATAAGATCTGCAACTTGTATAATTAACGATGCAATCATTCTGTACGTGGCTTTCTGATCATCAGAAATCAGTTTTGATAACATGACCTCAAACTCCCACTTGAGCATGCAATTGATTTCTTTTTCTGTCCAAGTTTCTGAAACTCGGAAGATCACCATGAGAAGAAGGAAGATACAGAGACCAGCACCCATCATCATGAGGAAGTGGTGGGAAGCCACCTGCTTGAACCACAGCAGCTCGAGTGATAAAGGTGGATCCACAGCACTGGCAGTCATGCCAGAACATTGGCGAATGACAATGAATGAACAGCAGACGATTTCCAAGTCAAGAACGTGAATGGCTTGGAGGAAATATGTAAATAATCTGCAGTGGAGCACTCAGCCAACCGCTGGCCCTGATCTTTCAGATGTTTTGGTTCTGTGGAAATGAGAGGCATAGCCAAAAATATCTTCACAAGTGGTTGTACTGCTTCCTGTTGATAACATATGTGGTGATATGAATGGATGGTTAAGCTAGAGGAACGAATGCAAGCTTTATTTTCATTCATTTCCTGAATGTTTCTCTTTCTGCAATTGGGGTTTCCTTTCCATTTTCCTTCTATTTTTTTTTAAACTTGTGAACCATTTGAGGAAAGATGATAGGGTGCCCTTCAAAACAGATATTCATACAGAACCAAGAGTCAAGAAGGGGCTGGAGGGCTTGCTTTTGCATGAACTAAAGGTCTGAGCCTCCAACTATGAAGGATCAGAGAAATTACACACTCCAGCATTAATTTTACTTGGGTCTAACTCCTGCTGGTTGTGACCAATGGCTCTGATCAGAATTACCAGCACTCAGCCACTCAATCCAAAGCAACCTCCCCTGAAGAAGGGCTCAGGCCCAAAACGGCGGTAATATATCTTTACCTTTTATGGACCCTGCAAGACCGGCTGAGACCCTTCAGCATTTCTGTGCTTTTACTACAATCACAGCGACTGCAGATGTTTGTCAGGCCAGGAGTGACCAGTAAGGTCTGGGACTGGGTGGGGTATTTGGAATTCAGAACCAGGTGTAGGATATGTGTGTGTTAATCTTTGTGCACTTTGTAGGGGCAATGGTTAAGGCAGTGAAAACTCAAGAGACCCGAGTTGCTGGAAACCTCCAATGTGGTTAACTCCAAAACTCTTACCCAGCGATGTAGAGTAATAACTTACCCGGCGATGTAGAGTTGCATCCAAATAAAAATGTTAAAATTCAAATAAATAAAAACAAATTTTTTAAAGTATTCTTACAATACAAGACACATTTAAATGTCAGCTTTGATAAAAGATGAAGCTCCAACCCTGGTTTTACCTTCAGCTGGTGCACTGTTCATACTGCAGACACCACTTTGTGGTGCCTGAGGCCAATCCCCATCGAGTTACCTCTCTCTGCATTCAAAGATGTGAAAAGCCATCGAGGATTCAGGCTTGTGGCTAGTGACTCAAAGTAACTGGCCGTAAACCATCTATTTATATTTTCTCCCAAATCTCCAAATTCTAATACCACTCTGACTGCATTTTCTCCTCTAACAACCCCAAATGACAGAGCCCAACCCAATCACATCTGTTTCTCACTGATCCTGAACAAAATTCCATCTCTAATTTCCAATCCTCTCATTACCAACCAAATCGTTGCTCTTTTCCCCAATGTCACAATGCTCCCAACTCCAGGTCCAGCTCTCTCCATCCCTCCCCTATATAAGGAGGCAGGGATTCTGAAAGAAGCAAGGTTAGAAAAGTACAGCAAAGCACTTACTGTGCCTACTCATGTAATAGTCACTCCCGTGTAAAAGTCGACTCCCCCTTTATTGGCCCAAAACAATCATGTGTTTTCTGTATGACTCGTGTAAAAGTTGGTTCCACTACTTTTGGCCATGGCCTCCTGCCCAAGCTCCCGATGCCCTGACCGCAATCCCTCACCTCGGCCATACACCCACCAGAGCTCCCAATGCCCCGATTTTAAACCCTCACTTTGGTGACCCGAGCTCCCGATTGCCCCCCCCATCTGAGCTCCCACAGATGATTGAATGACGCAGATATTTACCGCAGTTAAAAAAATAGTACTCCCCCCCCCCAAATTAAACCCAAGAGATTGGCCCCAAAACTAGACTATTGCATGAGTATCTACAATACTTTTGGATACGTCTGTGCATTTTAGCCTCTCAAAATTATTTCCCATATAAAAGTCGGCGCACCCCTAAATTAGACCAGAAAAATTGGTCCAAAAAAAAAACTTGACAATTACATGAGTATATACCAATTGTAGAAGTTGGGACAGAATTGACAACTGGACTACTGAGAACCACAAACTGATGCTAGAAGAACTTGTTTGGTCAAGCTGCAGCTGTTCTTTAGTGTTTTGAGTTGAGACCCAGCATCAAGGCCAAGAGGGAAGAGGGAAGGGAGCTAGCATCTGGAAATATAGAGACTGAGAGGTGATGGTCGAACCAAATGGCAAAAGAATGATAAGCAATGGAACCAGGTGGGGAAGGAATGGGAAAGATGAAAGGAAGAATAAAACTCAATGGACGGATGGAGCGAGTGTGGGAGGAGAACATTGTGTGGGTGAATTTGGCTGCAAATGGAATACGAGATGGTGTTCTTCAAATTTACATCTGGCCGCCCCGCAGCAATGGAGATGGCTGTGGACATACAGGTCAGGGTGCAGTTGGGAAGAAGAGTTCAAATGAGGCACAACTAGAGGTTCATGATGGCAGTTGTAAACACAGCAGAGAAGCTTGTTAAAATAGATGCTGAGTATTCACTTGCTATCTCCAATGTAGAGAAGATTGCAAGCGGGTACCAGACACAGAAGATCAGCCTGGGAAGTTGCAAACGAACTTCTGCCTCACTTGGAAGGGCTGCAAGTTCCAGAAGTGTGGTGAGGGAAATGTGCGAGGGGGTGGAAAGGGAAAAGTGAAGCAGGGAGTCAAAAAGAGTGTGGTCCCAGCAGAGGGCACAAAGACAGGAGTTGGGGGCAGCAAGAGGGGAAGATGTTGGGGTAGCTTGGACCTGGTGAAGGACGATACGTTGGATAGAGATTGATGGGTTCAATGGTGAGGACAAAGGAAATCCATTTCTTGGTCCTTTCCACAGGCGAGGGAGAAGGGGTGATGGTGGGGCCATAGGGAGGCAAGAGCAGACATCTAGGAAATGGAAGAACTTTATACAAAGGCTCCATGAGGAGAGGACAACTGTGGTCAAAGGTCTTAAAATAATGCAATGGATCTTAAGGGTTAATTAAATGAATTTTTAGACTAAAAACAAGTTATTGATCTCCAGGAGACGGTCTATTAAAAAGGCAGCAGAATTTGCTTGCTTACTAATGAAAGGTTCTATGCTTCCTTGATCAATACATGCAGTTGATAACTTTGAGCTGTCAAGGTCCTTCACATCTACTCAAATGCAAAACCGAGTTCTAAAAATCACTATTCACAATGTATTTTTAATAAATCTCCCCTCCAGTCACAGTTCTTTATTGAAAATTAACATGAATAAAAAAAACCCCCACAGATGTTGCAAATCCAAAATAAAAACAGAAAATTCTGGAAACATTCAGCAAGTTAGGCAACATCTGGGGTGAGAGAAACAGTGTTGAAGGGCAACACTATACAGACTTGACGAGGGATCTTTGACCTGAAATGTTAACTGAGTTTCCTCCTCCTCAGATACTGTCTGACCTGCAGAATATTGCTTTACCACCCAGAAGCTCGCGTTAGGAGTTGGATTTCAGCCACTATGTTAAAGGAGGAAAATGTTGTGAATGTTGTTGATTTTTGAAACCAAATACAAAATCTCTTTATTTCCCCCCCCACCCACACAAAGGGACATAAATCAGTGAGCTTCCCCTCCTGCCAGCCAATGGTGACATACCCTTTGGTTTCGGAGAGGATCCTTGTGCTCCATCATGCCTGTCTCTTGCCCTGGTAGTTCCCACGTGGTCTCCCCAGTCACTGGATTATAGTAGTAGGGCTGACCACTAATGTCATCGAAGAGAGATTCCCATCCGGACAGGGGAGTGCTTATACTGGAACTGCGAGAGGACGGGGTCTGCTGTTCCTTGTCTTCGGCAATGAACGGATAGTCCCAAGTCGTCTCTCCTGTCACCAGGTTGTAGTAGAAAAGTTGCCCACTGGCCTGGTCAGTATGTGTTTCCCATTCTTCCTGGTGATTGGTTAGGTCAGTGCTGGAAAGTGATTGTTTCTCCAATTCCTGCTTCAGCTGTGTAACATTCTGATACACCACCTCAGAGTTCTCATTGAACACCTTTAAAAGGAGAAACAAAAAGTGAGATTCAGTAAAGTCTGCATGAGAAAAGAGGAAAAAAAAGTGGTATTCTACACATCAAAAGATCCAAAACAAGCCCAATAGTCGAGCATTAAATCATCCTTTTATTTAGAATCTAATTCCATCCCTTCAATTACCAAGTTTCAAATCAGAGCCACTTATAACATAGAAGTTAAAATTAACCTCTGAAAATTAGAATATTTTATAATTAGAATATTCCTTCTGCTATTTTCTAAGAAGTCCGAGGAGATTTGGCACATCATTGAATGCTCTATCAAACTTTTACAGGTGCACTGTGAGTATACTGACTGGTTGCATCATGGCTTGATTTGGTAAATTCAAGTGCCTAGGAACGCAGAAGGCTGCAGACACAGCCAGATCCATCACAGGCTCTGAACTCCCATCCATTGAAAATATCTGTGTGAGGTTCTGCCAACATCATAAAGAATCTACCCCGCACCCTCCATCCCTATTCCCTGGTCACAATCTCTTCTATCTGCTACCTTAGGGAAGCAGCTATCGAAGCCTGAAGTCCGGCACCTCCAGGTTTGAATGTTCCCCCCACCCTTTAGTTCCCAAGCCATCGCAAAAAAAGATTTGTCTGCACTATTCCATTTTCTGAACTTTCTATTCTGGCACTAACTGTAAATATTATCTTTCTTTTTATATTTATTGTCTATTTCTATATTGGGTAGTTTAATGTATAAGTACCTGTTTGGCTGCAGCAAGAAAGAATATCGGAGCACACGTACATTGTATTTATGTGTATGACAATAAACTCATTCTCATTATACATTCTTTGAAGGAGATGGTTTCCACAGCAACATTATCAACAAAGCGGAAGTTTACACTGAGAAATTGCACGCTGACCGGTGATTGACAATAATTAGTCAGGAGTGACAGTGGACAATTTTCCAAACAGACAACGTTCCGCGGCAGGTCCACCGTTCCAAACATCTCCCAAAGTTTGGTGTTTGCTTGAGTAGTATCCCTTTACTTTTCATGGACCATCTATTACAAACCCACAGTCCATCAGCAGCCCAGATGCAAGCAACTTGAGCCTCTTCGTTGGGGGCCACCGAGTTTCGTTCGAGTGGAGAAGTTTTTGAGAATTTGTATTTGATTTCATCAAATTTACAACCTTGTTTTGCATGCTACTGGTTTACAACATCAGCAAAGATGGCAAATACAAATAGTACTTAAGGTGAGAAAAGGAGGAGAACCACCGTTCTGTGACCTCCCCTGAACAGGCAGATGGACTCCCCCCCAGGAACCTGTACTGGATATGAAGAAACAGCCCAATGAGGGGAGGGGGAATGGGGGGAGGTGTCAGCAATAGTGAGATCTGCCCATTGTTTCAAATTGCACCACCTAATTCAAGAATCAGAATTCTTGGAGCACTTTTATAAAAAAATCTTTAATATCCACTAAGTTGCATGGAAACATAATTGCTGGCAAAAGACCATGCTTATTTTGCACTCAGAAAGGAGTCATGATGAAATGAGACCAACTCTTTGTTGAAAGAGTTCCTCTCCTCCTCCAACTCCCTGGCTGATGTCACGTACATGAATGAGTGCAAGTTCAACCCATGACTGAGGCATGTCTACAACAAAATGAAGCAAGAGTGTCATCTGACAATTCCTAAGAAGTGTAATAAATGGCATAATGGTAAATCCAACACTATTGGACTTAGAAATACCTCATCATCAGTAATGAGCTAACATTGGATGGTCGGCATGGACAGGGTGGATTCCATTTAGAAACATAGGTGCAGGAGTAGGCCATTTGGCCCTTCAAGCCTATACCGCCATTCAATACGATCATGGCAGATCAGTACCCGGTTCCTGTCTTTTGCCCACACCCCTTGATCCCCTTAGCCACAAGGGCCAATCTAACCTATTCTTAAATATTGACAAGGAGCCAGCCTCAACTATTTCCTGTGGTAAAGAATTCCACCACCCTCTGAGAGAAGAAATTTTTCCTCATCTCAGTCCTAAAAAACTTCCCCCTTATCCTTAAACTGTGTCCCCTGGTTCTGGTTTTTCCCAGCATTTATTGCATCAATGGTTGCACATGGACACAAAGCCTCTTTATCTTCCCCTCATTAGTCCTATTCAATTATTAGCACAATGTTCTCCAAAGCCAACTAGATATCAACTCCCTCTGTAATCCAGTAATCCCTGGCAAAGTAAACAACCTCATTTGGTTCAAACCAAAACAATTCTCTCTGAAAATCTCCACTTGCAATTCTTGGTTTCTTTGCCAACGTGGGATTGCATAGCCTGCCTGTAGTGTTTCAGTCATTAATGAGGACTTCCAAAAGCTCAGAATGACAAGTTATTTGAAGAACAAATCAAAGATCTTTTGGCTCACTAACATTCAGCTCTGAGCATGAAATTACAAATATCCTCAGAATGAATACCTTTATTGTTTGCAGATTTACCTAATCTCATTGGACTTAAGGTACCTTATCATAATCTCATACTCTGAATTAGAGTCCAAGATGCCATAGCAAAATGATGCATAGGGCAACAAATAATAATGACTTGAGTTAGTTCTGCCAAAACTGTGAATCATGTAAAACTCGTCATTTACTTTTGCCTTTTGGATAAGATGTGCAACTTTGAATTGAAATTTGTAAACTGTTGCACAACTCTGGGTGGCAAACATATCTCATTACATCCCCCTGCTAACATACCTGGGAAACTACTCAGAGGAGAGGTATTACTAATGTCTCCAGGGCTGGTTGAGAACCAGTCACGAGACAACATTGTACACAGCAAAAACATATAATTCCAGAACGAATGGTGGGTGGATTATCATATTTAATGATTGGACAGAGTGAAACAGTCCAAAACTTCTCAGGACAATTATTCAAAATTGACAATTAGCCAGACAAGCAGATATTAGCACTGGAAAGGGCATTAAATAATGCTTTAAAACTTTAAAGAAGGCAAGGCAAAGTGTTATATCATAGCTCCTCTATTGGTTAAAATGAAGTACAAGGTATGGATAGTGATGGCGCAGAAATGGGCGAGAAATTTACAGCTGCGACTATTAAAGTCACATCACAGCACAGTCGAAACCCTGCTCCACAAAGACACCTTAGCATCTGATCAACAGCTTCGGCTTTTCTCAAACCTCCAGCACTCACTCCTGAACGAGTGCACATTTTCAATCATTGTGACTTTAAGATAACTAGACACGAGTTGTGAATCCATGGCTGAAAATGCCCAAACATCTTTCATGGTGCATCTTAATGGAGGCACCCGATCCATGTCTGCAGATGGTTCAGTGCATTACAAAAAAAAACCCAGAGTACTCATCAAGACCCCAGCATGTTTCTTACTTGGATTCTCCTCCCAATTTTTCAGCATCTCTCATGTGTTTAAAATAACATTTCAGTTACAGCTGCTTTGCCAAAGATTTCCAAAGATTGTGAAACTGCGATACAGAGAACTTCCTCCCTTCTCGTTGCTATTTTACCGAAAATTAAAGAGCAGACTGGTAACTATGGAGCAAACTCTGTGGAGAATGGATAGAGAACCTTGTACTTACAGAGATTATAATAAACTGGCCATTCCTTTTCCTACATTGCAGCATTGATTAAATAGCTTTCATGACATTTTGGTTACAAATTCAAAGCATTACAGTTTTCACATTTAAAGCACACTAAAACAATTCAAAGCATTGCAACGAACAATAATGCACTTTAAGATTGAAACTTATGGAAGTTTGAGACGCTCAGATGAAATTCCAGTTGGAAGGTTTCCACCAGCAGTGCTCGAAACTGGAACTCGCACAGGAAAACACAGGTATGACCCAGCAAAAACAGTGGCATTAAATTGGAGAGGTGTGGACACGTCAGATAATATTCGGAGTGCTATGCATATCTGCCTAACATTTTCTTTCACTCATCCATGCCTGGCTGGTGTTCTCTTCATGACTTCACAGCCCTTACAGGGCTTCTTTCATTATGTTCTAGTGCAATGCAGCACATAGAACAGATGGCAAGGTCAAAGGAAGGGCAAACCAGTTCTTGGTTGTCAGAGTTAACCACAGGAAGCCATGGGATCCAAGGGAAATATTTTAAATTTGCCCACTCATGATCGGTGATGAAGCATGTTGTGTAAAAGATGATATTCAACTTAACGATAGGAAACAGAAGGTCATAACAAATGAGAGCATTTCCGTCAGGAGAGTAGATCTGCATCATAGAACTTGCTGAGAATTAAATCCTTAAAACATTCAAAATGTCAAAACAAAAGTACCATTTTATTAAAAAACTCACCTGTGTTTAAAAATGGAAGCAAAAGAAAATGCAGCAGCATAATTTGATTGAGAGTTGTTTAGATATATTACGAATTTGAAGTGGACGAAACAAATTCAATATTTGGGAATTAACGTTAATACTGACTACCAAAATTTATATTCACTTAATTATCTTCCTTTAATGAAGAAGATTAAGGCAGATTTAGCTAAATGGAAAGATTTACCTTTGGGTTTATTAGGAAGAATTAATACTATAAAAATGAATATTTTTCCTCGTATACAATATTTATTTCAATCAATTCCTTGTTGTTTACAAAAAAGATTTTTTAAGGATTTATATAAAGTAATTAGGGATTTTTTGTGGAAAGGAAAATTTCCTAGGGTGGCGTTGAAAAAATTGATGTGGGATTTTCAATTTGGAGGGTTACGGCTACCTAACTTTCAATTTTATTATGAAGCAGCTCAATTTAGATTTCTTAGCGCATTAATGGCCACACAAGATACACCTAGTTGGGCACAGATAGAATTGGCAGTTATTTCTGAAAAATTTTCGAATGAATTTTTATTTCGATGGAATAAAAATTTGTTACGAACTTATGATGTACCAATATTGAAACATTTAATGAATTTATGGACAAGTAAATTACATAAAATGGGATTGAAAAATAAGTGGTCGGGAAGATTACCATTATATAATAATCAACTTGTTCCTTTCACGGTATCTAATACTATTTTGAAACAATGGGAGGAGAAAGGAATACATAATTTATCTGACTGTTTTTTTTGAAGGTCATTTTTGTTCTTTTGTAGAATTGCAAAAGGGATTTGATATAAGTGGTTATTCTATATTTGTGTATTATCAGTTAAGATCTTTTGTAAAACAGGTATGCGGTCGTCAAATGAATTTACTGTCTGAAACTGATTTTGAGAAATATGTGCTCTCATTTCCAAAAAAGGGATATATATCAGGTTTGTATCGTATTTTGTTGGAAAGTGAAAGTAAAATAGATTGGGATAAAGATAAAATGAAATGGGAAAATGATTTAAGTTTAACAATAACTGAAGAAGATTGGTCTGAAATCTGCCGTAATAGTGTTCGAAAATTGATTAATGCTAGATTGGCGATGATTAATTATAGTTTTATACATCAATTATATTTAACACCCGAAAAATTTAAAAAATTTGGCTTTAGTAAGTCAGATTTTTGTTTTCGTTGTGATCAGGTTTCTGGTACTTTTTTACATGCTGTTTGGTTGTGTGATCGGTTACAACAATTTTGGAAAGGTATTCAATCTGTATTTAATAATCTATATAATCTTCATATTATATTAGACCCTGATATATTTTTATTAGGGAATATGCAACCGTTGATTGATTTAGAATTAGATAATTACCAGATCTCTTTTATTTACTTAGCACTGGCAGTGGCCAAGAAATGTATAGCGATTACTTGGAAGAATAGAAATGTATTGTCTTTAGATAGGTGGTATTCAGAGATGAAGTTTTGTTTATACATGAGTTAAAGTGGACCCCATTTATTGATTATATACAATTTAAATAAGTTTGAATTAATCATTTTTTTTCTTTTAAAAAAACTTTTTTTTAAATTATATATTTTTTCTATATATGTTTTCTTTTTTTTTCTTTCTTTTTTTTCTTATTTTTTAGTTTTTTTATTATTAGTTGGTTTTTTTCATTTAAGTTCTTTTTTAGTTTTTTTCATATATATTTTTATATAATAAAACTTTTTTGGATTAATAATTAATACTTAATTAATTTTTTTTGTTTTTTTTATATATATATATCGATCTTTTTTTAAGATATATATTTTTAATTTTTTAAAATTATACTAATAGTATTAATTCTTCACTCTTTATCATGGGGGTGGGGAGGGGGGTGTTTAGGGGTTAAAAATAGGTTTTTTTTAGTCTTAGTTTTTAGTTGTTAGGGGGAGATGCCGAGATTGGTATTGTATTAACTATGTTACTTTGTACTTGTATTACTTTATTTTGTATCTTTTCTGTACGTGAATTACTTACTTTCTTCACATGTTAAAATTAATAAATAAAGTTTCAAAAAAAAGAGTTGTTTAGATGTTTTTAGATAGTAGCCAGTTGGATGGTTGATGGAGCTCAACCACAAGGTCCATATGAACTGTTCTAAGTATCACAGGAGTGAAGGTATATACTTGTTGGAAGTTAAGTTTCCTTTTTTTGGTTCAATATCATTGCATAAAATGTTGGTGCCATTGGAGTTCCTCAAAAGATCATAAAGTAGTGATGTGTGGCATTAGTGAGGTTTCCATCTTGACAAATGTGAACTGCGACTTGTGTGGATCCTGGTGGGAGTGACATAATTGTAAAGTGGCTTCTGAAACTATGCTGGAAAGGATTAGATAATCGTAAGCATGAATGACAAGGTCCTAGCTCTCCAAATAAGTGATGGGCTGAGTGGCCTGTTTTTTGTGCTGTGTCTCTCTGATTCAGAATGCCTAACATCAGGAGTGCGGATACGGGGAGCAGAGCTTTCAAATGGGCGTTTCCTTTCTGCCTCTTGTGCATTGAAGCGAGAGACAGCTGGTCCAATTTCAAACCATAATACCACCCAGAAGTGAATGCTATGCTATTTTACTGCAGGCAAAATGAATTCAGGACTACGTCGTTCAGAATAAAAGTGCACCATACCATCTATATTCAAGAGCAATGGCTCTGGAGAGAGCATATTGCAAGTCTACCAGTAGGAGCCCATGGGTTCAATAATCAATAAGATCATTGAGCAGCACAGCTAGTGCAGTGGTTAGCGCAACACTGTTACAGCACCAGCGGCTAGGGTTCAAATTCAGCGCTATCTGTAAGGTGGTTGTACTCTTTTACCCGTGTCTGCATGCCGTTCCTCCAGGTGCTCCAGTTTCCTCCCACAGTTCAAAACACACCAGGCGTTGTTAGCTAATTGGGTGTATTGGTGTTATGTGTGGAGGAAACGTGGCTTCCCTGTCTGGAATGTGTGTATTGCAGGGGTTCATTTGTCCTTCCCATCTGAAACTTATTCAGAAGTCACATCATCTGTCAATCAAGGTTGGACTCTGGTCACCCGTTAGTATTCACCTTGTCATTAGCTAATTTAAATCAAATAGGGTCATTACTGGCTAGAAGCATAGATTAGTACTCTATATAACACCAATGCACAGCATATTCTTTCTATCTGCCTCACAGTCCAAGCCCCAGACACTGCTCCATGCCAGGTCGCTACCGTGGACATTGCTGGCAGTGTCGCGGGTAAGGTGTGCACTACACAGAAGCTGAGCCGTAGTTTTGCAATAAATCAGTACTTGCAGAGAGCAACACCCCCATTGGTACAGGGAACCAGGTGTGTGTAAGAGTCCCTGTTTGTTGTGTGTGCACTCAAGTGTGTGAGGACATCACATATAGGTTCACTATTGTTGAAGTTGAACCTAGGTCAGAGGTGAATGTCTATAACGGTGCTTAAGTGAAATAGAAATCAACTACCATTTAACGTTCTCCTCTGTTTGTCTCCCTTGTTTTAATTAAAGTTACGTGTGATTGTAACACTTGTGTCCAGACTCATCTCTCTGTGAACCCACCGAACCTGATACTCTTCCGAACATGACAATTGCCACAAGGGATGTCTGGAGCTTGGACCATGAGCCAGAGGGAAAGAATGTGCCTTGTGTTGGTGTTTATATACAGTGCTAATCAGTGCTTCCAGCCAATAATGACCCTCTGTGATTTAAATTACCCAACGGCACGCAAATTATGCCATCTTATGAAAAAGCAGGTTCATAGAGTTGGATTCCAAGTTCCCCTTCAGTAGCACAGGATGAAAGGATTCAATATCTACTTACAAAAATGTGGGAAATGCTGTTCATCCATTGAAGTTGCAGACTGTACCAAGTATGCAACAGGGCTGCAGGTCTTTGTGTTTTACCTCACCAGTTCAGGGAGGTGGATCGTCAGTACCTTCTCGAGAACCATAGGGGATGGGCAGTAAGTGATGCCCATATTCCAACCAACCTCCCTGGTCACCTGGCAAGTGAGCAGAGACCAGTAAACAAAATACTGAATTTGTGGAGATGAGATGAAGGGATTAAAAAAGCAAAACTTTAAAAATTGGAGGGAAGATTTCATATTGATCTAAATCAGTGAGTTTTAAACTTTTCTTCACATACCACCTTAAGCAATTCCTATGCCATAGATCTTCTGTGATTAGTAAGAGATTACTTAAGATGTTATGTGAGTGGAGAGAGAAAAAATTTGAAAACCGCTGTTTTAATTGGACCTAATGATTTGTTATGCACACTGATCTAAATGAAGTTTCAAAATGGATAACGCACTTGCTTAGGTGTTTTTAATGTTTATTTCTTCATTGATCAGATCCTCATGTGTTGATGTCCCTGAACCTCTTCCCATATTTGTGAGCATTGAGTGTTTTGTTCTAATTTGGATCTGGAATCGCAGTACAAGTGTGACAGATTACGTAACCAGAACCCATATTTGGACATGGAGAGGAAAGGTGATAATTGATCGGGGAGGGATTGGCTTTGCAGAGCTTGAGGAAAGGAGACATAGGGATAGGGGAAGAGGAGAGACGGTGGTGGGGAGGGCTAAAATAAACTGGAGAAGTTGACATTAATGCTGTCTGGTTGGAGCATTCCCAGATGGAATACAAGGTGACGTTCCTTCAATGTGTGGGTAGTTTCATCTAGCAGTGCTTGAGACCATGGACAGACACGTCGACATGGAAATGCAATGGAGAATTGAAACGGGTTTCCACTGAGAGTTCCCTGCTATTTTACTCACGCACCTGACTGCTATTTGCTCATACCTCGAGGAAGCGCTCAGGCCCGAAACACTGGATTCCCAAGGATGCTGCATGATCTGCTGAGTCCTTTGCTTTTTTTTCTCTACCATCACCACATCTGCAGGTCTTTGTGTTTTACTGCCATCTATTGAGCTGGATTCTACCTCCCGAGGTGTGACTGAATGCAGGTCACCAAGCTACTCGGCTTCCAGGAGTAAGTTCTGTCTTAAAATTTGCTCATCACCAAATCATTCTCTGTTTAAATAGGTAGAGTGATGTTTTGAGTAATCTGCACTTAAACCAAAATTAGCTTCTATTTTCAGTTGTTAGCACCTTTGAGACACAGTCAAGAGTGCACCTAATTTTGATACGCCAAGAATGATTCATACTGTCAATAACCTCAATGAACATAAAAACACCAATCACGAACGTTAGGAAAGATGAACAAAAGCTGATAATTTAAATAACCAGGTCAAAGATGCAAGAGCAACCCAGGTTTATATTAGGTCTCACAACATTGGTTTTCAAACCAAACAGATTAAGAAGAAAATACATTGGTGATGAAGTACATCACAAACATAAGGTTTCCACATCACTCATTAGGCCCTTTCAAACTGCTGTGTGAAATTTGCCCGATTAGCTTCCCAGTTACGCAGCAGTTAGAAAGGGTCTGACCCGGTCAACCCCGTCGGAATCTAACCAGATTCCTGACCTACCTCAGAGGTAGTCAGGGACACAGTTACACTTACCTGGGTCATGTCCACAGGCGATTTGAATAGGAAGATGGCCGACCCGCTTCTTCTGGTGATGTCAGATCTTGCATGCATCACCGGGGCACCCAGCATCCGGCAGTACTTCCGGTGAGTGTGTGACGCATCATTATGGGGGTGGGATCCCCCTTAAATGACTGGATTGGCGATTTAATGGGCTGAATCCCCCTGCAATTTGAAAGGTGCTTCCAGCACTTTTGCCCCAGTAATCGCATGCGGGTCCCAGGAGGACGACCCAGGTGCTGCAGTTTAAAAGGGGCTACTATGATGAAGGAGGTTTTTTGATGGTGAAAAGGAGAGTAAAGAAAGAAACAAATGGCTGAAGAATATTTATATATGGTAGGTGCTTTGAATGGAGGAAAAATGCATCCCTCCAATTGTATACAATATGCCTTTCATCAATTTCTTTTTCTTAAACTTTGCACCATATGCAATTTTTACATCACAAGCACTTTGGAAGTTTATCAAGATGATTGATACAGAATCCATTATCAAAAAAAGCTTTCATACTACATAGCATTCAAATGTGGAGAGACAGGAAATATGAACAAGTTGTATTGTTCTTTTACTGAGAAGCCAACAAAACTTGAGGCCTGTATGCAAGACAGAGTCTAAAATAAATCCACGTGGATTAATGAAAGCCAAACCTTGCTGGATTATAAAAAGTTTCAAGGAAAAGGGAAATAAAGTTCCACTGTTTGAAACACGGCAAAAAGGATTCCGGAAAGTACAAGGGAGGCGTTGGGTGGGAGAAAGGGGAGAATGATTTATAAAGCACACAATTGTCAGCAAATAACTGAAAGCATCTTGTGGGATTTTGTCCGAGGTGATCTCACTAGAATTATTTGAGTTAAAAGAATTTTAGCTTCAAGTCTTATTGCTAACCAGTTCACACTAAAGATCATGGACAGCAGGCCATTTCTGAGGCTAACTGCCTACCCTGTTTTTCCCATTTACTCTGATTTCCCAAGGCAACCCGTTGCTCCAAACACAAATGCTACAGAAATGGGCTTTCCCTTTCGGCTCTGAACGGTTACTGAGAAATCAAGTTATTTCTCTGCACGAATATTCCTGACCTCGGGAACATTTTCAGCATCTCCAGAATTTTACTTTTGGATTTTTTTTCTCTTAATTAGCTCCAATACTAATTGAGGAATAACAGCCGAATTATTATAACGGTAGCAAAAAGAGCCCGATGCACAAGCCTGTTCCGTAAACGCTTGTATGCGAAGCACCATGCACTCCCCTTTTCTTTTAACATTTATTGCAACAACATGACAAAACACAAACTACACAGAACTACATCTAATAAACTACTTGCATTAATAGAGGAAAAAAAATTGTGATAGATGGTGTGGCAAACCACTGTTTTCAGTCAGAGGTTGATGGCCGCTCCAGTCCATAGTTAATAAAAACCTAAGACAAAGGAGGAAAAACCCAACACCCAACCCCAACCAACCAATTTTCCCCTGCAACCGCGTCTGCCTGTCCCGCATCGGACTTGTCAGCCACAAACGAGCCTGCAGTTGACGTGGACATTTTACCCCTCCGTAAATCTTCGTCCGCGAAGCCAAGCCAAAGAAAGAAAGATCCATTTCACAACCACAGTCTTTTTATGATTATTGATGGTGCATCAGGTGGTAAATACCGTGCCTCTTGAACATACGCTTTACATTTCAAATTAAAATCCTATTTATGATGCACTTGATCCTCTGGTGGCCCTACCATTCCTAGAACGTGGCTAGTATCACCTGCTCCTAGTTTAATGGCACACGGGCTGGGGCGTCGCCCTGAAAGAGGGACAGACAATCAATTCACCCCGAACCCTCAACCATCCACCTCCTTGACCCGTGAATAGCCAGATTGGCCAGGCCCAGCAACAGCCCCACAGGGAGCTCCTCTGATCACCTGAACATTCCCTCCTCCGCACCAGGCGATCGTAGAACAGCTGTGTTGGGCTGAAATGCAGCCAGAACTTGAGGAGCAGCCCTCTTTGGGTAAGCAAGGAGGGGCTGCAATCTCTCGCACTGCACCCACCAGTGGTACACCATCCCTTCCTGGCCGCAGAAGGGGCAGGCAGGTGCGATCCCCATGACCAAGGTGCTTTTGCCTTGGTCACTGCACTCCTACGATTAGTCCCAGCTCCTTCTGCTGGCTGTGACACTGTACAAGTGATCTCTGTATCTGTATATCTCTCTCTCTCTCTGAGAGAAAGCCTGTTTAACTCCCTCTGCTTTCAAAACCACATGACCCTCTTACAACAGCAAGCTCTCCTCCAGACATCAGCAGCTCTAGCATTCTCTTTCATCTGTTGCCCTTTACAAACAACAATTCATAGTGAAGTTTCTTCAAAGCTCTTGCTAAAGCTATGTAGCAGATATGTCTACCAAGAAAGCAACCAAGAAAAAATAAATCCAAGAAAATAATTAGGTTAAAAAAAAAGTTTAAAATTGCCACCCCCTAGTGTTTAGTTTGCAACCAGAAATTTCACTTATCTACTAATCCTCATAGGTGCCAGATACTAGGGTTTTTTTTAAAAAAAATTGTACTTCTGTCAGGTTTCCATTCGGGAAATAAACAACCCAAGATGGTCCAATGTCTCCTTATGGATGATACTCTCTGATCCTGGAAACATCCTTGTGTCTCTCTTCTGCACCCTCTGCCAAGCCTCCACATCCTCCTTGTGAAGCGGAATGTCCCAGAACAATGAGATTTGCAGAAGGTTAGACAATAATTGCAAGAGGTGCTGGAACTCTCCTATGTCAGTCAAACACAATTATTTTGGTGATGCATTAATTCTAGTGTTGTCCTCTTATCTTCCTTGCCTTTCCATTTCTTTCCTAATTTCTACTTGATCTTACCAGTCATCCCTCCCTTAGGTTCTACATGTTCCAAGGAAACCACCAGGATTGTGGGATGCAGCGACGTAGCCTTACTTTCTGTTCTCAGGCCTCTTAATCACACTATTCAATGTCAGCCTCAACCAAAATAAACCAACTACAAACACAGCTCAGTGCAAAATGGGAGACCAGTCCTTTTACACTTGGAAGAAAGCAGATTAAGACCTCATTATATGCAGCTTCAGTTTGGACATGATTCTTGGAGGAATCAGACCATTGCCAGCTTTAAAGTAATCGAAGCAGCGACCTTCTGCTCAGTCACACAGGAAGCCATGGCAGAGAAAGGGGAAGCAGCTATCTGCAAGGCTGATTGCGAGAGGCACTCAAAAGTATTTCTCGTTGCAGGCTTCTGACAGAAAAATGCCCAAGTGCAACATAATAACAGGTTCGTGCTGCAAGTTCTCTCACCTCTGAGTAGACGACAGTGGCCAAGCAGTCCATGTTCACACAACTGTGATCTGCCATGGAAATAACATCAGACAACTTGATACCAAGCAGTTCCTTGGGCAGTAAACACCTCACATCGTGGAGTCCATCGTAAGACTATAAAAGGAGGCTAGCTATCACATCTCTCTGTGGCGTCATTTCCTTTTCTGATTTCTGATCAGGACATAAACAATAAAATGGAACTAATCGGCTGTCAAGAAGCAAAAAGAGAGCAATTGTTGTTGTGTGTGGCCAGGAATATAAAAGAGAACAGAACATTTTGAAACCAATTTAGTTCAGTCGTAGTTTCTGAATGTAATTTACATCATCAGTTTCTGTACCAAGAGAATATTTAGAAACATCACATGATAACATTTAAGGACGTACATGAAACCATATTTGCAATTATTTTACAGTGATCTCAATTCTTCTAAGCTAGTAAGAGTAAACATATTTTAGCCAAGTAATTTATTTCACAATAACTTGAAGTTACTTAGCAACTTTAACATTGTAATGTTTCCCATTGTAAAGCAAGAGATATTGGGGGTGGTGTTCAATTGGGATATCATTTCAGATTCAGAGCACATACAACCCGGAGATTCTTTTTCCTGCGGTCGGGGCAGAATTACCACGTATTGGTAGTACAAAAAAAACTGTGCACAATGTAGAGAACTGTAAACAGATAATGAATGTAAATAAACTGTACAATACAGAGAGATTAAAAAAACTCAATAAAGTGCACAGGTGAGTCCCTGATTGAGTTTGTCGTTGAGGAGTCTGATGGTGGAGGGATAGCAGCTGTTCCTGAACCTGAAGGTGCGAGTCTTGTAGCTCCTACACCTCTTCCCTGATGGCAACATTGAGAACAGTGTGTATGCTAGGTGGTGTTGATCCTTGATGATTGCTGCTGCTCTCCAACGACAGCGTTCCCTGTAGATGTTCTTGATACTGGGGAGAGTTTTGCCTGTCATGCCCTGGGTTGTGTCCACTATTTTTTGAGGACTTTTATGCTCAAGGGTATTGGTATCCCAATACCAGACCATGATGTGGCTGGTCAGCACACTTTCTACCACATATCTGTAGAAATTTGCCAGGATTTCTAACTCCTGAGGAAGTAAGGTGCTGACATGCTTTCTTCTCGATGCCATTAGAGTGTTGAATTCAGAAAAATATTTCCTGAGATAGTGACTCCCAAGAACTTAAATTTTCTCACCCTCTCCACCTCTGATCACTGGATTGTATAGCTCTGACTTTCCCTTCCCGAACAACAACCAGCTCCTTCGTTGAGAGCAAGGCTGTTGTTGGTGCACCATTCTGCCAGGTTTTCAACCTCCCTCCTGTACGCTGACTCATCCCCCCTTTCTTTGTACAAGCAGGAGGAAGTGACAGTCATGAAGCTTTGGAAGGGAATTCCAAATTCCTTCCTTGGCAGCTGGAGCTACCTACAACTGCTAACTACAGTGAGATTGGATTCAGGAACATTACAGAGACCAGAACTGAACAACTGCAGACTGAAGTCTCTGAGCTGACAGAGGTGACACACAGCCAGGTACTCATCCAAATAGGAAACTGGATACAAGGATAAGTAACTTAAAAATAAACCAGCAATAAACACTGCTCAGTGCAAAAATCGGTCCTTTTACACTTGGAATAAAGCAACTTGGCCTGATTAAGGCCGCATTATACATAGTTTCAGTTTACACATGACCAGGAATACCCCATGCTAACACAATTATAACGATTCCACAAAAATGGTCCAGTTAATGTTGCAGAGATTTGGGAAAAACATCCAGGAAGGCATCCGAAGGTTTCAGCCAGTGATCCATAAAACCGTAGCCATCACGGTAGCCCTGATGGCTCCTCCAATCTTCCTAGATTTTGACACCAAGATATTCTCCTCCACTGCTCCGACTGTCCTTAAAAGCTACTCTCTAACAATCATTTTGACTGCTTTTCAAATTGTGTAACATTTCATTGAAGTATGACAGGACCTTGCACTATGTTACTGGTGAAGTACAAATCAACTTTCTTGTAAATTAGCAGTAGAATTACAGCAAGGCAATGTCATGCAGCTATGCCATACGTGTCATGCAGCCATGCCATACATTGACCAGTGCACCTGCAAAAACCCTAGAACATATTAACAAACTCGCTACGTGATCAGGAAACTCAACACAAGGCCAGCCTATTTTGTAAATCACTCACGCAGAGGTTTGCCTGTTTATCCTTCGAATTCAGGATTGTGGTTTGGAATACAAGCTCTGGAGCAGTAGAATGGACAGGAAGGCATCAGAATGATTCAGAATGGCAGAAATGAATGGTGACCACCCCCCACTGAAATAAGGCAGGGTAGCTCGTTCCATTCAAGGGGTGATCCAGAACAATGGAGCATAACCAACAGAAACCTGGAGTTCTTTCCCAAAAGCTGCAGAAGATGGAAGAGAACTTCTCAGGAAGTACTTTGAAGTATCATCATTAATCCTGTGACATTGTGGAGAATCTTCTAATTACAACTGCCAGGCATGTTTCATTTTGTAAAGGTGGCGACACACATGGAGCTGCCGAGGTCTCTTGACATATTGTGGAGGCCGAGACTGTGGATTACTTCAATTATTGCAGAAGACAGGCCAAACTCTACATCCTTAATTTCAAAACCATTCAAACTTGGCTACGTTCTCTGGACAAATAAAACCTATTATGCCAAAATGTCCTCTGAGCTACCTTTTCCAATCTCTTCCTACACCTCATCCATTTTAAAGCATGCAATAGAAATACAAGATACTGACTGTTTCTGAGTTTTGAAATAATTTAAAATGACTTCCCAGGAAATAGGAGAATGTTAAGCCCTTACTTTATGCATCAGTAAACCTTGATTAGTACTTGATTCACCAGCTGGTTTTACCAGTGGCTACAATACACATGATCTACAAAATACACTAGTTATTCACCTAGGCAACTCCAGCACTATTTCCTCAAACTCTTGACCAGTAAGGACAATTACTGAAGCTGCTTGGAATACCAACTGTTGCTTCGTCTCCTAGTCACACACTCTCAAAATACATTTCTGTTCCTATATCATTGTTTTGTACAAGCCTCAACCTCCCTCCACAACCTTAATGTGGTTTTTGTATACCAAGGGGACTGCAGCAGGTTAAGAAAACAGTTCCACCACTATTTAAGGATGGATATTGAGGGGCTGGTGCTTCATTCCGAGCAGCAGCATGAGTGAGGACACTCACTCACATCTACAAGCGGTTCCCGGGATGCCCACAGAGTCAGACCTCAGAAATGCTGGAAGACCATCAACTCGGTGAAAGACGCACTTTGGTCTGCCTGAACCTGTTGGTCTCTCAGCAGGCAGAGATGTCGATGCAGGAATGCTGCCGTTTGGCACATTCCAGGCTGCACGATTACATGCTGAGGAAAACACTGAGGCTTGGTGCCGTCAACGCAAAGCACTGTGGGGTGGGGTGGTGGTGGGGTGGGGGTAAGGATCACAGTTTAGAGATCTCCCATTACCGAGCATTGATAGGCCGAAAAGAGGGGTGGTCCCTCAAAAAGGAGAGTCGGGGGGTGGGGGGGGGGGAGATAGTGGCAATAGTGTGTTTAGAGAATAAATGTAATAATGTATATTGATGGGAATGTAACAATATTACTGACATTATAGGTATGAGATGACTTCACACTGTTTTCATTTTTTGTAAATAATTTATTGTGAATAAAGTTTATTTTGGGGGAAAAAAATTGAGGGCCTGAGGCCAGAGAGGAAGCCCCTCAAACAAAGATGAGAGGAGAAACCACAAGGGCCCTCAGTAATGGCACAGAGGGGTGTAACAAATTAGAGGATTAATGTAACAGTGTACACGTACGTGGTAAACCACTGTTACATGGTGATTGGCTGCTATCGACTGGACAGGCCTCCCTTGCAGACTACCTCTTTCTTTTTGATCAGTCAAGGAGGTGGACGGTTGTTTGATAGCATTCAGGTCTTTAGCTTTTAAAAGCCTGATTGTTTCACCTCTCAGCTGGTTGTGAATTATCGATGGTGCATCAGTACAGTAATGGAATGTTTGAGGAAGACTGAGGATGGAAAAAAAAACTTCGTACAGGTTTCTTTTGAATGCAATTTTATTGTAAATAAAATTTATTTTTGAAAAAAAAAATGTTGGCCTTGGTAGTAATGCCCAAACCATGAAAAGTGACTTTACTGAATAGAAAATTATTGGGATTTCTTTATTCTGCTGTGAACTGACTACTCAGGGCTATTACTATAAACAAAACCCTTCAAAATATTAGTTTGTGAAAACAGACAATTATAGTTCTAAGGGATAAAGTGGGTGGTAATTTCCTTTTTTTTATCTCAAGTAGTTCACAAGAAAATCTTAACATTAGATCAATGCCAAGTAAAATCTGGCAGAATTTGTTCCCAAAATGGTTGGTGGAAATTTTGAACTCACCCTTCTAACTTGCACATAGATAATGCGCTAGTTTAAATTTCAAATCAGTAAGAGTTATTTTATGCTAAAGATGATTAGAGATCAGCCAAAGTAAACTTAGCGAGGAATAGAGCGAGCTCATGGAGCTGTTGTTCTTTATTGACATGGGTATCCAAACATAGGTCAAGTAGCAGCTTCTTTACTACCTGCTCTACAGATCAGGTGGAGCGCTGGGCCAACAAAGTAGTCCCCGATGGTCCCATCACAAGAGGGTGGATGTGTGCACGCAACTGGCTTTACAAAGTGCTGACCACTGTTACAACAAACAGGGTTCAGGCTCTCTGGAGCGGCCATCGTGGGAACTGCTTTACTCCAATGGCATGGTTGGACAACACCATCGACACTCAAAAGAGCTGTGATGTCCAAAACAGTGGAGTACAATTAAGTATGTCCATATTGATGAATAAATGGTGTGGGGAAAGAGAGGTGATGGGGTGGAAAGAAATGATGGGAAAGGATAGTGGTTGAAAATGTTAGGGATTTTTTTTCTTGTATTATGACAACTATGAATATTTTATTTATCTTTTGTATATGGTATATTAAAAAAATTACAATAGTATATATTAAATATCACCTATTTGAATGCAGCACTAATTTCAGATTGTATGTACATTGTATATGACCACAAACTCATTATCTTCATCTAAAAGTGCACATTTTTGCGCCGTTATGGCCAAATCTCCCCCCCACAGGAAAGCAGGGAACATCACACTGAGAATATTTGAAGGGTATACGTCCCCTTCCAGTGTATACAATCACTGGAAAATCTAGCTAGCTTCTTTTCCATGGAATTTGAATACCCTTCTTTCACACAAAACCCCCCCCCAGCTTCTACAGTTCACAAGCATGTTATTTGAATTTATTCACTGCCCTGGCCACCTTTAAACGAAGCCACAGGATCGTGCACTCATTCAAAACACCCTTTGATATTGCAGCACATCTCTCTCATGCCCGGGTGCGGCAAAGTTGCACCCACTGTTCTCCGAAGCATCATCCCAAAATATCAGATCCCACTTCACCCAACTCCAGTTCTGCAAACGGTGCCCAGTGGGGCTCGCCGGGGTTTAATGGACAATCCAGGATTAACGCTTCTAAAATCGCAACATCAAACCCAACCACGGCTGGATTCGCCCTGTCTCGACTCAGCCAAAGCGAAAGTGTCAGGTTGCAGTAAACACAAGCTCGTTGATCCACGTCGTTCGGGGAGAAAATCTGCCGTCCACATCTCCGCCAACAAACGGCACTCGTCTCCCACACTATTCAAACCACAAGGGAAGCCAAGGCTCGCCTGCCCAGTCATCCACCTTACAGCTCAGATCGGGGTGGAGAAAGGGGGGTGGGGGGAGGAGAAAGGGGGGGTGGGGGGAGGAGAAAGGGGGGTGGGGGGAGGAGAAAGGGGGGGTGGGGGGAGGAGAAAGGGGGGATGGGGGGAGGAGAAAGGGGGGGTGTGGGGAGGAGAAAGGGGGGGTGGGGGGAGGAGAAAGGGGGGTGGGGGGAGGAGAAAGGGGGGTGGGGGGAGGAGAAAGGGGGTGGGGGGAGGAGAAAGGGGGGTGGGGGGAGGAGAAAGGGGGGTGGGGGGAGGAGAAAGGGGGGTGGGGGGAGGAGAAAGGGGGTGTGGGGGGAGGAGAAAGGGGGGTGGGGGGAGGAGAAAGGGGGTGGGGGAGGAGAAAGGGGGGTGGGGGGAGGAGAAAGGGGGTGGGGGAGGAGAAAGGGGGTGGGGGGAGGAGAAAGGGGGGTGGGGAGGAGAAAGGGGGGAGGGGGGAGGAAAGGGGGGGTGGGGGGAGGAAAGGGGGGGTGGGGGGAGGAGAAAGGGGGGTGGGGGCACTTCCACTTATTCTGCCCCTGTCCGGTCGGTGTTGAGTCTTCAATAACAGGCCGGGCATTTGGTTTGTTTTAATGTTGAACTCGCTCATTCTCTCCCCACCCCCCCCACACCCCCCACCCCCCCCACCCCACACCCCACCCCACCCCACCCCGCCCGTTGAGAGAAGGTCCCGCCGACAGAGACCTGGGCTGAAGGCTGCAAGTTTTAGCGGCGACCACGAAACCAGGTAACTTTGCAGGGCACCTTTACCTCCACCTGTACTTTCCTCTTCTCCAATCAGTCAGCCAAACACACCGGGCAGGGGCGACCCTGACCCACGCTCTGTGCCGACTGTAACCCAAGTTACATCGGCTGCATTTGCTCTCCAAATCCCGACCGTGTGTGTCCCAGGAGGAAGAGCTTCTTGAACTGCATCCAGCCAAGTGCCCGACGGACAAAGTTTTACTGCCTCTCTTGCTCTCGGAGGGCACAGCCTTATTGCTTCGCTCACGCCCTTCCACGACGTAACAGGTACTGATTTACACCTGAAGGGGGGTGGAGCCCAGCAACTTCTTAAAGCAGCGACCACATCCCATTAAAACGCACCACCAAGGGCCTGGGGCGCTTTAGAAATCCCTCTCTGGGTTGAGGAATCGGTGCAGGAGAGCACTTCAACAGAGACCACCTTTCGCTCTTCTTTCTCGAAGAGGGAGAGAACCCGGCTTGGATTAAAATAGAGATGGATAAGATAGATAGATATAGAATGGGAACCGAGATTAACATCTGGAGACACGACTGAAGCATTCGATTAATATCTGAAAGTATTGAATGAAATGGGAATAAGGAATTTGGGGCGAATTAAAATGCCTTTGATACAAAATAAACTTGTCTCATTTACTATGAACAATCAACTTTTAATATTTCTAAAGGAATTAGAAGTTGTGATGAAGGACGACATTTAATGTCATTTGATCAATTCACATGGTTTGACAAACAGTCCTGTGCATAACCAATCTTGCTCTCAAGGAGGCACTGATTCTTGATTTTAGGGAGGAGAGGCTGAGAGACCCATCTGCATTGATGGGAAGGAGGTGGAGAGAATTAGGATTGCTGGGAGTCTGCACCTTGAGGAAACCACGAAGGCGACGAACCAACACTTCTACTTCCTCGGCAGTCTGAGGCGATTTGGCAGGTCGTCAGCTACTCTATCAAACTTCTCCAGATGCACTGGCTGGTTGCATCACTACCTGATTGGGAATTGGACTGCCCAGGATCAGAGAAGGTTGCAGGAGGTAGTTGACATAACCAGGGCCATCATAGGATCTCACCTCCCATTCACTGTGACATGCTGCCTCAAGAAGACATTGTTTAATGGGTTTAATGTATTATATAGGTTGAACGTTGAGTGAGTGGGGCGGGGGGTGAAGGAGGGAGGGGGGAAAAAGGGGAGAAAATGACACTGTGTATATTCAAGAGGGAAATGTTTGTGTGTATTTTGGTCAGTATGGTTCATAGTGTGAAAAATTTTTAAAAATTTTTTTAAAAGATGGCAACTCACATCACCCTGGTCTGACTTCTCACTGTTCCCTTCAGACAATAAAGAAAAATCAGCGCCTCAAGAACAGTTTCTTTCTCACAATGATCAGAATCTTGAACCTGCCTCGTCCACTCATCAGCCTGCACTATAGCATGTCCCTTTTTGGTTTCCACGAGAATGACTGTGAATCCTTATATCTAACTTACATATTTATTGTCTAATTTAATTCCATTAGTTAACATAACATAACATAACAATTACAGCACGGAAACAGGCCATTAGGCCCTTCTAGTCCGCACCGAACCAAACACCCCTCTCTAGTCCCACCTCCCTGCACAATGCCCATAACCCTCCATCTTCTTCTCATCCATATACCTGTCCAACCTTTTCTTAAATAATACAATTGACTCCGCCGCCACTATTTCTCCCGGAAGCTCATTCCACACGGCTACCACTCTCTGAGTCAAGAAGTTCCCCCTCATGTTACCTCTAAACCTCTGCCCCTTAATTCTTAACTCATGTCCTCTTGTTTTAATCTTTCCTCCTCTTAACGGAACTAGTCTATCCACATCCACTCTATCTATCCCTTTCATAATCTTAAATACCTCTATCAAATCCCCTCTCAACCTTCTACGCTCCAAAGAATAAAGACCTAATCTGTCCAATCTCTCCCCAGATGCTTAAACCCAGGTAACATTCTGGTCAATCTTCTCTGCACTCTCTCCACTCTGTTTATATCCTTCCTATAATTAGGCGACCAGAACTGCACACAGAACTCTAAATTAGGCCGCACCAACGCCTTATACAATCTCAACATCACCTCCCAACTCCTATATTCCATGCAATGATTGATAAAGGCCAGCATACTAAAAGCCTTCTTCACCACCCTATTCACGTGAGTTTCTACCTTCAGGGAACGATGTACCGTCACTCCTAAATCTTTCTGCTCTTCTGTATTCCTCAATGCTCTCCCATTTACCACGTATGTCCTGTTCTGATTCTTCTTACCAAAATGAAGCACCTCACACTTATCAGCATTAAATTCCATCTGCCATTTTTCAGCCCACTTTTCTAAGCAGCCCAAATCCCTCTGCAATCCTTGAAAACCTTCTTCATTATCCACTATTCCACCTATCTTAGTATCGTCTGCATATTTACTAATCCAATAGTTTATCTTTACAAGTACCTATTGTAAGGTAAAACATCATGAGATGGGAATGTGTAAGGAGTTACCCTGTGCAGGGCTGTAACAAGAAGGGGAGGTGTCCTTGTACTCCTGTTAGGTAAAACATCATGAGATGGGAATGTGTAAGGAGTTACCCTGTGCAGGGCTGTAACAAGATGTGAATGCATCCTTGTACTTACAAGATAAGAGAGACATTGATGGATTGAGAGGCAGGAAGCTAGCAGGGAAAGGATAGCAACAGTTTTAGTCATTGGACAAGTAATGATATGATGATGTTCTAAGCACGTATCCAAGGGTATAAAAAATCACCATTTTGCTGATAACGGCAGAATGCATTCTCCGACTAACATTGTTAGTTGCAAGTGTTACAATCCGGTAATAAAGAACAAAGAACCCTGATTTCGACTCAGTCTGGTGTTTGTCTCACTCATTCATGGACAAAGCAGACCTAACACTGTTTAGCAATAAGAATTTTGGGACATGTGTACATGACAAAACTCGTCATCACGAAAAGAATTTTTTCACAATTTAACTAGCGACAAATAAATGAATTTTAAGAATGATATATATTTTAATTTTAACACCATTTGTGACAGCACTATAGAAAAGGCTGTGACAAAATATGAAGGCCACAGGCTGAGCTAGTATTATTAGGTTGTACACACGATCGCTTCTCGGACTTTTGGCTAAGGTCAAGTGTAGGTTGCACACATGATAGGTCAAAATACAGAGAAAGGGAATTTTAAAAATTCCTGGTTTCCAGGCTATTGTTTACGAGGTGCAATAAGACCTCAGACATTTATAACCAAGTTTGATTACTTGGAAGAAAAGACAATTCCCTAAAATATCTGGAGCACCTTAAAGATCAAGCTGGATTGAGAAAAAAAATATTTAGATAATTATCTCCCTCACCTCTTACCAGCGGAAAGTAATGAATCCTGGATCGGATTTGGAGAGGGGTAGGGACTGCAACTGGAGTGGAGTAATTAGGGAGGGGAAGGAGGGATTAGGTTTAATTGGTGATTGAAGGAGAGGAGGTGAATTCTGGGAGTGATTGTTGGACAAACTCGTGGAGATGGACAACAGTAGAGAGGGGTCTTTCCGCGGTATTGGGGAAAGAAGGATCAAATATAGGCAGCTTTAGTCAGGTGCTGGGAATGAGATTAGGGATTGTGGGAGAAAGGAGATGGGGGGTGGGGTGGAGTGTAGGGAAACAGTGTAGTATAAGGATAGCCCTCCTCCCCAACATGAAGTTGAAAATTATATATTTGACTTCATGAGCAGGTGTGCCTTTAGACCCTTTCAGGTGGACCCTCTGCCTTGAGGCCGGTGAAGGGACATGTTGCCTCATTATTTGCAATAGTCTGAAATTTCAAAGTTGCAACCCCTCCCTTCCTGATATGGGAAAACATTGCATTGCAAAAAAAAAATGCTTGGAATTAAAATTTTTAATTTAGACATACAGCACAGTATCAGGCCCTTTTGGCCCACAAGCCTGTGCCATCCAATTAAACCCAATTGACCTACAAACCCCACCCGCCCCGGTACATTTTGAAGGTTGGGAGGAAACCAGAGCCGCCGGGGAAAACCCATGCAGACACGGGGAGAATGTACAAACTCCTTACATCTAGTGCTGGATTCGAACCCCAGGACCAGTCGCCGGCACTGTAACAGCATTGATACGACCATTCTTGTCCTCTGGGCAGGCCAATAATTTCCCTTTCAAAGGACTGTCAGTCACAATGTTGCAGATGATCGTGAAAGTGATCTCAGGCTGACGGTGTTATCTGACATTTCACATTTAACTCCAGAGTTGACCCTTTTACTCGAAATAGATTAATGCTTCCAGTCAGACCAGGAACAGAAGAAAGTCGTTTTATACATTCAGCCCATGTTGGCTGACATTACTAATTTCTGAAAAGGTTTCCACCTAAACAACGAATTGCATCTTTTACTATCCTAAGTATTTTTGAAAGGCAAACACAAAATTGACTGAAATTGTCTTCCAAGGACCAGTCAGCATGAATTACCACTCTGACCTTAAAAATCACACCAAAACCAAGCCTAGTTTGTACAAACAGAAGGATTCAAATAATTATGATCCAATGAATACATTTCACCATTCACAAACTAGGCTTGGTTTTGGTGTGATTTTTAAGGTCAGAGTGGGGTAATTCATGCTGACTGGTGGTTCGAATTAGTACACTATTTCCTATTTTTAAATAATTTTCCATGCACTTTAATATTTTAATAGCTTATAAATGTCTCTGAATCATTGGAGATATTTGTAATGAGTTCAAGGGTCTTTAACAACTGGACTGAAAGATCATAGCAGACACCACCTCACAGGACGTCCCTTGGATGTGAAACATCATTAGGTCCATCCCTTCACATCTAGGAGTGTTAATGACTGTTGGCAGGTAAGTAAGCCTGAGTGCTCCTTAAGCTGTTCCACCATCCTCCACAATAACACAATAAATATCTTGGTTATAGATCAGTCCTGAATATTACCTTCAAATAAACTAGGATATCGGACCTAAGTGTAAAATTGCAAAGAATAAATTTTAAAATGTACTGGCAGATTCTCATAACAATTGTATTATGTTGTCTATAGGAATAAATGTTATAAATACAACAGTTCATGTGCACTCTCTGGTTAAGATTCAATGGGAGTTCCCAAAATTAAAGCACAATTGCCGGAAGAGTGAACTCTAATATACTTGACAGCAATCACCTGACCTGCTAAGTATCTCAAGCATTATATTTTTGTTCATTTAGATCTCTAATTTGATCTTCTTCTGCCTCCCACTTGGGATCACACAGGTCTTTTTTTGCTACTTTATTCTGCCATGTCCTGTAATCAAGATCTTTTGGCATTGGAGCTGAATCACTTGAAACACTTACTACTTTGTGAAGCCAGCCATGAGGACAACTGCTGGCGGCAGTTTTCTCCCTCTGCCACTCAGTCAGTTCTTCGTTTGGATACATCCATAACAAGCTATCTCTTGAGTAAGCACACATGTTGCGCTACGCACAGTTATAGGCATTCAGACCATTTGTAAGCCTTGACCACAGAAGCACAATGTACCATTTTGTAACATCCACTTGATCTTACTAACCAACCTATTTTTGGACTAATCTGTTACAGGGTAGAAGCTAACAAGATTATAAATAGTCTACAAACTAGATGAAATGTTGTGATCTGGAGCACTACTCTACCTGCTGAAAACTGCAAAGGGGTTCAGTTTGTCAGAGATAGTAATGGGTTGATAATCAATAACTTATTAGAGCATAAACGGGCAACTGATTGCCAATTTTCACATTGTTTCAATTTTGAAAGTGATTTGAAAGAAGAGTTTCCAGCCTTTGACATTTTGAATACATATGTCTCCTGCTTTAAAGCAGATGAATGGATCAACCCTTGAAGATATAAAGAACTTGCATTTAGTGCTTTGAAGGTAATAAATATCTCAAAGGTGCTTCACGGAGGATGGTGATAACTAGTCAAAGGGAGAATGGTCTGAATAAAGATAGTAAGGAGGGACAGAAGCTGAGGAATTTAAACATGCATCTAAAGTAGCAAACCTCAGTGGTTGTATGGTTGGCTGCCATTGAGGAATATAATGAACTCACATTGTGACAGAGTACTTAGAGCAGGTTGAACACAATTTTTGCAGGTCTTTTGCAGAGTGCTATTTTACAACAAAGTAGCAACATTCGGCAGCAACTTGTCTGGAAGAGCACGTGATCTTTGCAGGCAGAGGCGAGTGAGAGAGAGGAGAGACAGAAACTTTGGTTCCAGAGGGAAAAGCTGGCAAACTTTGGAAGACTGCCTGGTCAAAGGAGAAGACAGGCTGTCTGAAAGGAACTCTGTGGTGACCTGAAAGAAAGAGGATCATCTGGAGAACCCTGAAGGGGGAAAGTTTAATCAGCAAGACTGATTAAAAAGGAATCAGGTGCAGATGTCCTGGAACAAAAGGAATCTCTCTCTGAAAACCAACAAGAACCCTCCTGAGTGGTAACCATTTGCCTGTTAAGCACTTAAGCCTGGCGAACTTCATTAATGCTAACTTTTGTGCACAGTACAAAAATTGCCTGCAACCAGTGACATTGGACTGTAAACCAAATAACTTTTCTACACTTATATACATATTACACACATAAATTGCCTGCAACCAGTGACATTGGACTGTAAACCAAATAACTTTTCTACACTTATATACATATTACACACATGTGCGCTTAGAATTAGAGGGGGGTTAAGTAGGTTAAATAAGTTGATAGCAATAAGTTAAAGTTTGATTCTGTTTTCATGTGCAAAGATAATTAAAAGCAACTTTTGTTCAAGTAACCTTTGTCATGGTGCATATCTATTGCTGCTGAGTTTTGGGGTCCTCTGGACTCCGTTACAACATACATTAGGCATCACCGTCTTCTGTACATTAGACACAATCTCAAAGGACCCCACCTCAGTTAACAAATGTGCCCAATAGCAATATGCTGATAGACCATTTGCCCCAAACCGCTTCTGTGCAAGAAAATAATTCCAATTACAAAGCCAAGAACTGCAGTTGGTGAAAATCTGCAATAAAAGCAGGAAATGCTAGAAATAACTAACAGATCAGGTGAAGAAAGAAGCAGGGTTAGAGTGGATGAATTCTCAATGGAATTCTGACAAAAGATCATTGATCTGAAGCTTTAACTATTTCTCTCCCTGCAGAAGTTGCTTCATCTGCTAATTGTTTCCAGAACTTTTAAGTTTTTTAATTCTAATCACATTTCCCTTTCACGTTGCAAGTCTCATCAAGTTGTTTTCCCTCAGTCAACCCATCTGACCTATTTGAATCTGGCTCAATTTCTTATCCAAGAGTAAGGTTAACAGCTTACTTGCCTCTGCCCAGTTACATATGTGTTTGATTTAGTCTTTGATCTACTGTCTTGCTTTCTTGTTACTGGAAAGACTTTGTTTGCATTTGCTTGATTCATCCCCTTAAATGTTTCTGTCACCTAACCATGTAATCAACATTGTTCATAAATAATAGATATAAGTAAGTAGACAGAGGAGCTTTAACATTTCTTTTTGAAGAGAGCAGTGCATCTCTGGAATTCTGGAATCTCTGGAATTCTCTGAAATCTCTGGAATTCTCTGCTCCAGGGGTTGAAGAGGCTTAAATCATTAGAATTAGTTAAGGTGGACACAGGGAACCTTTTGAAAAGTCAGGAAACCGAGGGCTCTGGGTTACCGGACAGAAGAAGAGCTGAGGTTGGCAGAGAACAACCATGAACATATTGAACAGTGGGGCAGATCTGGGGACGGCTCTTGCAGTCTGACTTATTTGGTGAACCTATGCCGTGTGCCCATTTGTTACCCCATCGGAGGGAGTCTGATACTATACCATTCAGGCCATATAACAATTTTGTTTCAAATTATCATCTTTGGCTTTCGTATTTAGATTTTAATTTCTCCTGCATGAGCATTGATCCACACCATTCCCCAGAGCCAAGTTGTATTGGTACTACTGCCATTGCTTTTGTTGAAGTATTTCACCACCTTTACATCCAACATGCTTTCCTTTCTAATTCCATACCCATTGCTCATTTTCATTGACTCGCAAGAGCCTTGTTGTCAGTACCCCTAATGCATTGCTCCAGCTTCCAGTGGAGAAGAAGACCCACAAGATTGAAGGAGTGACTGAGCAGTAATAGGGAGTTACCTGAAAGTGAAGAGTTTGACTCGGGAGATTTCGTGGAAAAGCCTGTGCAAGTTAGTAAGGATATGAATGCTGTATCTCAAAATATACTCTAGTCTGTAAAAATGGCCCAAATGAAATCTTCAGCAAGTCCCAGATGAGTTCAACCTTCATATTACATTCTTTTATATAAATACATAGCAGGTTATTTCAACATAAAATTAAAATTTCCAATAGTCAACAATATATGTTAAGAGTACATATATAAACATACTTTCCATAGAAATTCAGACAAGAGAATCAAACAAACGCAGTTCAATTATTTTTTGAAGAACTGATTAAAATGAATGCTGACTCAGGTCTTTTGCCCTTCCACATTGCAAACATAATTTACTGTCATAACACGAAACATCTCGGCTGCAAATGAATAAACGACGAGTTCAAATCTGATTAGATTACAAGTTAAAAAAATTAAGTAACTTGCATTTACATGGCGCCGCATCATGCCCCTCAATTATCCCAAAGCTCATCACAGCCTGTAAAATTGCTCTCTCAGTGTCGCCGCTGTTAGTCAGTGACATCTGGTTGATGGACAGTAAGATCCCATTAACTGCAATTTAAATTAATACGCAGTGAATTTTGTTTTGGTGATGTCAGGAATGAGGAGACGAAGAAAGTTAAGAAAAAAATACTGACAATACATCATTCTGGTCCTTTCAAAGAAACTCCAGAATTAGCTTCTGCTTGGAATGAGAGAGATCTAACTGCATAAGGACAAGGGCAGTTAACGTTCAGTCTTCTTCTACTCCAGGCTCAAACCGGCTGAGGAAGTTGTAGTGCACGTCGAAAGAATCAAAGGCTTGTTGATCTAAACCAAGACTTTTATTAACTAGAAGACTGGAGCGTATCACATGTAGGTCGACCAGTCCAGAATGATCTGGGTCTGGCTAGGAGCAACCCTTGAAGACCTGCCAGTAGATGTAGCTATGCTTTCAGCCAATTACAGCCATCCTATACCACAATATATACATAGGCACATTGGTGATAGAATCCGTACTATCACAGAAGTGTGCTGCACTTCCATATAAAGCCACAATATAGAGCAGAAAGCACTTTCTAAATTCAGAAGGAGTTTAAGAAGAAAATGCTGATTATTGTTTTCTGTAAGTCGATTTTGAAACTTAATGATCTACAGAATTGTTTCAGATTATCTTAAAATGCAAGCTTGTACAATATAAATCAGGCATAGAAGAGAATTATTACAGCAAAGAAACGTTTTGATCTACTTAGCTAATGCTAACATTTTTTTAAAAAAAGAACAGTCTAGGATTTTCTCCAGTTGTTCTTCCACAGACTTTTCATTCAAACCCTTATCTAATTCCTTTTCAAACTCCAATTCCTAATCTGCATCCACAACCACCTGTGTTCGGTCAGAGAATGATCAGCACGGCTCATGATGGGAAGTTTCTCCCAACGTCACCTTTCGTTCCTTTTCCAGCCATTGTTGATCTCCACTCCTCCTGTTGATGCCATTCCCTGCTGCCATGTTGTCCACTGGCAACGACTCATTCATGCCACTCCATCAGAATATGTAAAGAAACAGTCTGACCTGGAAAGTCTTAAATACTCCTTCCAACAACTTTTCAGTCACGTCTCTTCCAAGCAATGCAATGAAAATGTTATTGAATGTTATACCAAGGAAAATTAATTCACACCATCACTTAATAAGTAAGAACAGCTATTTCAACATATCCCATCCATAACATTCAAAGTTCAGATTTATTGTCACAGTACATACATGACGTCACATACAACCCTGAGATTCTTTTTTCCTGCAGACAATTCAATGCAGAACTACTACTAATTGGTAGTGCAAAGATGGCATAATGTGAATCACATGAGAAAAACTAGGGAGTTGTTCACCTTTGCATATTCCCAACGTTCACGTAGTTCCTTTACTGCTCCTATTTCTTATGCTCACAAATAATTTTGGAAAGAGGTTTCATTACTTTCTTTAAAAGTGGGCATTCAATATTTCTAAATTTGTCCACAAACCCAACTAACATTTTTAGTTAGTAATAAACTAACAAACAACTTTATAAGAAGACTCTATTCTATCAAGCTGCCCTGGAGAATTCAGACAGCAAGCAGGATTAGGAAGCATCTCAGTAAAGCTGTTTCCTGCACATTTTCATTCAGCTTCTGACAGACACATTTGTTTCACTCGAAAGCCCACTTGCTCGTTATTTCACTTTGCTCATTTTTGACAAGGCTCAGAACTTATGCAGAGGACAATGCTTGAACAAGCTGATCCGGTTCCTCTCCACTGGAGGAGAACAATCAAAATGCAAGTTTGGTATTTTTAGACTTTTATTTAATTTACATTATTTAGATGTGCTTCTTTTCAAAAGGTTTTAATTTTATATTTACGCAAAGTTTAAACTTTTAAAAATTGGATCCTTTTTTAAAGCAATAGCTTTGAATGGCAGTGCAGACAAAAAAGTGATCACTGCGGTGTACAGCAAAGCTGACAGATGCTGGAGTCCAGTGCAGCGCACAGAAGTACTGGAGAAACCCAGCAGGACACACACCATCCATTCCTGTGGATGATGCCTCATGAGCTGCTAAGTTTCTCCAGCGCGTTTGTGTTCTGCAAAGCGATCACCGTGTTCTCTCAGCTGTTCAGCAACTTCATGGGCAGGTGGCTCACCTCACCACCACCCCCACCCACAAAAGCAACCATGCCAAGTAATTCTTAAGCTGAAAGCTCTTTGTTTTCAGGGCTGGTCTTGAGTTGGCAGGTTCAGCCCACATGACATATTAGCAGGGACTTGGTCTATTTAATGGTGTTCTTAAAATCCAGACCAATAAAGGTAATAAAGATGAAAGGGATCTGAATGTATAATAATTTGGAGAAACAAAAAATAATTAATCTCATCTAACTACTGCCAAAACCAAGGGTACTAAAATCAAACAAGTCAAGAATAGTCACAACTGGTCAGAATTTGGTTGACCTAACATGCTATTCAACGGGGGGGGGGGGGGAAGAGAGAAAAAAAAGGGAACCACACACCCGTTAACTTGACATAAAATAAAAATATAGAATGTTAAGAGAGTAATGACACGATTAGGCAGAATCAGCCTGGTTTTATGAAAGGAAAATCTAATAGGTCCGTGGGCGAGATAAAGAGGAACCTGTGAACATATATTTGTATTTTTGGATTTGATACAGTGATACATAGATAATTATTATATAAAATAAAGATTCAGAAAGATGCAGAGAGATCTAAGATTGGTTCAAAGATATAAAAAGGATTTGGTCATTTTAGGGTGGGTAGATTGCTATCAGAATCGGAATTTCTTGTCATGAACAGTTTTTGTTTCGGGGCAACATTACAGGTGCAAAATTGTTATATAATTTTTTAATAGTGCAGAAGATGAGAAAATGAAGCCACGTCTGGGGTTCATTGTCCATTCAAGAATCTGATGTCTGAGGGGAAAAAAACTGCTACTGGGTGCTCGTCTTCAGGCTCCTGTACCTCCTTCCTGATGGGAGCAGTGTGAAGAGGGCATGGCCTGGGTGGTGGGGGTCCTTGAGGAGAGAGGCTGCTTTCTTGAGACACTGTCTCTTGTAGACGTCCTCGCTGGAGTGAAGTCTGGCCAAGTTTACGTCTCTCTGTCATCTTTCCCTGTCCTGTGCATTGGCACCCCCACACCCGACAGTGAAGCAACCAGTCAGAATGCTGGTTATTAATGGGTTTCTGTACAAATCTGTAATGAAATCCTGGCTAGTCAAAATTTAAATTTAATTTAAAAAATAATGTGTGAAGTCAGGCAAAACTCATGCAAGTGTGCCAAGTGGGAAAATATGCTGGACAGAGGATAGCTTCAAAGAGATTTCGGTAGAAGATCAGGTTTTCAATGTGGAAAATATGAGGTAATTCATTTTGGCACTAAGTCAAAACAATACTTTTTAAATGGTGAAAAACTAGTAAATATTGGTGCACAGGGTGTGCAGGGTCATGGTGCATAAAGAAAATATGCAGGTTCAAAGGTATGAAAGGTAGTTATAGATTGAGGTCAGTGGAGCATAAATTCCCTTTGTTCATTTCTGGGGACAAACAGGTTGCTGTAAAATAGATTACATTTGGCCTACACTCAGAGGAATTGAGGAGAATGAGAGGTGGCTGATCAAGGCATGCAATGTCTGAGAATCTAACAAAGTAGATATCAAGACTTTTGCTTTGATGGGTAATTTAAGTTGCAGAGAGGAGAGTGAATAAGGGCCCAGCTCATCATTTATATTGAGGCAGACAGATTTGTTTACATGGAGGATTGTTAACCTTGAATATCTCTACCTCACAGTATCTACAACTACTCAGTCACTGGGTGGACTCAAGTTGCGAGGTTGCAAGCGGGGAAAACCCACACAGACGCAGGGAGAACGGACAAACACCTTCCAGGCAGTGCGGGATTCAAACCCCGGTCCCGATCGTTGGCGCCGCAACAGCATGGCGGCCACTGCTACGCCAACTGTGCCGCCCCAGTAAAATTCAATACAAGTTCACTTAATATTTCTCTGACTTCCTACGTGATTCAGAAAATCTGAAATTATCTTTCTGTTCACTTTGAAGTTGTCTACTATAATCCCCAATCTTTTTTTCAGGAAGCAAATCTTTTGAAAAAAAATTATTGTCCAGTGTAAGCATACTGGAGATTCCGAATGGTTTGAAGGAGGTGTCTTACGCAGGTTATTGGATCATGGGTGTGGCAGTAACACAGGGAGCGATTGCACAAGTAGAGTAGCTATTTACACATTTTGTCGATACTATAAACATCTCAGGAATGTAGCTGTCACACAATAGTGATGGATTTTTCAAGCACCACCCAATCATTTGACAGATTCTTCTGTCGGCATTTAATAGCCCAGGAATTATCAATCTGATGTCAACCACATACCTCAAATCTCTTGGACGAGACCAATTGTGCATTGCCACTTGCTGTTGCAGAGGTGGATTTGAATCACTCCTTTAGAACTGCTGCCGTGCGGTTAGCCAGAGGACTCCCAGGGTTTTGACTCAGCGCAACTGCATGACAACACAGTACATTTCCAAATCAGGATTACCCTTCATTGGGAGGGAATTCTAACGGTGCCATCCCCTGTCTCTTAGAGAAGTAGAAGTCGGATATTCCAGTTGAAAAAAATCTTGTTGAGTCTTGCCGATGGTTCATTCTACTCCATAGATGACTGGTAGAGAAAGGAGGGGTGAGTCATGCATCTTCTTTGGGATGAAACCAGAAAGCCTGGCAAATTTCTACAGAGGTGTGGTGGAAAGTGTGCTGACCAGCTGCCCCATGGTCTGGGATGGAGATACCAATATCCCTGAGCGTAAATCCCTCCAAAAGGTAGTGGACATATCCCTTCCCACTATTGACTACGTGTACAGGGAACGTTGCCGTTGGAGGGCAGCAGCAATCATCAAGGATCCACACCGCCCAGCACATGCTCTGTTCTCACTGCTACCATCAGGAAAGACTCGCAGCACCAGGTTCGGCTGCTACTCCTCCACCATCAGACTCCTCAACGATAAATTCAGTCAGGGACTCATTTAAGGATTCTTACTTGTGTTTCTTTTAGTTATTTATTTTTGTTCCCTCTGTATTGCACAGTCAGTTTGTTTACATTCATTATCTGTTTACAATTCTTTAATTTGTTTACATTTACACTATATACCTTTTTTGCACTACCAATTAGCGGTAATTCTTCCTGACCCACAGGAAAAAGGAATCTCAGGGTTGTATGTGATGTCATGTATGTACCCTGACAATAAATCTGAAATATGACTACAGCTAAAGCTGTCGTCAGTTGTAGAGTATACCGGATCCATGCCTTGGAGGACAGAATAGGGAATCAGAAAGCAAATCATTTGCCACAGAATTAGAGCTTTGCGATGCTGCAGCTATTTCTACAATTTCACAGCTCTGGTAACCTGCATATAATTCTGACCTCATGTGCTAGCTGTGTGGAGTTTGCACATTTTCCCTGTGACTACCAGTAAACGGTTCCACAATGAGTTGTAGAGACTGGATGGGTTGTATATCTTAACAAATCTTTAAAGTTAAAGGATGGAGCTTAGGTAGATCCCCAAATAGTCAGCAGGTTATTGATGAGTGAGTGCACCTGGTAGCCCTATGAACAATACTTTTAATTATCGTAAAACTCCCAGTATCCAGCACCCATATGCTGGATAAATGAATTTTCCAGATGCTTGAAATTACCTATTGCATGATTGCTGAACTAACCACTTGGAGTGGGGGGGTGGGGGTGGGGGGCAATTTTAAATGTTTGTATTTTTTAACCTATTTATATATTCCATGGTTTTTTTTTTGCCAGTTGCTTGAATTCCAAATAATGGGAATTTTACTGTACTTGCATTTATTTGAGAACAACTTGGTTGTAGACTGATGGACTGAATTGGATTTTTCCCATGGCAATCCCTTACCTCCTTGCTTATCAAGTGTTACAGGCCTACAATGTTCAACATGTCCTTGTGAAACAAGCTGTCCATTTCAGATATTAGTCTAACAAACTTTCTCTGAACTGCCTGCTATGCATTAAGATCTACCTTCAATAAAGAGACCAATGCACCACACAGCACTCCAAATATGGTCTCACCAATAAATAAAGACCATTTTTGTATCATCACCTGCGCAATAATTACAATATTATTCTGGTTTTGTTCATTACTGGCTGAATATTCAATGAATCATATGGGTCAATATTTCCACCGTTCACCGTTTATGCCAGATATTAAATAATTGTATTTATATTCCCCAGCTGTCAAATGGCATTCAGAACACATTCCTAGGTCATTAATTTGGCTTCTGGTTTACCAGACCAGTGGCCAGTGACATAACCTTCATTGGATGTTGTAAAAATCATAGAATAAACATATACGGTGAAACCCCTGTCATCTGGAATTCAAGCAACTGGCAAAAAAAATCTGCAGAAAATAAATAGGTAAAAAACATGGAAGATTAAAATTGGCATGCCTTGATGTTAGTTCGCCAATCCATGCATCACACAATCTCAAGCAACCAGAAAGTTCACTTATCCAGCATCTACCAATCTCCGTAGGATCCGGTAGTTTTACTGTAGTTATTTTCTCACATTTCTCACCTTTCCAACATTATGGAGAGATTGCAGGGTGAATTTCATGCAACCTCACCCTCCTGCCCCCAGCTGGCCAACAACTCCTTGGGTAAGGTTTGTGAAAACACTAGGGCCATTGGCATAATTCACCACTCTATAACCCTGGAACTGCTTTACCAGAAGGAAGTCTCCAGCAGTCGATGAAGACAGCTTATTGTCCCCTTTATTATGGCATTTATGGGAAGGCAATAAATTCAGGTCCTGAAGGATGAAGAAAATAAAAACATAACAGTCCCAGATTTTTTTATTCTGATCCGTATATCCTGTTAATCGCAGCCTTGATAACAGTTCAGGTAGCTCAGTGGACATCAAGCAACAGTGGCCAGAAGTAAAATAACAAGTCATTGCTACCTCTCCTTATTACTGTTTCACTTAATATTGGAAGTGCAGCTCCATGAAGGCTAAACCGTGTTGCCCGTTATGTTCAACAGTCTCCTGATATTCATCATTGTTACCTGCAAATAGTGAAGGGTTCCTGAGGAAATACATGTCAAAAGTCGAGTGCCTTCCATGTTTAGAGGGTGCTGACCTGAAATGTTGGGAACTCTGCCCATTTCTCTCCATGTTGAGTTTCTCCAGCTCTCATTGTTTGTCCACGATTCCAGCACCTTTGCTTCCTATGTCTTGTCCATGTGCAAGGAGTGACATTCGGCAGAATTTTTCATCTGTGAGGGCCGTGTGTGATCACCACACCCAAGCCAGAACCTGCCATGACTACGAAAGCACACAACTGATTTCCAGCAATATCCAGTCTGATCATTGAAGCAGCCTGGGCAGCAAGATCATTATTCCATTATCTTGGCTCAACATGAGCAATAAACTAATTTCTTTCATAGAACTGCTTTCGGCAGAGACACAATAAAGTGTTATGAATTTAGTAATTGTGGTCAAATTCAGCCTGTACTTGCAAGATTTCACTAAATGTTACACAAGCGAATCACTAGGAGGGAGGAGTCCTCTGTTGAACTCTTTCTATTAATATGTCGTGTAGGAGTCAGATGACAACCCCTTTAAAAAATTCCCAGACTTTGGAATCAATGAGTAATTACTCATTTGGAGGCTATTTGCCTGTGAACGTACCAAAGACAGAACCATGAATAGATCTGTAGTCATCCTTTTGTGTCACGCCTTCAGCTGTGTTTAGAGATTGCAGTCACATGGGAGTTTAGTTCCTTTTCATAATTCTGTCACTCTTTATGAAAGGCACCCGCTCATTGGCTCCAAAACCCTTTAGGAAACACCACGAATGTGGAGGTGGGGTGGGGGTTGCACTTCCAGTGGATGCAAAACACTTTCAAATTATCTAAGAATTCAGGTGAAAAAGTGTATGAAAATTAAATTAATTTTGACAGTAGCCACATCAAAATGAGATCACAGGATTAATTACCTCACTAACAGATCATTTTATTCTGCCTTGTTAGCACACCCGACTCTGTGGGTTTAAATATTTTGAGTATAACAGGAACATGTGCAATTCTGGTAGATGGACTGATAGCTCTGTTTGAAGACCGACTGGGTGTTTCCTTTTCTTCGTCATCTAATCATTGCTCATTTGGATCTGGTTATTTTTGTTTACAAAAACTTCCGAGTTAGCCAACATGTTTCTTAATGAACAGAAGCAACTACACCACAAGTAATCCATTATTTATAAAGTTATTCAGAAATCTTGGGAGGTCCCTGATTAGGAGCCCAGGAGCATAAACCAGATTGGGAGCCCAGGAGCATAAACCAGATTGGGAGCCCAGTTGAATCCATGGTGAAACTGGTTTTACTGGACAGCCTCAGTAAGAGGGAGAGCAAGCAGTCAATGGAGAACTTTTCCAATCACACTCTGGGGGCCCCCCAGTGGCTTCACTGATGAACTGCACACAATGTTTTGATCTGCTCGCAATCTTGCTCTCCTGAAGGAGAAAGGAAACAATTTTGTTTCCTAATTAAACAGTACAGTCTAGAAAATTGGACTGTAGAAATACAATGGTTAGTTTATTCATTAGCAGATTCTGTGAGAAGAATGTATTGGTTGAGAGGCGAGGCAAACCATGGACATTCACTTCCACCTTTTTGCTTCATGATGGCAGGCAAATCGTGATCATAACAAAAGGGGCTGTGCAACAGAGCCAATCTCAGTGAAGACCATTATCAAACAAGGCTTCTTCATTGTCCAACACATATTAATCTTTCTTGCCACAATGCTGGACCTCACCTCAGCTAACCTCCTTCAGGAAGTGAGACTGATCTTCAGCCCAAATTGGCATTTGTTCAGCCAGCATCAACCGCCCTCTGGCTCACCTGAACATTCCCATTGAAATAAGATGAGCAAAAGGGCTCACTTCTGTGCTGTAGTGTTGTTCTATGATTAAACACAGACTGAATCAAAGAAGAGGGCTTTACAAAGTTAATCTATTTATCTCAAATACAACCGAGAGAGAACTTAGTTCAGATGTCTTGCAGGTAATGTGTGGGTCTGGTGTGTTCACTGCAATTCACTACTTTCCAACAGTAAATAACATCTGTTCCCATTTCATTAAAAAGAAAGCAGGTGTATAAACATAAGAATGGAAAGCAAGTGCTCATTGTAGATCATGTTCTGGGAGAATAACTTAAGACACTTGACCAGTAATTTGTCATTGGTATTTCCTGGAACGAAACATGGTGATGAATTTCTCTGGGCCACTTCTTTAGAATTTCCCAGACAACTCAGGATTAGCACCCCTCCCACCTGTACCCACTGACGTCCTCTTAGCAGTTTCTTTTTTTCTTTGGCTTGGCTTCGCGGACGAAGATTTATGGAGGGGGTAAAAAGTCCACGTCAGCTGCAGGCTCGTTTGTGGCTGACAAGTCCGATGCGGGACAGGCAGACACGATTGCAGCGGTTGCAAGGGAAAATTGGTTGGTTGGGGTTGGGTGTTGGGTTTTTCCTCCTTTGCCTTTTGTCAGTGAGGTGGGCTCTGCGGTCTTCTTCAAAGGAGGTTGCTGCCCGCCAAACTGTGAGGCGCCAAGATGCACGGTTTGAGGCGTTATCAGCCCACTGGCGGTGGTCAATGTGGCAGGCACCAAGAGATTTCTTTAGGCAGTCCTTGTACCTTTTCTTTGGTGCACCTCTGTCACGGTGGCCAGTGGAGAGCTCGCCATATAATACGATCTTGGGAAGGCGATGGTCCTCCATTCTGGAGACGTGACCCATCCAGCGCAGCTGGATCTTCAGCAGCGTGGACTCGATGCTGTCGACCTCTGCCATCTCGAGTACTTCGACGTTAGGGGTGTAAGCGCTCCAATGGATGTTGAGGATGGAGCGGAGACAACGCTGGTGGAAGCGTTCTAGGAGCCGTAGGTGGTGCCGGTAGAGGACCCATGATTCGGAGCTTTGGCAAATACTAGAGCGCATCGGATGTCCCCCAAAGTTCCTCAACATGATTATCCAACTGCACGAAAATCAACAAGGTCGGGTCAGATACAGCAATGAGCTCTCTGAACCCTTCTCCATTAACAATGGCGTGAAGCAAGGCTGTGTTCTCGCACCAACCCTCTTTTCAATCTTCTTCAGCATGATGCTGAACCAAGCCATGAAAGACCCCAACAATGAAGACGCTGTTTACATCCGGTACCGCACGGATGGCAGTCTCTTCAATCTGAGGCGCCTGCAAGCTCACACCAAGACACAAGAGAAACTTGTCCGTGAACTACTCTTTGCAGATGATGCCGCTTTAGTTGCCCATTCAGAGCCAGCTCTTCAGCGCTTGACGTCCTGCTTTGCGGAAATTGCCAAAATGTTTGGCCTGGAAGTCAGCCTGAAGAAAACTGAGGTCCTCCATCAGCCAGCTCCCCACCATGACTACCAGCCCCCCCACATCTCCATCGGGCACACAAAACTCAAAACGGTCAACCAGTTTACCTATCTCGGCTGCACCATTTCATCAGATGCAAGGATCGACAATGAGATAGACAACAGACTCGCCAAGGCAAATAGCGCCTTTGGAAGACTACACAAATGAGTCTGGAAAAACAACCAACTGAAAAACCTCACAAAGATAAGCGTATACAGAGCCGTTGTCATACCCACACACTCTTAGCAGTTAGCCTGTGCTCATCCCCCCCTTCTTTTACTCCCCCCTCTCCTCACCTCTTCTTATCTTCTGCACCTTTATATTCAGTTATGAGTCTGTTGTTTTTTTTGGTACAGTGGGCATAGCAGTTAGCACAACACCTTTACAGCGCCAGTGATCGGGACTGGGGTTCAAATCCTGCGCTGTCTGTAAGGTGTTTCTATGTTCTCCCCGTGCCTGCATGGGTTTTCCCCAGGGGTGCTCCAGTTTCCTCCCATCATTTGAAACATACCGGGTGTGTAAATTGGGTGGCAAGGACTCGGGGGCTGAAATGGCCTGCTACCTTGCTGTATGTCTAAAACTTCTTTCCTTTTTTAAATTCTCCCTTCTTAAATTTTTTTTTAAAAAGGGCCCCAGACTTGAAATATTGGTCACCCAGCAGCATAGCTTGAAGTCGGGGCGGTGGGGGGGGGGGGGGGGGGGGGGGCGCAGGAGGAGCAACCACTGCCCTGAGCACACACTTCAAAAGGGACGCCTTTTTGAACCGTGTGCTCACTGCTCAGTCTCCTGTGATGTGCTTGTGCTGGCGGTTGAACACTGCTCAGTAGACAGCGAGCACACGGTTCAAAAAGGCACCACTTTTGAAGTATGGCAGTATGGCCTCTGGCATCTGGGGAGGAATAGCTCCAAAGGTATTTATTTCTCCTTGGCTTTCAAAATTATAATAAACTAGTAAGAAAAGGTTTGTTTTGTTTTCATTTGACGTTTAAATACAATTAACAATTATGTACTTACTTCAAAACTGTATCTTACTCAAGTTCCTTGTGCTTGGATGTTAAATACAAATCAAAAATGTATAATGAATTTAACATTATTTGGTATGCCTCGTGGATGTGGTGCCATGAACCCCCTACCCCCAACATGTCCCGGCTTTGGCATTTGAGCATTTGGACCCTCCGCCCAGGAGGGAATTGCTGGATAAATGCTTGCCTTGTTGTAAGTAACACTGTTTTCCTCCATGTTAATTCCTACCTGATGCTTTTCTCGAGTTTTGAGGAAGAGTCTTTGGGAATTGAACTGAACGTGGGCTCTGTGCTCACTTCCACCCGGCCAGCGATTAAACAGCCTCATTCTCCTTCCCTGTCTCCGGGATGTGCACGTCTCTCATCTCCTGATATTTAATCTCCTCCTCCCAGGTCTCCAAACAGTCAGCCAGTCTGAGCCCAGATCCACAAGAGGACAGCGCTCCAATCCCAGTATTCATCTTGAACCAAATTTAGGGAACAATTCATCCAAATCCCATCTTCATTACATTAAGAAACTGGCACCAGACCATTCCATCGAGGATATTTACATGAGTCGATGTCTACCCTCAAAGTCCCCCACCACACAGGCTAGGCCCTCTTCACTCCATTAGGAAAAAGGTACAAGAGACTAAAGATGAGCACCCAACGGCACAAGGACAGCTTCTTCCCCGCTGCCATCAGATTCCTGAATAATCAATGAACCACAGACACTGCCTCACTTTTCGTGCCCTATTTAAATTTTTTTATAGTGTCGTGCGATGGTTATAATATGAACGTTTGCCCTCTGACGCTGCTGCAAACACCAAATTTCATGACTTGTTCGTGACAATAAATTCTGATTCTGGTGTTACATGACAACATATCAGTTTTTACATTTTGTTCTCTAGTCAGTATCCATATCATTCTTCATACATAAATGCTATAACACAGGGAATGAAAATGTCCAATTTAAAATCAAGAAACCAAAGAAATGAAGCATTTGATTTACCTCATGCTATATATGACCCTAGTTACTAGAATTCATTGAAACTAACACAGGCAGGAAGAATACATTGTGTAGTCTCAGAGAGAAATTATGCATTGTGTCCTAGTTAGCAGAACGTACCTGAATAATGTAATAACATAGAAATGCTGGAAGAACTCAGCAGGTCTCAAAGAGTCCATAGGTGGTAAAGATATATAACCGATTCAGTCCAGAAAAGTCGGTAATATATTGACATTTCTTTACCTCTGATGGATGCTACGAGTCCTAGTGAGTTTTTTCACTATTTCTATGTTTTCACTGCAGTCGCAGTACCTGCAGATTTTCATGTTTCATCCCTGAATAATGAACAGGTTCAATTTTTACAGATGTCCATAAGTCAATTTTTTTCATAAGGTGGATATCTACAAGGGTCATTTGATATGGCTACTATACATCCACAGTATTATAATGAATAGCAATGAAAACACACAAGACTGATCAGAAGGAACAAATTCTAAAAGTGGAGAAAGAGAAGAATCTAGTTCTGGTGTTCGCAGGAATGAACGTATGCATGCCAAAGTTTTGAATTTAATGTCATAGAAGCTTGTATGTAGGGTTGTCCATAAATCAAGTGTTTGTAATCCTGGGGCACTAATAGATGCATCCACATACGACTTGTCCTGAGAGATAGAAGAGTTTACGTCCACACTAGAAGGCGTCTGCTTGTGCATGTCTGAAGCAGATGGACAGGTGTGTTTCAGTGTTATGGAGCATCACAGTGAACTGGCCCAGGGTATTTGTGTGACCTACAAAAATACAAAATAGGTCTGCCCCTTTTAAATTTAAAAATAAACATTGCATCAAACACTTATGTTTATAACTCAACAAAGTGTCCTCAAATGTAATGGAACTGGATTTTGCTGTTTTTCAAAATTTGAGATAAACATAGATGAGGAAAGTCATTCAACCCAATATGACTCATTCAGACAGTCCAGTACCAATGGCCCACTTGTGACCACACCCCACTCAGTGCAACAATCAGTGTTCACTGATAAGATTCCAGCTTTTTATTTTTGGGTGATCTGGAAGATTACTTCACACGTTCAGCATCCTTTGAATGAAGTATAATTTCCTGATATTTTCTCTGAACTCAACTGGAGACCGGCTGAAGGGGGGGGGAGGGGGCACCAGGTATCAGAACCCAGATGTGAGAGGGTGCTGAGGGTGTTGGAGGCTTCCTGATCATGTCAGAGGTTTGCATCTGAAAGTCGGGTTGGCCGATGGTTTGGGGACAGAAGATTGTGTGACTCTGGAGGCTGTAGGAGCACTGGAGGTGAAACCATGGAGATTCAATGACTCTAGTGGGGGGGGGGGGGGGGGGGCGAGAGAATTCTCCTTTGCTTCACTTTCTCTGGCTGCAAGGAGCCCTGGGCAATTTCTGCTGATGGCTGATCTTCGTCTGCCTTATGGTAGACTAAAGGAAATTTGATGTAATATCACATTTTCTGTTTTTATTACATAACGACAAAGTAACCTTGACCTCATTTAAACCACGAGACACATTAGAGTCTGCTGGTGCTGGAATACAGGGGGGAAAAAATCTGCCGATGGGACTCAGCAGGCCAAGCAGCACCGGTGGGAGAAAAAGGCTGGTCAACATTTCCACCTGCTCTTGCCAATTTTTTTATTCCCACTAATAGAACCTTAGAAACAGGCACCTTCTAGATTCGTTAAGCATGAACAAAGCCATGTTGATTATCTCTATCTGGCTATCCAAATACTTATATATCTGATCTCTTAGAACACCTTCCAATAAGTTGCCTAGGACTGACGTCAGGGTCACCGGCCTATAATTCCCAGGGTTATTATTGGAGCCTTTTTTAAACAGTGGAACAATGTGAGCTACCCTTCAATCCTCTGCCACCAACCCGTGGCTAGGGACATTTTAAATATTTCTGCCAGAGCCCCTGAAATTTAGTCACCAGGTCTGAATGAATGTCTTGTCAGGCCCTGGGGATTTATCCACCCTTATTTGCTTTAAGACACTAATCACATTCTCCTCTTTAATCTGTACAGGTTCCATGACCTCATTGCTTATTTTTCTTACTTCCCTCGACTCTGTGCCAGTTTTCTGAGTGAATACTGATGCAAAAACCCATTTAAGATCTCCCCCATAGTCGATCTTTGATAGGACAAATTTTGTCCCTTACTATCATTTTTCTCTTATTATTTCCTTCACATTGTCTGCCAAAGCAACCTCATGTTTATTTTAACTTCCCTGATTTATTTCCTGAAGTTTATCTTTCATTTTATTTACTCCTCAAGTACCTCATTTGCTCTGTGTTGCCTATACCTGCTATATACCTCTCTCTTCTTCCAAAACAGATCCCCAATATCCCACAAGGATCCCTATGCCCTGCTAACTCTGCCTTTAGTCCTGACATGAAGATACCAACTTGTTACTGCACGTTTGAAGGTCTTCCATTTACCTCTCACATCCTTACCCCAAAAAAAATCTCAATCCACGCATTCTAGTTCCTTTCTCATTTTCTCATATTTGGCCTTTTGATGCTTCACACACTGAGTTCCCCCAAATATTCCCTTTTCCCCCTAGATCCTTGGTATTATCTTAGAGGCATAAATCTTTACAGCATGGAAACAGGCCCTTCTGCCCAACTTGTCCATGCTGACCAAGTTCTCTACCCTAGATAGTCTCATATGCCATCATTTAGCCCTGATCCCTTTAAAACGTTATGATCCAATCCCCAGTTTAATTTAAAAGTAACATGTAACATTCTGGGTTAACCTTTATAACACGATGCAAAACAGCTGAATTGCTGTTTTAAATTGAAGGCCCCAGATTGTCCTCACAATATGGACACCAGTACTGGGAATCAGTCTTTCATCCTTGTTCTCTATTGTTTCCTGAACTTGGCAACCACAAACACATGCTGTCCAGAGCCTTGATTATACCCATCTCTGTCCCAAAGGTAAATGTCAATAATTAAGTGGTAATATTGATTGCCATTGACGAACTAGACAATTCAAAACTATTAACGTCTTTTGTAACTCACCATTTCATTCATACAAGGCACATGTTGTATAGATATCCATTCTGTGTATAGATGGTTCCCATTAAACTTATAAACTGTGTCCAACTCATTCTGTAATTTTCCAGCTGTGTTCCTTCCCCGATTCCACTGCCCCTCCTGGTTAACAGCTGCAGATCTGACAAGTTAGTTACAATTGGTTTTTGTTTCAAGAACAAAATCCATATTACAGAATATACTGAGGAATGGCAAAGCCTGCTGGCAGGTTCTCCAGTACATTAAGCTCCTGCAGATGTAATCACAATTGGAGATCAAGTTTGATGATGGTATAGGCTGAGAAACTGCTAAATGGCCATTGGAATGGTGAACTACACTACAGTTTCTCATGCACACCATTCATTTTTTTTTACTTCCAGATGAATGCCGTTTTATCAATGAGCCACCTGCAAATAACCATATTTGGATTGTTTGGTTTACTCCAGAAAATGGCATCCCCCAGTGGTAACCAACTGTCATCTCATTCACATTTTCTACTATTCCAATGGCAGAATGATGAACACATAAGAAAGAATGTAACACAAAGCTGGAGAAACTCAGGTCAAACAGTGTCCTTTATATAGAAAAGATAAAGATACATAACCAAGTTTCGGGCTGGAGCCCTTCATCAAGGTATGAGAAAGTCAAGTGAAGTTTATTGTCATTTGATTGCACAAGTACAACCCAACGTTCTCCGCACCTCGATGCAGTCACACAACCAGACAGAACACGCATATAGACAAACAATACATATGCAGGATAAATATTAAATCTATACAAATAAATAATTTATTATTGTTTCATGAATATGAGAGTCTTGGGATGGCTAGTGTGAGCAGTTCCTTTGGTCGTTTAGCATTCTTACTGCCCGTGGGAAGAAGACGTTCAACCTCATGTCGCTGGTTCTGATATTCCTGTATCCTGATAGAAGTGGCTGAAAGATGCAGGATGGAAGGGGTCCTCAATGATTTTGCACGCCTTCTGCAGACAACGATCCCAGTAGTAGATGGAAGGGGATCTACTGCCACTCTCTTGTGGTCCTGTGTATAGACTTCCGATTTATTTCTCTGCAGCAACTGTACCACACGGTGATGCATCCAGCCAGGATGATTTCAATAGAGCTCCGATAGAAGACTGACATAATGAGGGCCCGATAGCCTTACCCACTTTAGTCTTCGCAGGAAGTACAGACACTGTTGCACATTCCTGACAGGTGAGGAGATGGTGAGTGTCCATGATAGGTCACTAGATAAGAGAACTCCAAGGAACATGGTGCTCTCCACTCCCTCTACTGTAGAGTGTTGATGTGTCATGGAAGCTGGTCATCCCTGATCCTCCTGAAGTCCACAATCATCTCCTTTATCTTGTCCACATTGAGACTCAGGTTATCATTCACACATGATTTCACGAGATTTTCCACCTCTTCTCAAAATGCAGGCAAGCTCCTGAATGGACTTGATGAAGAGCCCAAGCCTGAAACATTGGTTATGTATCTTAATCTTTGCTATTTCAGGGACACAGTTTGACCTGCTGAGTTCCTCCAACATTGTGTTTTTAACTTTAATCAGGGTGTTGGCAGACTTTTGGGTTTCACTACAGACTTTACAGCGCAACAGTTTAAAGTCACTCTTTAACCAATTACCATTTTCAGTCCTGATACAATAAGTCTGATTTCTCTCTCTCCAGACACCAAATGACCTTTGGAGTATTAAAAACAAAATACTGGAGAAACTCACCTGTTCAAACATTATACTTTATATAGCAAATAAAAGTATTTTAGAGTATTTCCAGCATTTATTATTTTATTTTACCAAAAACATCAGCCTGCTTTGATGCAATGGTTTAAAAAATACACATTTATCAAATTCAGAAAGAAGTGAAGCAGGAGAAGGCTGTTCAGCTCTCACATCTGCATCAACATTCAATGAGATCTCGACTTTTACTTCAGTGCACTTTCTTGTAGCAAACCCATATCTTTCACTCCCCCTTAATGCCTAAAACCCTATCAGTCTCTGACCTCTTGTGTGGGAAAATTCCAAAGAAACTCTGGTCGAAGAAATTACTTCTGGCTGACATGTTTGCTTCAGGACTCACCACCGGGAGGAAATATTCTCCCTGCATCGACCCTGTTAAGCTCGATAAAGATTTTAATATATTTGAGTGCATACTCTGGAAGGCTGGCGGCAAAACTCTGCATGCCAAACTGCATGAGTTTTTCAAGCTTTGTTGGGACCAAGGTAAACTGCCTCAGGATCTTCGTGATGCCACCATCATCACCCTGTACAAAAACAAAGGCGAGAAATCAGACTGCTCAAACTACAGGGGAATCACGTTGCTCTCCATTGCAGGCAAAATCTTCGCTAGGATTCTACTAAATAGAATAATACCTAGTGTCGCTGAGAATATTCTCCCAGAATCACAGTGCGGCTTTCGCGCTAACAGAGGAACCACTGACATGGTCTTTGCCCTCAGACAGCTCCAAGAAAAGTGTAGAGAACAAAACAAAGGACTCTACATCACCTTTGTTGACCTCACCAAAGCCTTCGACACCGTGAGCAGGAAAGGGCTTTGGCAAATACTAGAGCGCATCGGATGTCCCCCAAAGTTCCTCAACATGATTATCCAACTGCACGAAAACCAACAAGGTCGGGTCAGATACAGCAATGAGCTCTCTGAACCCTTCTCCATTAACAATGGCGTGAAGCAAGGCTGTGTTCTCGCACCAACCCTCTTTTCAATCTTCTTCAGCATGATGCTGAACCAAGCCATGAAAGACCCCAACAATGAAGACGCTGTTTACATCCGGTACCGCACGGATGGCAGTCTCTTCAATCTGAGGCGCCTGCAAGCTCACACCAAGACACAAGAGAAACTTGTCCGTGAACTACTCTTTGCAGATGATGCCGCTTTAGTTGCCCATTCAGAGCCAGCTCTTCAGCGCTTGACGTCCTGCTTTGCGGAAACTGCCAAAATGTTTGGCCTGGAAGTCAGCCTGAAGAAAACTGAGGTCCTCCATCAGCCAGCTCCCCACCATGACTACCAGCCCCCCCACATCTCCATCGGGCACACAAAACTCAAAACGGTCAACCAGTTTACCTATCTCGGCTGCACCATTTCATCAGATGCAAGGATCGACAATGAGATAGACAACAGACTCGCCAAGGCAAATAGCGCCTTTGGAAGACTACACAAAAGAGTCTGGAAAAACAACCAACTGAAAAACCTCACAAAGATAAGCGTATACAGAGCCGTTGTCATACCCACACTCCTGTTCGGCTCCGAATCATGGGTCCTCTACCGGCACCACCTACGGCTCCTAGAACGCTTCCACCAGCGTTGTCTCCGCTCCATCCTCAACATCCATTGGAGCGCTCACACCCCTAACGTCGAGGTACTCGAGATGGCAGAGGTCGACAGCATCGAGTCCACGCTGCTGAAGATCCAGCTGCGCTGGATGGGTCACGTCTCCAGAATGGAGGACCATCGCCTTCCCAAGATCGTTTTATATGGCGAGCTCTCCACTGGCCACCGTGACAGAGGTGCACCAAAGAAAAGGTACAAAGACTGCCTAAAGAAATCTCTTGGTGCCTGCCACATTGACCACCGCCAGTGGGCTGATAACGCCTCAAACCGTGCATCTTGGCGCCTCACAGTTTGGCGGGCAGCAGCCTCCTTTGAAGAAGACCGCAGAGCCCACCTCACTGACAAAAGGCAAAGGAGGAAAAACCCAACACCCAACCCCAACCAACCAATTTTCCTTTGCAACCGCTGCAATCGTGTCTGCCTGTCCCGCATCGGACTGGTCAGCCACAAACGAGCCTGCAGCTGACGTGGACTTTTTACCCCCTCCATAAATCTTCGTCCGCGAAGCCAAGCCAAAGAATATCAGCAATAGGAACAGGAGGATATAATTCAATCCCTTGAATATCTTCTAACATTCAATAATGACTCTTTCATCTCAGCACCACTCTCCCACTCTAAATTCTTCATTTGCTTCCTGTCTAACAATCAATCAACCTCTGTCTTGAATAAACTCAGTGCCTGAGCCTCCATAGCTCAACTGTTGCGATTGCAGTTCCGTTTAATATGCTAGATTAAATGATTTACATGTGTCTGTCTTTCTGCTAAATGAATGACCTATTGGCCACTCTCTACAGCCAGCCTCACATGCTCATTCTATCCTAGTTCCTACATCCAGCCTCCCTTCCTTATTTTGGCTTGATTCCTGCCAGTTCACCTCTACCCTTTGGAATTGAAGGCCTTTGAGCAATAAATATGGTCTGCGACTTAAACTGCACTATAGAGATTTGTAGACAACTACAAATTAATGGAGCTAAAAGCTGAGCAGTATTCCATAATGATATTCTCAAATGAGGTAGGACTGGCAGTCACGACACTGAAACATGGAACAAGTGGAGTAGAAAAAGCTGGGGGAAAAAAAAGGTTGAAAAATAGCACCGAGGAAAAAAATGGGCTACAAATGAAAGATTTGTTAAAACTAACCCCAATGACATACACATCCACAAATCCTCAATAACATTTTTGTGTGAACTTACCTTTGATGAATCATAACACTCTTCCTTTCGTGATTTAGTCTTCAACTTTGGAAGGTCAGGTATTGATTCATAAACATTTTCAGAATCAGAAATTGGTGCATGAGGAAGAGGTGATTTTTTGGTTTCCTCAGTCTTTGGAATTCCTAACATCACAGCACTGATTTCTGCAGTGGAATGTCTTTTAGAATTCACTCCATAACTAACGCTGGTACATCGAAGAGGGCAGATCTTTTCAGAAGAGCCGATATCTTTTGCTTTAGGAAGTTCAAAGTTATAATCAAGGCATTCTGGATTAACCATTGACTGTGTTGGTAGGAACTTTCCAACTAGACTATGTCTACGTGCAAAGTTCTCTTGCTGTTTGGAGTGGACCCTGACTGTGGAACTTTGTCTTTTTGTTTCATTGGTAGTGGTAAACTTTTTATTATTGGATTCTATATTTTTATTAACAGCTCTAGTCACTTTGCTGTAGCAGAGTGTCAATTCCTGTGGCGTAACAGAGCGTTGCAAAGAATTTGAACCAAGCAGCGTAGGAGGGTTGTCTTTGGCCAATAGATTTGAAGAAGGATCATCAGATTGAGTTGGGCTTAAATTAGGCTGGTTTTCTTTTTCCAGGATTTGTTCTGAATTCTTGTCACTGTGCCCTTGTTGGTTTTTGTGAAATAGTTGATCTTTCTCAATATTGCTATGATTTTTAAAGACACTTTCAGTCTTGATCACTTCTCCACTATTTTCATTTATGGTAGCATCAGGTTCAACCAGAGATGGGACTCTAGGGGTACCTGCCCTTTCTGAAGCCAATTCCCTCACATAATCTGCTGGCAAATAGAAAGGTTTGGATTGGTTGTCCTTCCTAACATGCCACCAATGGGCATTGGTCCTTGAAAGGAGAATATATTTCTCATTTTGTTTAATAGAGATAAGTCTCCCATCTCTTGCCATGTATTGATAGTTATATTCAACCTGAACAAGAACTTCCCCTGTGTCTGTAGACATCTCCAAACCAAATTAAGTCCTTTCAGCAAGATTCCATTGAGGAAAACCACTTCATTGCTGTTAAAAAAAAAGAGAAACCTCAGTGAGTACCTCATTCCATAAGAACATTGGTCTTTGCACAAACTTATTGTTGGTTACAGTTCCACAGATGTGCCCATTTCCAGGAACTCAGCAACCACACCATGCACTTGTCTATAAGTTGACTGATATTAGCAAGCTCTTCAATTGAGGATAGTTGAACCCAGTCCTTTCACACTGAAGCTATGTAAATCCTTGGCTTGGCCACACTTGGAGTATTGTGTCTCCCCATAACAGGAAGGATGCAGAAGCTTTGGAAAGGGTGCAAAAGAGATTTACCAGGACGCTGCCTGGATTAGAGGGTGTGAGTTATGGAGAGAGGTTGGATAAATATTGTGACTTGCCATTTGGAACTCCTTGGTGCCATGATGCACCATCAATAATCACAAAAGTTTGAAGTTGTGAAGGTATCAGGCTTTTATTAACTAAAGGCTGGAACAACCATCAACCTCATTGACTGATCGAAGCAAAGAGAAAGGGGGAGAATGCAAGGGGCTACAGGTAGGATCGGTCTTAGGAGGTGAGTGCAGCTGGCAGCAGCCAAATATGGCATAACAGTGGTGTACCACAGCCCACTTCCCAACTAATTGATGCCATTGTAAACTTAGATATCATTCCTCATCGCACACTATACTCCCAATTTATACACCAATTTTGGTGTCATCTGCAAAGTTGCTAATCATGTTAATGGCATTGCCATCCAAATTTTTAATACATTTAACAAACAACAATAGAGCCAGCACTGCCTCCTGTAGACCACTATTAGTCACAGGCCTCCAATCAGAAAAGCAACTCTCCACTGCCACCCTTATATTGATATACAAATACACCACGATTCCTGGATGATGGGCAGTTCTTATAGCATGCAGAAGTGATTTTAAAATTAATGGTGCAGAGTAAAGTTTGAGAGCAAGGGCAAGCATGAAAATCTGTGTATATGCAAGCTCCCGGTGTAGAGCAAACAACAGCTTCCTCTATAGCACTGAGTCTCCACATGCCTGACTGTCCTGCAGGGAGCACATCTAGCCACAGCTTTTGTGCTTCTCAACAGCTGATATTTGCCGAGAGATCAAAATGAAGAAGTGGCTTGGAATTTACATAATATAGGAAATGGACAAGGAAGGCATGAAGGCAGGGGATCAGATATGGTGGTGGATAGTGGATCAGCAAAGAGAAGGGAGAACAAATGGCTGTCGGGAACAGAAAAATAGTTCACAAATAGTTTAGAAACCCATAAACCATTGCAGGGGGAAATGATTTGAGAGAGTGTTCCAGGTCATTGGAGTGGGTAAGGGGTAACAGATTCAAGAAGAGAGAAATTTACCAGAAAAAAAGAGGGAATTTGAGGGGGATAAGAAGCAGTTGAAGAGACAAATAAGTTTCCAAGGGCAGAGGAGACTCAATGAATGTGATTGGACAAGAGTGCAAAGTGGAGTTTGGCAGGGTAAAATTGATTGGAGGAGAGGATGAAGAGAGCATTGGGAAGGTCAAAGATAAGACTGGAAGGTCAGAAGTGATTGGAGGAGGCATAGATAAATTTGTAAAGATGCAGGTGATTGGAGGAGAGAACAAATAAGTGATTGGAACGATGGAGGTGATTGGTAGAAGAGGAGAAGGTAGAGAGGTGATTGGAGGAGAAGGGAACAGAGGATTAGAGGGATGGAGCTGATCAGAAAACAGGATAAAGAAGAGATTGGAAGGAATGAGATGATTGAAGGGATCAGAAGTGTTTGGAAGGATGTAGATGACTGGGGAGAATGGTAAAGAGATGATTGGATGGATAGAGGTGAATGGAAGAAACAATGAGGAAGTTGAAACTAGAGAAATGATTAGAGGAGAGGGTAAAAAGAGACTGGAAGAATGGAGGAGATGGGAAAGAGCAAAAAGAGCATTGGGAACTGAATGACAGGGAATTAGCGGGTAAAAAAGACATCATGACAAGAGGAATGGTGACACAGTGAGATAGAGTGTTCTACAAGTCGGTGGAGAGAGAGGAAATTGGTGTAGGTAAGAGATAAGAAAGAGAACATAAAGTATAACCATCACATTTGGCCAAGCACCTCATCACCTTCCCCCTTGGTAGCTACTTCATAAATTAGTGTGGCATTACTCCAGGAGAGGCAACTTTCACCAAAACTACCTTTCGGGTTTAAAAGGCCGCCTTTCGCTCTTTAACAGCAGGTTGGACGTTCAAACACAAGGGAGTGATTCAATCAGGTCATAATCCCTCATGGTGAGACTGCCTGCAGCAGTGACAATTTCAATTTACAAGAAAAGTCTGAGAATTGGATCGTTTTAATAGTTTTCTATTTTAAGTTATTTTTGTTTCATCAGTTAGTACAAAAATAGTAAATGTGAAAAGGATTGAAGTCAGCAGAAGACAATTAGCTAAAAATTCATCTTTCTTTTACAATATTTAACTCAATTACTTTTTGCATAGAAAATTAAAACATTTAGACATACAGCACAGTAACAAGCCATTTCAGCCCACGAGCCCCTGCTGCCCTATTACATCCAGTTAATATACAAACCAACACAGACACAAACTCCTAACAAACGGTGTTGGATTCGAACCCTGGTCCTGATCGCTGGCACTGTATCAGCGTTACGCTAACAGCTGCCCTGAAAAGTTGAATTCATCATTTTCTCTCTTAAGGCATCAGTAGGTGCATTCTTTACAAGCGAGGTGATTAAAAGTTACTGCATTTGGATCAAGTTAAGGTTATATTCAAATCAGCCATGAATGGCAAAACACATACTAGAGGCCAGGTGGCTGACTCCTGAGTTGACAAAGAATAGCAGCCAGGCAGAAGATAGAGATTTAACTGGATTTCTGGCTTCCCAATTGTGCAGGAAGCCAGGGATTGCACTCATGCCTCTTGAAGATCCCAACTGTGAAACCAGAGATAAGCCGCAACTACGTGGAATTTCACTTGGAGCTCATTTAGTTGGGTTTCATCAATATCTAATTGGATCATGACGGGGACAGGAAAAGAGGGGATATGATGGGAGAGGTGTGGTTGGTGATAGTTGGAGGAGAAAGGAACCAGCCAACAGGGAACAGGGGAGAGGGTTGGAAAGAAGGTGGTGTGCGAGAGTACCTGGATGGATGAGACAGAGAGAGGAAAGGACTGAGAGGGGAGCAGGATATTTTAATTTAAAGAATACAGTGTTCATGCCAATTAGGTTTGTAGATTAGTTCGGCAGAATACGAGGTGCTGTTTTTCAAGTTTGCTTTCAGCCTCAATCTTGCAATGGACAGATGGTCAGTGTGGGAATGGGAATCAATGACATATAATGAAAGCTAAAGCACCAATGTCGCCAAATTCTTGAACATCGTTGACAAAGAGAAACCTTAGTCAAAACACAGAAATGCTGGTGAAATTTGGCCGCTCTCGAAGTATCGATAAGAGGCAAAGATACTCCACTGATGTTTCGGGCCTGAGCCCCTCCCCAAAGCCCCCTGAGGAAGGGCTCAGGCCCAAAACTCTGGCAATACATCCCCACCTCCCATGGACACTGTGAGACCGGCTAAGTTTCTCCAGCATTTCTGTGCTTTGACTGTAATCACAGAATCTGCAGACTTTTATGCTTCACTCTAATGAGAAACCTTAAATAAGGTGGTAACAAAACTCTTTAGGATCCATCCCTTTGAGATAATTATTTTCAACACTGACACTCTTATACTTAATAAGCCAACATGATATACAAAACGCAATAGGTTTCTTTGTAAGTTGGTCAATGAGCAGGAAACAGCTTCACTGTGGATTTCTGATCACTGGAGAGTTTTTTTTTAAAGTGAAACTCTGATAATCTGCTCTTCTGTTGTTCAGAAATAACGATGGCTCGATATCTAGCTCACCAGGTCCTGTTTCACGTCATCCCTTTAAACACACTGTGGACTTTTTTCCTGCACTCCCTCAAGCCCTGATTTCCAAACCCCCTTTACACCCATCAGGATCTCATTTCCTGTAGTCTATTTAAACTCACCAGATTGATTGGAAAATTTCTTATACTAATGTGTTGGTCCTTAAAAGGTACATTATAAGTGTGTTGGAGTATTAAAAGGAATGATATCCATTAGTCTGGAAAATCTATCAGTCCGGCATACCAAAGTCCCAAGGTTGATGGATTATTGGAGTTTCCTTGTGTAGATTATTCTGTCTGTCTCATTAAGAAATGTTCACTGGATGGCATAGAAGTATTACAATTCAAAGAGGGCTTGTACACATTAATGCAATTGTAGTTTCTGTATATAAGTGGACACAACCTAGCACATGAGGCGTCACTGGCACATGGAGTTGGACTGTTCAACTCCCAGGTAACATAGCAAAGGCAGCACCTCACTCGATCAGACAAATCAAGCTGCAGAAGTTTGGAAAAATTCCTGAATTATCGGGAGTAAATTGTATAAGATAAAATGCAAAGATATATCTAGTCCATGAATTATATTCCTTCTTAAGCAAATTATATTCAATCTAAGCAATCTCCAACCAAACAGCATCAATATCGACCTCCACTTTCTGTTACCCCCTCTCACCAGTCTTTTTCTTGCCACCCCTCTTCCTCCTTTCCTCCAACCACCCAACCCTTTGCTTTATTCCCCATCAGACAATTAGCCTTCTCCCCCATCAGCTTTGACCTCTCTACCCTTCCGCCTGCATCCACCTATTACATCTTGCATGTTAGCCAGTGGTCCTCCCATTACTACCTCCTCCCTCCACCCAATTCAGACGCCTGCCTATTTTCCCACATTCCTAAGGGCTCATGCCTGAAACATTGGTTACCCTTTACTTCCTATGGATGCCGCGTAACCTGCCAGATTTCTCCAGTACTTTGTGTACTGCACTAGGAAAGAAATACAGGAGTATCAAAGCCAGCACCACCAAGCTGAGGAACAGTTTCTTCCCACGGGCAGTGAAAATGCTGAACGACCAAAGGAACGGCTCACACTAACCCTCCGAGACTTTCATATTCATGAAACAATATTTATTTATTTATGTGTATAAATGAAGCACTTGTCCTGAATATGTATTGTTTGTCTCTATGTGTGTTATGTCTGGTGGTAAGTCTGCATGTTTTGCATAGAGGACCAGAGAATGCAGTTTTGTAGGGTTGCACTTGTACAATCAGATGGCAATAAACTTGACTTGACTCTAGCATCTGCACATTTAATTGTTTAGCCTCATCAATATAATTGTGTAAGATGCAGGGATTAATCTTGGTTTAAGAATTGTTTTACCCTGATATAGGAGCATGAGAAGAATATAGTGTGGCACGCTAAAGTTGGTTTCCGGAGAGGAGGTTGGATGTATGATGGTGATTGGAAGAGAGGGCAAAGAGGAAAATAGAAACATGGAGGTGATTGGAGGAGAGGGCAAAGAGGAAAATAGAAACATGGAGGTGATTGGAGGAGAGGGCAAAGAGGAAATTGGATGCATGGTGGTGATTGGAGGAGAGGGCAAAGAGAAAAATAGAAACATGGTGGTGATTGGAGGAGAGGGCAAAGAGGAAATTGGATGCATGGAGGTGATTGGAGGAGAGGGCAAAGAGGAAAATAGAAACATGGAGGTGATTGGAGGAGAGGGCAAAGAGAAAAATAGAAACATGGAGGTGATTGGAGGAGAGGGCAAAGAGAAAAATAGAAACATGGAGGTGATTGGAGGAGAGGGCAAAGAGGAAATTGGATGCATGGTGGTGATTGGAGGAGAGGGCAAAGAGGAAAATAGAAACACGGAGGTGATTGGAGGAGAGGGCAAAGAGGAAAATAGAAACATGGAGGTGATTGGAGGAGAGGGCAAAGAGAAAAATAGAAACATGGTGATTGGAAGAGAGGGCAAAGAGGAAAATAGAAACATGGAGGTGATTGGAGGAGAGGGCAAAGAGAAAAATAGAAACATGGAGGTGTTTGGAGGAGAGGGCAAAGAGGAAAATAGAAACATGGAGGTGATTGGAGGAGAGGGCAAAGAGGAAAATAGAAACATGGAGGCGATTGGAGGAGAGGGCAAAGAGGAAATTGGATGCATGGTGGTGATTGGAGGAGAGGGCAAAGAGGAAAATAGAAACATGGAGGTGATTGGAGGAGAGGGCAAAGAGGAAATTGGATGCTTGGAGGTGATTGGAGAAGATGGAAAAGAGAAGACTGAATAGAAACTCACGTGAGTAGGGTGGTGAAGAAGGCTTTTAGTATGCTGGCCTTTATCAATCATTGCATGGAATATAGGAGTTGGGAGGTGATGTTGAGATTGTATAAGACGTTGGTGCGGCCTAATTTGGAGTTCTGTGTGCAGTTCTGGTCGCCTAATTATAGGAAGGATATAAACAGAGTGGAGAGAGTGCAGAGAAGGTTTACCAGAATGTTACCTGGGTTTAAGTATCTAGAGTACAGGGAGAGATTGGACAGATTAGGTCTTTATTCTTTGGAGCGTAGAAGGTTGAGAGGGGATTTAATAGAAGTATTTAATATTATGAAAGGGATAGACAGAGTGGATGTGGATAGACTATTTCTGTTAAGAGGAGGAAAGATTAAAACAAGAGGACATGAGTTAAGAATTAAGGGGCAGAGGTTTAGAGGTAACATGAGGGGAAACTTCTCTACTCAGAGAGTGGTAGCTGTGTGGAATGATCTTCCGGGAGAAATAGTGGCGGCGGAGTCAATTGTATTATTTAAGAAAAGGTTGGACAGGTATATGGATGAGAAGAAGATGGAGGGTTATGGGCATTGTGCAGGGAGGTGGGATTAGAGAGGGGTGTTTGGTTCGGTGCGGACTAGAAGGGCCTAATGGCCTGTTTCCGTGCTGTAAATTGTTATGTTATATTATATATGGAGGTGATTGGAGGAATGGGCAAAGAGGAGATGGGATCCATGAAGATGATTGGACAGAACACACAGAAGATGGAAGGATGGTCTGATTTTCTTTGGTGACCTTCTACCTGAACTACAAATTCTGTTTCTCTCTCCACAAATGCTGTCCAACCTGCCAAGTTAAATGCTTCCATCATTTTCTACTTTCATTAACTTGTACTGGCAGGTTCAGCAGTGAAGTGATAGAGCTTAGGTGACTCCTGCTGGTACACAGCTGTAACTTTAGTTTCCAGAACATAAAGGTATATGTACCACTCATGAACCCCTGTAACAATTTGTATGGAGAGGCATATGGGTGTTGAATGAGTGCTATAGCAGGGGGAGTGGAGGCTTTTGCTCCTACATTAACTGAAAGCAGCAAAGAAACAGTTGGAAGAGGACGTGATTTAATATGTGCATGTGGTTCATAGAGAACCCCTGGAGCTTCAGGCAAGCATCTCTGACAGGACCACTCAAGGGACCTGTGCTTGGAGAGAGATTCATCCATCTACACCCCGTATAAGGCCCTTCATTTGGACAGACCCACAGCACTGCCAAGTCCTCAGGGCTGAAAGGAAAGTAGATGAAGTGTTTGCTCATGAAGTATTCACCAGGAAAAAATTTCACAATACTGTGAAATGTGGCACAGATCAGGGGCATCAGCACGGAATGATCCCGAGGTCAGGACGCCAAGTGAGCACAAGCTTGACACTGACTGTGAGAACAGTGCAGATGACAGGCTGTACCCATGGATCCAAGTGGTCATAGGCCTTGAAATTGGTCAACTGGTGGAAACTGGTCCACAGACAAGTTGAGATGCAGGTAAAGCCTTGGTGGAAAAGGGCTTGGGTGATGATTCCTTCTTTGCCAGGCATCACATGGACCATTAATTTGCCAATAGTGGCCTATATTCCATTTCCAAGTCACCCAGTAAGAGGAGTATTAGGTAAAGGGAAACAGCCAATAGATTGGGTTCAAGGATACAGCTGAAGATGCATCTCCCACTGCCTTGGAAAGGCAGTCGACATACTGAAGGACCCATCATACCCCATACACACTGTCTTTCCCCTCCTCCCATCAGGAAAAGGCTTAAGGGTGTGGATGCATCAAAAGGCTGAAGGAGAGTTTCTTCCGTGCAGCCATCAGGCTCCTGAATGAACCCCACAACGGTGTTAACATGTTGTTCTTGCTTGGTTCTAATTGATCTTCCTTCACATTATAATTCTGCTCTCTGGAAAGTGCGCACTAAACATGAACGCATTAAATGTTAGAGAAGACATGTTAAAAAAGAACTTTACTTCTCACTTTATCAGATATTTTGTCAACAAGTAAACTTAAAGAAGGCTAAGTTTTAAATATGAGAAGTAAAAAGCGAGGATGCAGGAACTGAGGGCAGGGAACACAGTGTGAAAGTGCTTGCTTCTTTCATTGGGCACAGTTTCAAAACACTCAGTATTTTAACGAAGTTATACTGATTAGATCTGCCACTTGCTCACTGGCACAAGGTACCAGGTGACTTTCACCTCAGGTACCAGATCAGAGAATATTGGCAAGTGTCCTGAACAATTTCATTTAATTGTTCATTTAATAAACTGAAAACACAACAAGAAATAGTGAGAGATGGGGAAAAGTATCTAAATACAGGGGGAAAAAAACTTAATGTTGTTTTGCAATTCAAACGCGGGGCTTAGATTTAACAACACAGTTTATCTCTGCCATCTAGTTTAAGCTGAACTAACATCAGTGTATATGGTATGAAGCTGGAATCATAACAGGAAATATCACACAATGAGAGTCCGTAAGCAGTATCAACACCTGTTGCTAATATTGTTGACAAGCAAATAGAGTTATCAGTTGTAAAGTGTCAGCAAATTCAACGCTCCTTAAACTTGAGCCAAACTTTCACTTTACATCTACAGGCCTCATTACTTCAAATTCAAATCAACACTCACAGTATGATATATCAATGATTCTACCTCCTCTTAATTTTCATTGAAGCTCTCTTTCCTAAATCCACATTGAGTTCCAGTCTTTGAGCACCCACCTATCCAATTGTAACTGATTCCTTGGAGGACAAACCAGAATTTTGAAACCCATTCTCTCATTAACCTTCCAGGGTGTGGAATCTCAGTGGTGACCATGGTGCCAAAATGAGCAGATGAGCTTCCCACTGCCCCTGTATCACAAGCACAAAGTGCGCACCACAGAAGTTCAGGCGTTTGCTATTAGGCATCCACAATGCACAGTGCTACAACAGCGTCAGTGACCTGGGTTTGAATCTGCCACTGTCGCTAATGAGTTTGTACATCTTCCCTGTGTTTGTGTGGGTTTTCCCTGGGTGTTCTGGTTCCCTCCCACTCTTCAAAAACGAACCAGGGTCCTTGGTTAATTGGGTGGCATGGGCTCGTAGGCCGGAAAGGCCTGTTACCATGTTGCACGTCTAAAAGAATTTAAATGTGTTAATACTGCACTGGACATAACTAGTGATGGTGTGAGGTGTACAAACTTGGTGCCCTGTCTCACGATCCCTCCCTTCATGATTTCCACCCCCCCCCCCCCCCCATCCCTACCACCGTCTCCTTGTTCTTGGGTACTGCAGAGAGTACAGAGGAGATTCACAAGGATTTGCCTTGTTTAGAAGATGTTGGGAGAGATTGGATAAGCTGGACTTCCCCCCCCCCCCCCACCCTCCCCACTCCTTCTCCCCATGGAGAAAAGAAGGCTAACTGGAAATAAAAAAGGTTTGAAAACCATTGTTTTAATCGTACCTAATTGACTCATTATGTGGACGGTTTCATAACTCCAAAGGAAATGGGCCAATGGCAATTTTTCTCAAGCAAAATATTTCAATAACAATTGAGTCTAGAGCAGTGATTCTCAACCTTCCCTTCCCACTTACATACCACCTTAAGCAATCCCTTACTAATCACAGAGCACAAGGCATAGAGATTGCTTAAGGTGGAATGTGAGTTTAGGGGGCAGTTTGAAAACCACAGAGCTAAAGGAATTATATAATTCAGAATTCAAGCAACTGACAGCCTCAAAGAACTGGCAAAAATATTTTGGATAATAAAGCATAAAAATCACAAAATTTTAAAATTGGCATCCCTCCCCGCCTCCCCATCCAGCGATTTGTTTGACAAACATGCAACGAGCAGTCTCAAACAACCAGAAAATTCACTTATCCAGCATCTACCAATCCCCATAGGTGCTGGATACCAGAGGGTTTTACTGTATTATGAATTTCATTGAGAGATGGTCAGAATCATTTGCCCATGGTAGGGGTGTCAAAAATAAGAGGGCATAGGTTGAAGGTAAAGGAATTTATAGGGGATTTTTAGTTTTACAAAGAGAATTATTGTTATCTGGAATATACTGTTAGATTAGCATTAAATCTCATTGAAAGATTTGCCTTGTTCTGACAGGTGTTGAGTTGATTAAGTATCACTGAAGCTGTGAAGATTATTGGATCACGCTCCAGCTTTGTGCCCTGCGGTCCATGAAAAATATCTTTCCAAGGTCCAGAATACCCAACCTCTGATGTGCTATTGTAGCCACAGTGATTATATTTCTGGTCCAGCCAAGTTTCTGTTCAGTGTTAACCCAGATATTGGGCAGGAATGGGAAAGGGAGAATTTGTGGAATGGAATATCAAAGGAAAATTGCTCAACTCTTCTTGTTGGAAATCGTCATTGTCTGACTTGTTGCCCACATAAATATTGTATATTTTAGACCAAGTCTGAATGCTGCCTTGGCCTGATTATTTAACTACATGAATGGGTTACTATTAGAGCCTAAACAATTCAGGTCACCCCTCTCTGGATGTTTGTGGCCAATAGTTTCATTTGCACAACATGAGCTAGTGTTTGCTCTTCCCATTCTCTTCTGATAACCAGCATGAAAGGCCATGTTGTGCAGAATTCCACCAGCTGCCATGAAATAAGAAACTCTCTCATCATTTAAAATCCATATTCTGATGCTACTTTGGCTAACATTGAGAAAACATAGCTACCACACATCTGAATTAATTTGGCTCCATCGTTTCAGAAGGACCTCCTTTCACTTCCCATTGTATTGGGAGGGACTGAGTCACAGGATATTCAGCTCTGGTTCAATCCTGCCCTGCGATGAATCAATCACTCTCATCCTGACACCACAACTTGAATCAGTAGTGAAAATATCCCCATAATGGGATAGTGTATTCACATGTCGACACCTGGTGAAGGCAAGATCAGACTTGGCAAAGATCCCTTTGGTGTTTAAAATGACTGATGATTATCACCATCTACATGTGTATAAAGTCCTGTAGCAACAATAGCCAAGTTTCTTTTTATCACCCCCTTGTCCTTCCAAATATTTTTAAACATCTTGGTTAAGGGTCACAGACACATATAGTTTGGAACAGGTTCCTTTCACCTACCAACCCCAGATGCCCATTTACACTTATGTATATTAATCCTTTTTTAAAAATGTTTTCATACTTTCTACCACTCGCCAATAGACAAGAAGCAATTTACATTAGTTAATTATCCTACCAAGCCCAGACGTCTTTGGAATATGGGAGGAAGCAGAGCACCTGGAGGAAAGCCATGAAGTGGAAGAGCATGCAAACTCCACACGGACAACACTGGAGGTCAGGGTTGAACCCAGCATGACGAGGAAGGTGCAGTTCCAATCATTCTGTAACTACCCAGTGAGAACTGCATTCTCATAGCAACAATCTTTTTTAAAGGATGTGAATATCCCTCAGTTAATGATGTAAGAGAAGTTGTATCTTGTCCAGTTCTTTAATTATATGATTATTAGTTTACATGATAACAAGGCAGTGTTGTAGATTAAACATGTCCTTCCAATGCCAGTAATTCTCATACATCAAATTTTGACCAACTTGATGAATTATTTGGTGCTGCTAAGTTTTTAGATCCATATGAGAAGCATATTCTTTAAGCCTTTCTCTTTGTTCTTCTTTTACATTTTTGATATCTGTGAAATTATTGAATTTTCAAAATGTAAATAGATAAGATTGCAAATACTAACTCTGACCAAATACCATCAGGCACAAGGGTCTAAACCTGAGACAGCATGGTTGATATAGTGGTTAGAGCAAGGCCTTTACAACACCTTTACAGCGCCAACAATCAGGTCCAGACTGAGGTTCAAATCCCACGCTGTCTATTAGGAGTTTGGTCATTCTCTTTGTGCCTCATGGGTTTTCCCTGGGAGCTCCAGTTTTCTCCCACTCTTCAAAAATGTACTGGGGTGCAGATTAATGGTGTGTAAATTGGGCAGCATTGACTTATGGATGAAATGGCCTGTTACCGTGCTGTATGTCTAAATTTAAATTGAACGTATTCACATCTGTTAATGTCTCTGTTAAGAATATCCTCATTGAGTGTTACTAAAATGTTTCTCCTTCCATATTATTCCATTTCAGGAGCTAGGTTTTAAAATGTGCCATAGAATGCTACAGCACAGAAAGCAGGCTATTAGACCCTTCTAGTCAGTGCAAAATATCATTTCACTAGTCCCATCAACCATAACCATCCAAACCTCTCTCATCCATGTATCTATCCAATTTATTCTTGAAGCTCAAGAGTGAGCCCGTATCTACCATGTCAGATGGCAGCTCATTCCACAATCCCACCACTCTGAGGGAAGAAGCTTCCCCTAAATCTTTCCCCTTTCACGCCAAAGCCAAGTCCTCTCATAGTTATCTCTGCTAATCCGTGGAAAGAGCCTACTCGCATTTACTCTGTCTATACCCCTCATAATTTTGTAAACCTCTATCAAATCTCTCCTCATTCTACACTCCAAGGAATTAAGTCCTAATCTGTTTAATCTTTCCCTGTTACTCAACTCCTGAAGACCCGCCAACACCCTAGTAAATCTTATCTGCACTCTTTCAACCATACTGATATCCTTCCTGTAGTTAGGTGACCAGAAGTGCACACAATACTCCAAATTTGGTCTCACCAATGCCTTATACAATCTCACCATAACATCCCAAGTCCTATACTCAATACTTTGATTTATGAAGGCCAAGATGCCAAAAGCTTTCTTTACAACCCTGTCTACCTGTGACGCCACTTTCAGGGAACCATGTATCTGTATTCCCAGATCCCTTTGCTCCTCCGCACTTCTCAGTGCCCTACCATTTACCATGTATGTTCAACCTTGATTTGTCCTTCCAAAATGCAATACCTCACACTTGTCTGTATTAAATTCCATTTGCCATATTCTGGTCCATGATTCCAATTGGTCTAGATCCCTCTGCAAGCTTTGAAAGCCTTCCTCACTGCCCACAATGCCTCCAATCTTAGTGTCCTCAGCAAACTTGCTGGCCCAATTCACCACATTATCCTCCAGACCATGATATAGACAACAAACAACAATGGTCCCAGCACCAATCCCTGAGGCACACCACGAGTCAAAGGTCTCCAGAGTGAGAAGCAATCATCCACTCCCACTCTCTGACTTCTCCCATACATCCAATTTCAAATGCAATTTACAACCTCCCCATGAAAACCTAGTGTCTAAACCTTCTGAACTAACCATTTACTGAATTTTCAAAGGGCCTTTGAGGCTGCTGTGTATTTAATAGAATAATTAAGGGATATTGTCCGGAAACAGGCCCTGCAGCCCATCAAGTTCACAAACCATCATTCATTTTAATCTTGCATTAATTCTGATTTTAGTCTCCCAGGTTCTCCCACTCATCTCTACTCTCGAGAGGCAATTTTGGTATCTGATGAATCAACAGCCTCATTTTTATCAGCATTAAATTTCACATTCTATTTTGTTACGAGTCTGGCTACATCATTGTGTCGTAAGGTAGCTGCAAAGCATTGGACTGGAAGTCAATATGGAGAATCGTCAAAATGACCAAGAAGATCACTGGGGTCTCCCTTTCCTCTACTCATGACATTTGCCAGGACTATTCCTTAAATAGGGCTCTAAACCATTATAGAATGCCCTTTCCATTCAGCATCCTCGACCCACTCCCACCAGGAAGGAGGTATAGGAGCATCAAAATAAGGACTGCCAGGCTAGGAAATAGCTCCTTCCCATAGGCTGTGAGAGTGATGAACCTGTAACCGAGTAAATCCTCCCAAAATATTTAATTAAATTTGATCTTTGTGTCTATATGTGATCGTTTTGTGCTGTGTGTTGTGCAGTCTGGAGTAATGCTGTTGCATCAGTTTATACATGTACAGTCAGATGATAATAAAAATGAACTTTTAATGATACAGGACAAGAGAAACCTATTCTGGCCATGAATCCAATTAAACTACCAACCCCATTGGAGCTTGGGAAGAAATCAGAGCTCCCGGGGTAAACCCACACAGATCTCGGGGAGAACATACAGACTCCTCACAGACAGCCCCAGATTCAAACCCAGGTCACTAGCACTGATAATAACATTCAATTAACTTCTATGCTTAACTGTGCTAACCTATAAGATTCATCAATATCGTCTTGTAGACAATAACTATCATCCTGATCAATACCACAAATCTTCATGCTACCTAAAAACTTACTAAATAGGTAGCTGTTGCAGGAAAGTATAACCCTCCACTGAATAATTGCATTTATGTATGGTTAACAATATCCAGAATTTCAAAACTTAAAGGTTATAACCACTACCCACGACGGGATGTGCTATGTGATCCCCAGGCTCTCAGTGGCACTCTCCTTTCAGAGTTTACAGGATCAAGTCCTACAATAGTGTTTTGTGCATGAAGTCCAACAGGCCACCTCCTTAGTTTCTATTTATGAAACAGTTTTCTAAGATGTGATGAAGAGAACTTATTTCAGCTAATTACAGAAAGTAAGCTTGCACCGTGCCGTTCAGTTGTGCCAGAGATGCTATCATTCTGATGAGAGGTTAAACTAAGATCCTGTATGCCCTTGCAAAGATAATGCAAAATAACCTTGATATTATTTAAAAAGCACAGAAGTTGCTTCCATTGTCATGGCCAGTATTTGTCCCTTGACCAGTGTTTAAATAAAAGCGGGAAACACTGGAAAAAAGCCTCAACAGGCCATACGGTATCTGTGGAAAACAGAACAGTTAGTGTTTCCACACAACCCTGAAAAACACCTCTTGCCACCATCTAGGGCAGGCGTGTCAAACTCAAATTCACAGAGGGCCAAAATTTAAAACTTGGACTAAGTCGTGGGCCAAACGAAATATTTATTGAAAATTTTCAACAACGTCTGCATGTTTTCTCTTCTTTCAACATATGTAATGTTAAACTTTTTCTTATTAAAATAAATGTTTAATAATAGTTTTGGTTAAACTCTTTCCAGAAGAAGCATTAACAAATGAGAAATAAAATATTCAATAAATAATATTTCTCTATAGCCTTTAAGCTCCTTTTAAATGTATTTTTTTCACAAGCCGACAAGTCAAAAAAATAACAACTTGCTTCAATGAAAATCCAATCTTTCAACGATGAACAGTCCAAAGTTAACCAAAGAAAATATTAATCCAAGCTTAGCTGTGATTTACTCTGATGCACCTGGGTCTAAACCAGATACTTGGCATCTCTTCTTAGATGCAAGTTCATCAAACTCTGGGGTCAGAGTTTGCCTCCCACCCGTCTTGAAAGGTCCTGTTTTCTGTCTTTCGTTTGGCCATTTTTCGTAAGGGATTTATTACCTGTGAGTTCGGCGACAGGTCGCAGATGCTAATGGAAGTAAACAGAGGAGGTGGGGGCGATTAGCGGGCTGACGGGCCGGTGCCAACACATTTGCAAAGCATTCTGGGATTTGTAGTATTAGCTGTGCATGCGCTATACTGGCGCAACGGCCAGTGGGCCAGCTCTAATACATATTTGATATGATATTGCGGGCCAAATATAATTTTATCACGGGCCAAATCTGGCCCGCGGGCCTGAGTTTGACACGTGTGGTCTAGGGTTTCAATATTCCTCTGATCCAGCAACATCGAAAGAGTGCATCAAAATGACAAAACGATGGCAGATATTGCCTGCACTTTGACCCACCAAACTATTCCTGTGCATTTAGCCAAACTGAACTCATTTCCTGTTTTCAGTTTCTCTATTAGTGTGTGCTTACTTTCTGTGATTGGCTAAAATAATATCTACATCCTATCTCAGAAAACTGTTTTATAAACAAACTAATTAAATTAATGGATGAGTTCTACTCATCAAGCTCAACTATTTCCTGTTGAAGGATGTCCAATAGACCCAGCACAACACGGGAATAAAAGGAAAATAATGCATGTGTCCTGGGTAAACTTGTACCTCTCACTTTGTTCGTTTTAGATTGGTCACAGCGTTTGAGCTACCAAAAGAAAATAGACACACACACTGAGAGCAGTTCAGTTTATACAAATGTTTATTACAAATTCAAAAGATGATATCAAACTACAATATGCAAGCCCTTCCCAATTATACTTATCAATGCCTGGACTGGTCCCAACTGCCGAGGTGAGGCAACGACCGCACACTTGTAGTAGGTTGTCGGGGCACCGGTAGCGGTTTCTCCACCTCCCCCGACCGGGACGTTGGCTGGACTCTAGAAGTTCTTCTTCTTGCTGAGAGATGTTGTCACCTCTCGGAGAGTCTCAAACTTCAGCAGTCTGACAGTCTGTGACCAAAACATTGCATCAAGGCTAGGCCTCTGACAGTCTATGACCAAAACAAGCAGGAAGATTAAATGTTCTTGGTACACAGATGTCCTTTCATCAGATAACTGCATCTCTGGCCCCTCGGTGGAATTTAGCTTATGTCTGCTGAGTCTAAAAAACAAGCAGGTTCTCAGCCTTGCAGAAGCAAAGGGTGCAAAAGTAAAAAACATGGTTTAAATCTGAAGCAAAAAGCATAGTTTAAATCCTCCAATACAGCATGGAACCCTCAAATGGAATTCTGCATGTGTTACCAACCTCTCTCGATGATGAGGGTCTAGAAAGGGTAACTACAATTTGCTGGATGAACTCAACTGGTCAAGCAACATCAGAAGAAGAAACAAATTGGTCAATATTTTGAGCTGAAACCCACCCTTTATTGAGATTGGTTAAATGATTTGGAGGAGCCAATGTAAAAGGATGGGAGGGGTGGGACCAGTGTGGATTAACTACCACCCGGGCCCTAGACTGAGCTTTAGTAAGCCCCCCCCGATCTTTCCCTCCACCCCCACGGCCACCACCCTTTGTTAAATAAATTGTAATTGTTCCAATTTTTAGCCTTTGGGTGTGATGCCCTCACATATTCTAAATTTATCTGCCAGGTACGTGCTGGGAATACGCCAGTTCATGGCCAGCATCATTTGGGGGGTGAGGGGGTGGTTCATTCCCCCACCCACCAAATGAGTTATTGAGGCCACCCATCCACCCACAGGCTAAGCCTTTGGCGCAAAACTTTGCATGGGTGATGGCCAGGGCACAGCCCCCTGCAGCTGCCTGTGGAATTCCCCAGAGCTCACCCTGGTTCCTTGCCCCCAGTCGGCAGCTGCTTTTCGTGATTCAGATCCAAACCTCCGCGCCTGCTCCTTAAGTCACTTCCAAGTCGCGACTGCACCCTTGGCTCCTTCAGTAGAGATAAGGTGCATTCCCGCCATGGGGTTTCTGGGTATTCCTGGCTGCCATGAAACTGGCCGCTGCACTGTTTGCTGTGTGTATGATGTTCTGTCCAGTCACCTTTCAAAATACCAAGCATCCCAGGTTTCCTGAGTCTGGTTTGGCATTTTGGTGCCCTGATTAGGACTAATGCAAGCCTCTATTGACAAGTGGTTATGTTGGTGTACCAATAGTTGTGACCCTTACCTTCCAGGGTCAATCTACTCAGCCTAATGGTTAATCCACCACTGGCTATGACAAGGGCTCTCTATGGGATTGGTGAACTAGTAGAGGTGAAACAGAGGGAGAGGATTGGCAGAAGCCAGACTAAGATGGGGGGGGGGGGGGGGGAGAAGAAGAGGCAAGGAAAACAAACAGAATAAGTGGAGGAACATGCAGGGTGGCATGTGTAATTAGGCTGCCAGTACTGGAAGCTGATAGGATGAGAATGAAGGGAGACCCTATGGAACTAAAAGGAGGTTGGGGATGGAGAGAGGAAGAATCTGATGGGAAGATAGGGATGGAGGGGGTTGGAACCAAAGAGGAGGTTGAGTGGGGGCCAGGGTAGAAGTGGGTGGGAATGTCAACAAAAAAGGGGAGAAGGGAAGAGTAGGAGGAATATATAGAGAGAGGGATTTTCTTTTTAAACTTAGACCTACAACATAGTAACAGGCCCTTATGGCCCACGAGGCCATGCTGCCCAAATACACCCAATTAACATACAACCCATGTACATTTTGAGGGTGGGAAGAAACAGGGGCACCCGAGGGAACTCGCGCAAACACAGGGAATATGTACAAGCTCCTTAAAGACTGAGCCAGATTTGAACCCGGGCCGCTGCCTCTGTAACAGCGTTGTGCTAACCACCACACTAACCTTGCAGCCTCTACACTAACCATGCCACATTTTACGCTAACCATGTCACCCTAAATCATGTCCTGAAATGAGAACATTCTTTGTTCAAACCACTGAGCTGCAGACTGCAGAATATGAGGTGTGGTTCCTTTCATTTGCTGGGACTCACTCTGGCTGTGGAGAAGGACTGACTGGTAGGCAGGAATGGGAACTGAAAAGACAGAAGCTTGGGATATAAACCAGTCCTAACCTGGTAGTTGAACAAAAAAGTCTACAGATGCTGTGATTGCAGTTTAATACACAAAAGTGCTGGAGAATCTCAGCAGATCACACAGCATTCTTTTTGGAAAAGATACATAACCAACATTTTGGTCCTGAAACTTGTGGTATTTTACATTCTGTTTGAATCCCTCTATTCTACATTTTTGTCCAATGTCTTTCAGATAATTATTCACAATTTCACATCCATATTCAAATGGTTCTAAATATGATACAATTGTTATTTTTCTGACTAGAAGTGAATAGATTTTACAGCAACAAGGAACGGGCTAGAGGATTAAACAACATTGCAATTCTACAGTACCCTTCCGGGAGGCTGAAGGACCAGGTGATTACAATATATATCCCAAAATGACATGGCGGGATCAAAACAAAGGAATGTATAATGTAGTAAGGACCTCAGAGTAGATAACAATGCTCGCTACTTGTTGATGGTTTCCAAAGTCAACCTGTTTAGGGCGTCAACCTAAAGAGTTGACTACAGCCTGCACCAACATGTTACTCCTCAAAAGATGCAGTGTAATTTCTGGCATACTGCTCTACTTTTTATTCTACACCAGCCCAACTTACATGGTACAGGTAAGAGTCAAAGCAGGACATGGCACAACAAGATATAGGAGAACAAGAAAGCCCATTGGCCCATCAAGTCTGCTCGATCATTCTAGACATGAGCTGATCCATCCTCCCACTCAGCCCCACTCCCAGGCTTTCTCCCTGTAACCATTGATGCCCTGACTAATCAAATATCTGTCAATTTCTGCCTCAACGACCTCACTTCCACAGCCAAGTTCCAGAGGCTCGTGACCATCTGACCATTTTTCGGCATTCTGTTTTAAATTGATGCCCTTTCATCCTGAAGTTATGCCCTCTTGTCCTCAAATCCCCTACCAGGGGAAACATCCTTTCCACATTTACTCTGTCCCGGCCTTTCAGCATTCAAAATACTGCTATGAGGTCCCCCCTCATTGTTCTGCACTCCAATGAGCACAGTCCAAGAGCCAACAATCATATGCTAACCCTTTCATTCCAGTTATCATTCTTGTAAATCTTCTCTGAACTCTCGCCAACGCCACCACGACTTTTCTCAAATAAGGTGCCCAAAACTGTAAATAGCACATTTGGACATCTCCCATCTTTGAATCCAGATCTTGAGGAATTCAGTGCTCGTTCTCCTTCACGAGGTTTGGCACGGTAGATGAAGCTGACAAGCTTTGTGTCAGCCGCCTAGTGACTTAAAAGTAGCACTCCAACCAAATGAAGAAATGCTGTTAACTGTAACATTTTCATTCTTGACATGTTTCTACAAAGTACAGGAAACACCTGCACACTTTGATGCCAGATCCTGGTCTCATCTTATGAGTTTCCTGCATAAGCCAACAGAAGTAAGTGTTTCTTTAAGTTCTTGAATTTACACCTGTGACAGAGTATATAGATACTTGGGGAGATAAATTGGGAAAGGTTTGTTAGAGTAGGTCACATACAAACATTTTAAAACAGATCTTATTTGAAATACTGGAGCTCTGCTAATGCTAGACATATTGGCCCCACAGCTTTTGCAAGAGCTTTGGAGAGTGCCCAAGAGACTTCACTAATGGATTGTTGTTTACAAAAAGGCAACAGATGAAAGAGCTTGTTGGAGCTGCAGATTGTCTGCAACCAGTGAACATGGAGGAATGAGAAGTGAGATTGGACCGTGAACCAAATAACTTTTCTGAACTTGGACGCACATTACAGACAGGGCATTGGCCCATGGTCAATACGGCATGAAGAATTAGAAGGGGGGGGGGTTAATTTGGGTTAGTTAAGTTAATAGTGATAAGTTAAAGTGTGCTTCTGTTTTCATCTTTAAAGATAATTAAAAGTGACTTTTGTTTAAGTAACCATTTATCTTGGTGAATATCTATCACTGCTGGGTTTTGGGGTCCTCTGGGCTCGTAACATACCTATTTATTTTTAACCAAACTTGACTATATGCCACTGCTATACCGTACCTGAAGAAGAGCTCTGGCCCAGAATATCAACTGCCTGTGACTTTCCATGGATGGTGCATGATATGCTCAGTTTCTCCAGCACGTTTGTGTACTGCCCGAGGTAATACACAGAATTCATTCAGCTTTCTGTAAATACAAACACTAATCTGTTTCCAGCTGATTTTCTGATTTATTCTTAGTTTAGATGCAGACAGATAAAATGGCAAACACCGGAATAAATTGCACTATTGGTTGATAATTTTTACTTATTTTAAAATTCAGAATTAGTTGGCAAATGTTGACAAAGTTAAACTCTGGGAACTCCCTGGCTAATGGAAGCACTTACTTCATGACCTGCTGCAAGATCAACTAAGAACAGAAAACAGATGTAAATAAAAATGGCAGATGTTGAAATCAGAAACAAAAATAGAAAATGCTGTAGGTTCTGAGCAGTGAGACAGCATCAGTCGAGCAAGAATTGATCATTTCTCAGCTTTGAGAGTATTGACCATGGGCCAATGCCCTGTTGCGCTTTGCTTTTGAGAAATGAAGTAGTTGGGAGGTGCTGACAAAGAAGCTGTTATCAATTACTTAATCAATGACCTTCCTCCATTATAAGATCCGAATCTGAGGCATTCGTAATGTTCAATTAGGTTCATAACTCCTCAGCAAATAAAGCAGTCCATTTCTGAATGTAGCAAGGCCTCAAAAAATTAAGGGCCAAGTAAGATTCGCACTGCAGAATTTCCAGCCACCAAGATCAAATGTATATTCAATGGCATTAGTATTGCCAAGACTCCAACATCAGGATCAAAGGAGTCACCAGTGACCAGAAACTCAATTGGACCTGGCATGCAAGTATCATGGCTACAAGAGTAGATCAAGTTTATTTTCAACTGATTGCACAAGTAGAACTTGACAAAAGAGTGTGCTCCAGTCCTCGGTGCAAAACGCTCACACACACAACCAGACGCACATGGAGACAAACACTACGTATGCATATTCATAGATACAAATAAATAAATATTGTTCCATCAATATCAGAGCCTCAGATGGTTAGTATGAGCAGTTCTTTTGGTCATTCAGCGTTCTCATTGCCCGTGGGAAGAAACTGTTTCTCAGCCTCTATCTCTTCCCCGACGGGAGCAGCTGAAAGATGCTGCGTGCAGGGTGGAAGGTGACCTCAAATATTTTGCTTCCGAAAACTATCCCAGTAGATCCCGTCGATGAGGGAGATGGGGGAGGGAGGAGGGGAGGGGAGAGAGACTCCAGTGAAAACTCTAGAGACTCTAGATCAGAAGCTGGGAGAGGGTCTCAACACCAGATCTGCAAAACTTTTCCACCATCTCCATTTCACAATTAGGAGAACAATAGAATACTTAATAAATACTTTTTAATTGCCTGGATGTCTGCAGCCCCAACTTTACTCCATGGAACTTGACAATATGCAAGACAAAGCTACATACTTGATTGGTGCCTCATGCAGGACCTTAAATGTTCATTCATAGCACCACCAACACATTGTGGTGGAACAGCATCCATCTACCCAATGCGCTGCATTGATTTCCTTCGACAGTATTTCCCAAACCTATAACCTCTGTTGTCAGGAAGCAGATGGGCAGTAGGTCATGGCAAAAAACTCTATCTGAAGGTCACCCTCCAAGTTACCATCTAGAATTGGTAACTGGGCCAAAATTCCATAATTCGCTTCCAATAACACTTGAGACCGCTGCTTACGAACCCAGAGGACTCCAAAAACTGGCAGGAACAGAAATTCACCAAGACAATGGTGACTTAAATAAAAACATTTTTAATTTTCTTCATAGGTAATAATAGTAACAAAGTTAAATATTATTTAACCCTCTTCTAATTCTAAGTGCACTTGTATGTAATGTGTATCTGTTCAGGAAAGTTCTTTGTTTCACTGTCCAATCATTCACTTTTCTCTTCTCCAAGTTCACTGGGATCAAGTAATTTCCACACTGTGCAAAGAATGTAACATTTATGATCTTCACCAGGCTCTGGTGCTTTAACTTAAATTGTTACCACAAAGAAAAGTCTTTGATGGATTCAGAGAGATACTCGTTATTTATTGGACACAAACTGATCTCCTTCAATCAGCCTTACCCCCTCGTCTGTTTTCCAAAACATAACCTCTTCTTCTAAGTTACCACAAAGAGTTCTTCTTTTTCAGGAAAAAACACATTAACCAACCACATCCTTTTGTAATTTCGACTACAAGGGTTTAGAATAGGCTGAACTCGGAACTCAAACCCGTCTTCAAATGGGGTCTTTACCAAGTCTCCCAATTTTGTAGCCTTGACCACGAACCTGCTGTAGTAAACCAACTCTCTCTCTGCTTGCAAAACCACATGACCCCTCTTAAAACATTAAGCTGGCACCAGTTTTAATAGCAATAAAAGATTAATCAATTTCTGAGCCTGGGCATCTATTCCTTTCCAATTCTACAACATCAGTCCAATTAACACCTATTTGTGAAGTCTTCATAGGCACTCTTCATGGTTTCTGTAAAGACACTGCCAGATATGAAGTCTACGCTTAGGCATAGCTCTTGCATTTCAAATGAGATCTCTTTTGTGAAATGTTAATGTCTCTTGTACATTGTAAACTGAGATGTCTGTTTGTGAAGTGTACCTAAAGTTCCACAATCTAACCTTATCCTTTAAAATATATTTCATTCCATAATTGTATCAACTTATTTCATAACAGCGTCAAAAGACATGATGGCATGGCTGGTCCTGTTGTAACTGCAGTGCTACCACTTCGCAGACCTGCAGAGAACAGGGAGAGGAGACACAGCACTTCTCCAACTGACAGTTGCTCCCCGCAGGCTTCAAACAGCCTGTTAAAGGAGCCAGTGGTGTTGTATTTTAAAATCCTGTGGCCGCGCGGTCTGGGCCCAAGATGACGGCGCCTGGTTTGGCAGTAGCCACGAGGGGTTGCAGACTTTGAGGAAGCAGAGAACTGATGCAGGGCACCAGAAAGCAGGGAAAATATTCCCATTTGAGGAGAAGCAGAGAAGATGACCCTACAGGACTGTGACCACGGGGCTCTGCGGCTGAAGAACACAAAGGCGATGGGGAGGAACCCACGCAGACTGTGGGCTGCTGGAGACTGGCTGAAGGGGTACCAGTTATCGGAACCAAGGCGTGAGAGACTGATAAGGGCTTCCTGATCATGTCAGAGATTTGGATCCGGAACTCAGGTTGGCCAGTGGTTTAGACTGAAGGCTATGTGGTTACAGAGGCTGCATGAGTACTAGAGGTGAATCCATCAATCCATCATATTCAGTTACTCTGGGGGGCTCTTTTGCTTCTCTTCCTCTGACTGTAAGGGATGCTGGGCAATTTCTTGCTGAAGGCAAATCTTTATCTGCCTTGCGTTAAACTAAAGGAAGTCTTGTGTAACATTACATTTTCTGTTTTGTAACATGACAATAAAAGAATCTTGAATCTTCATCAGCGGTTCAAGAAAGCAACCCACTATAGCCTTTTCAAGAGCATTTACGCGACCTTTACTTGTGACTCTCATAGCATCAAAAATGAATGAATAAAGTAAAAGGTTGGAAGCACCTTTCTATCAACCCTTCTCCTGACCCATCAAGAGCAGGCCTGAATTTTCCTTTCAATGATGTTCAGTGGAACCACATGAGGTGAAAATTCAAAGAGATTTTTGGAAAAAAGGACACTTCACAAGCATATCAAGATATTACTTCATAATGCAAACCAAATAGCTTCCGTCAGGATTCTGTTATATATAAAATGGGTCCAACAATGTCATTACCAAAATGTAGTGATGCGGAGATGTTGATTCGTTATAGACATATAAAGAAATTAACTTCAGCCATGTACATTTTATTGCAAAAGGGAACTCCTAAGCAGGTCCACTCAGCAATGAGACTTGGATTTAAATATTAATATTGATGAACAAAATTGGTCGGAGTTATGTCGAGATAGTATGACAAACACAATAAATGTTAGATACAGATTAGTTCAATATAATTTTCTACATCAATTATATCTTATGCCACAAAAATTAAATAAATTGAAATCAGGTTTATCAGATCAATGTTTTAGATGCGACCTGGAGATAGGTCCTTTTTATTACATTCAACTTGGTCCTGCCCCAAGTGAGATCTTTTTGGATTAATTTGGGATTTTTTTTAGAACAGGTTACAGGAATTGAATTTCCACAAAATGCAGTGTAGGTAATATTGAAGGTATAAAACCAAAATTGAAATCAGCAATACATTAAATAGAATTTGTAAAGATTGCCTTGGCAGTAGCAAGAAAATGTATAGCAGTAACTTGGAAATCAGACTCTCATCTAGTTATGGAGCAATGGAATGCAGAAATGCATAGCTGAGTTCCTTTTGAAAAGATTACTTATAAGATGTATTTTTTTGAAAATTTAGCGCCCGTATTTACAAATTGCGAGAATTAATTTATAGATATTTTCTCTAAACTTTGAGAACCTCGTTAACCTCCTTATAAGAATTAAAAATTGCAAATGGTTAGAACCGTGTGGTGGGCAGTGCCTTCTTGGCAATCAAGTTTCTTTATTTTTACTCATTTCTTTTCTTTCTTGCATTTTTATTTTCATTATTTCTTTCCTTTCTTATTTGGGGATTGTAGTGCGAATAAAAGCTCTCACGACTGGAGGGAGAACAAACACTTTTATTAGTTTATAACTAAGGGTATGGTCTCACAGGGGTCTTCAGAAGGGTTCGGGGTTTCGGCAGGAAACCAGGGTTATATGTGAGCAGATGGGGGGCAGGGTCAGCCATCAGCACCACACCCTACCAGTGAATCCCAGTTCACTGGAGAGATTTTTTTGTTAAGGGAGGGGGGTTGGGGGTTTTATATCATCGTGGAACTGACAGTAATATTTGATTATTGTATATTGTATTTTGCTATGATTACATGTGTGGATAAAAACTTTAAATAAAATATTCAAAAAGGATTCTGTAACATTAACTCATCTCAGGAATACAGTTCTCATGTTTACATGTAATGGGGAGGGGGGGTGGGGGTGGGGGGGGGAGAAGAGGCAACTGACAGCTCAATTTCTCATCTGAAAGGCAGAACCTTTCTGTCGACTGCACCAAAGAGCCTGAATTTTTTGATCTCTGGGCCAGGACTTGAATCCAATACCTTTCAATTCAGAGCCAAGTGTTAGCAATTTTTTTTTTTGCTAACTGAGATGACAGCATGACTTAGGAAAGAACTACAATGCAGAGAAAGAGAAATTGGGTCAGACAGGTAGCGTCACAGTCAAGCCTCTGCAAGATATCTTGCAACTGTGAGCAAACCACATTTTTTGCACCACCCTCTGTCTTAGACCACACCATCTTTCATGACTCCAAAGAGGGTTAAAAGCTGTTCTGTGTTATTGCACAATTATTAAAAAGTATTGTCAGAACAAGTCTATCACTAATAGCGCCTATCCTTGTCGAGAAATGTTATCCTTACAAAGGATTGCCCTTGATGGAATTAGCAGGTCTTTCTTCCGAACAAAGCACAATTGTACTAGTTTGCTGTTGTTCCTGCCACAGAGAACACTGCACCACAGGAATAGGCCTTGTTACCAATGACGTCTGGACTGAAATGATACTAAATTAAATGAATATCTGTTCTGCCTGCATATGATCCATATCTCCCAATTCCCTGCATGTTCATCTGTCTTTATTTTGCTACTTATTTTTGTTTAATTTAGACATACCTCACTGTAATAAGCCCATGCCACCCAAATTGATCTACAACTCCCGTACGTTTTGCAGTAATTGACATATCTAGCCTGGGAAAAGATTCTGATCATCCACCCTAAGTATGCTTTTCACCATATTAGTCAAGTCAGGCCAAGTTTATTGTCGTCTTATTACACAAGTGCAAACCAATGAAACAGTGTTTTCTGGACCTTGGTGCAAAACACGCAGGTACACAACCAGACACAGCAGACATGCAGACAAACAATACATATACAGGACAGATATTCATATATACAAATAAATATTTTTTCATAAATACGAGTCTCAGATGTTTAATGTCAGCAGTTCATTTGGTCGTTCACCATTCTCACTGCCTCAGCCTGGTGGTGCTGTATCTCTTTCCTGATGGGAGTAGCTGAAAGATGCTGTGTGCAGGGTGGAAGGGGTCCTCAATGATTTTGCAGTCTTATAGACTTCTATCAGGTCTCCCCTCAGCCTCCAACACTGCAGAGAAAACCTCTTCCTCTAGTCCAGGCAGAACCTGGGAAATCTCTTCTGTACTCTATTAAAAGCCTCCATATCCTTCCTGACACGGGGCTGTTTCACTATCAATTAGACCCGAAAGACCTGAAATCGAGATGAATAGGCTTTAATCACTCTAAACTTACAATCATATCTTATGTTGTTGGCCCAATTCCAAGGCAGTAGTGAGGGAGGGGATTGGGCGATACCGCCTTTACTAGGAATCCTGGAGGGGAAGGAGTTACAAGATCAGGGCAGCCAACCAGTTCAATGACCGCAGTACAGTGTTCCACCACAGGGGCACTCAGAATTGTCTGCTACGCTCCAAGAGCAACTTGAAAAAAGTTTTAGGCTGCAACATGACTTCCTTAATCTTACTCTCAATGCTCCACCCAATGAAACCAAGCATGCCACACACCTTCTCTACCTCCCCATGGACAACTTCAGTCAACTACCCTTGTCAGTCTGAGGGGAAACGTTTGTTAATGAAGCTGGCCTTTGTGATGCACAGAAGCAATGGCAGGGCATGGCAATAGACTTCATAAGCATACCATTTGCTTCAAGGTTGCCAGGCACTGTCAGAGAGAGTGTGGAAAAATATCTTCCTGATGACTCATTTAGAAGTTTCTCTTCAATTTATTTTTGATATTTGACTGGATATGAGATAACACGACAGAAGAATGATTTCAAAAACCTAAACAGAAAAAGGAGAATGATAGTTCAGATTTTATTATTTTCATATTTCTATGGCTATTTTCCTCATAGATTCTCATAAAGTTGCATTTTACTTTTGAATATCTAAATATCAGATTTATTGTCAGAGTACATGCATTACATCACATGCAAGCCTGAGATTCCTTTTTCTTGTAGGCAAGGCAGAATGACTACTATTGGCAGAGCAAAAAAAAGACTCAAGGAACACATATAAACAAGTAAAGAAATGTAAACAAATTGTGCAAGACAGAGAGAGAAAAAAAATCAATGAAGCGCAAAAGTATGAGTTCTTAAATAAGTTTGGAGGGGCAGCAACTGTTCATGAACCTGGTGGTGCGAGTCCTGTGGCACCTAGACCTCTTTCCTGATGGCAGCAGCAGAAACAGAGCCTGCGCTGGGTGGTGTGGATCCTTGATGATTGCTGCTGCTCTCCAACAGCAGCGTTCCACGCAGATGTTCTCTAAGGTAGGGGCAGTTTTGCCTGCAAAGTCCTGGCCTCTGTCCACAGGGTTTTCCCAACCAATGATGCAGCTGGTCAGCACTCAGCATGCTTTCCACCACACATCTGTAGCAAATTTCTACAAATTTGCCAGTGTTTCCGATGTCATACCAAACCTCAGCAAACTATATATACACAATATATATGCAGATTAGAAATTACAGAAGTTGCAGATGCTGTAATCTTGACCAGAGCAAGAACTGCTGGAGGAACTCAGCAGGTCAGACAACATTTAGGGTTTAAATCCTTCATCAAGACTAAGACATAAAAGGTAAAATCAGACATAAAAGGGGGAAAGATGCTGGGGAGAGGCCCAGAGACGATAGAGTACACATCTTAAGCCTGTGGTAATAAATTCCACAGATTCACCACCCTCTGCCTAAAGACATTTCCCCGCTTCTCTGTTCTTAGCAGATGCCCTTCAATCCTGAAGTTGTGCCCTCTTGTCCTTGACTCCCCCACCATGATAACCAACCATTCTACATCTACTCTGTCCATGCCTTTGAACATTTGAAATATTTCAACGAGATTCCCCCCTTCATTTTCCTCAATTCCAATGAGTGCTGGCCAAGAGCTGTCAAACACTCCTCATATAATAACCCTTTCATTCTCAGAATCATTCTTTGTATCTCCTCTGGACCCCCTCCAATGTCAGCACATCCTTTCTTAAATGAGGAGCCCAAAACTGCTCTCAATACCCCAAGTGAGGTCTCGCCAGTGCCTTATAAAGCCTCAATGTCACATCCCTGCTCTTTCATTCTATTCTTCTTAAAATGAATGCCTGCATTGCATTCGCCTTTTTCACCACCAACTCAACCTGCAAGTTCACCTTCAGGGTATCCTGCATAAGGACTCTCTTTGCATCTGGGTATTTTCAATTATTTCCATTCAGAAAATAGCCTGTGCATTTATTTCTTCCACTACAGTGCATGACCGTACACTTTCCGACATTGTATTTCATTTGCCATTTCTCCGCCCCGTCTCCTAATCTGTCTAAATCCTTCTGCAACCTCCCTGTTTCCTCAACGCTATCTACTCCTCCACCTATCTTCGCATCATCTGCAAACTTGACCACAAAGTCATTCATTCCATAATCTAAATCATTGATATACAACATAAAAATAAGTGGTCCTTACACTGACCCCTGTGGAACACCAATAGCAACTGGCAGTAAATCAGAAAATGATCCCTGTGTTCCGAATCTCTGCTTCCTTCCAATCAGCCAATGTTCTACCCACACTAGTAGGTTTCCTGTTATTCCATGGGCTCATTCCTTGTTAAGTAGCATCATGTGCGGCACCTCATCAAAGGCTTTCTGAAAATCCAAACACACAATATCCACTGCATCTCCTTTATAACAGAATGTATCCAGATATTCTGGAATTTCTCAAATTAGGGGGATAGACAGGGGTGCATGTCCATTGGTCTAGAAATCCATGCTATTCACATGTCAAGTTTTCAGCATCTTGCAGACAAATTGTTCTAGACAGTCAGTGATCCAAAGGTAGAACAATTAAAGAAAAGGTATTTGCTTGGAATGACATCTTTTGGAATTGCATCTTTTAGGATTTTATGGATACTGAGGATATGCGAGGGGGCAGGATGATAATGCTGAGGTAGAAGATCAGCAATTATATACCTGTAACAAGTTGCCTTGATATTCCCCACATTGTCTTCAACTAGAACCAATGGCCTGTTCTTGTGGGATCAGATACACTGCCTGTTGCCCCATATTTGAGTCATTCAGAGCTTGCAAAAAGAAATTGGAAAGATACTTGAAGGAAAATGACACAGGACAATAGGAAAGGACAAAGGGAAGACAGTCTGGATTGTGTTACAGAGAACTGTCATGGTCCTTCTGGCTTCCTTATGTATCATAATGAATCTAGGTTTCTTCCCCTTTGGAAGAACATGACTAATTGTTGACACTGTGTTGCCATTTTCATTATACAGTATATACAGTGCCTTCAGTAATGTTTGGGACAATTAAAGAGCACATTCCAGATTATTTTTAAGGTTTGATCATGTAGAAATTACAGTACTTTCTATGCATTGTCCCCTCATTTCAAGGCATATTTCAAGGGATATTTGATTTCACAGGTTTTGTGAGTACTCAGGTATATTTAATTGCTTCATTGGTACAGGTATAAGAGAGCTTGGCTTGCTTTTAAGCTTTTGATCACCTTTGGAGTCTGTAGTTGCCATTTTTCAATATGAGAAACCGAATTATGCCCAATGAAAGTCAAGAAACCATTATGAGGCTGAAAAACATTACAGAGAGCACTGTATAACTGGAGGACGCAAGCAGCAACAATGGTTCTACGCTCCTACTAAGAGTGCAGGTCATTGAATCTACTGATGATTGGTCCTGTGTGTTTGTTCAGTGGAATGGCTAAAGCTGATGGATCTGAGGCTATTAAAACTCATTCATAGAACATATAAAAGTACAACACAGGAACAGGCACCTAAATCCACCATGTGTGCGTTAACTGGAATGCCAATCCAACTGACCCTATCTGCCTGTACATGCCCCATATCCTTCCACTCCCTGTCATTTCATATGACTGTTTAAATGCTTCTTATACATGTCTATTCTATTGGCTTCTACCGCCTCCGCTGGCAGTACATTCCAGACAATTACCACTCTCCGTGTAAAAAACTTGCCTTGAAAATCTTTAAACTTTCTCCTGCTCACCTTAAACTTACATTCTCTAGTATTTGGCTCTTCCATCCTTGGACAAAGACTCTGACTATTGCCCCTTTCTAACCCTCTCATAATTTAAAATATTTCTAATAGATCACCCCACCCCCCCAACCCCAGCCCAGCCACTGATGCTCCAGAGAAAGCAATCCAAGCTTGCCTTATCGCTAATATTCTTTATTCATGGTAACATTCTCATGAACCTCTCCAAAGCCTCCATACCCATGCTCTAACGTGATAACCAGAACTGCACACAATACTCTAAAAAGGGCACAAGGGTCCTCCTGATAAAGGCAATCATAAACAATGCCTTCTTTATCACTATCTACTTGTGTTCCTACTTACAGAGAGTTATGAACGTGCAACCAAAATTCTTCTCTGCATTAGGGGTCTTGCTATTTACTCAACATTTCTTGCTTGTATTTGATCTTCAAAGTGCATCATCACAGATTGCCCAGATTGAACTCTATCTGCTCTTTCTCTACCCAAATCTTTACAGCTACTCCCAACTTGCGACCTATGCGACTTGCGTCCATATGCACGTGACCAAAAATTCCTTTAAAAAATATAAAATATACGTGGTTTACGTGAAGGTCGCAAATTCAATATCACTAGGGTGCTTAACTCTCACACATACACCAATAGAACTCCAATACGCAAAGACTTGCGCATGCACTCAGGAATCGAGGTGGCAGCGCCCAGCATACGGACCCCAGAACGCCGACTTACAAGGTAAGTAGGCACATTTTGGCTCTTACATGCCCTGTATCCCTCTTATAGTTATAGTCAAATACAACATAAACTGCGTAAATTGTATATCTTTCTTTTTTTTTAAACAAATATACGCCATTCCAACATACATCCATTCCAAGATACAACTGATCCCTCAATCCAAATTACGGTCATAAGTCGGGGAGTATCTGTATCATAGAAACATAGAAGATAGGAGCAGGAGTAGGTCATTCGGCCCTTCGAGCCTGCTCCGCCATTCAACGAGATCATGGCTGATCTTAAAGTTCAGTACCCTGTCCCCACCTTCTCTCCGTAACCCCTAATTCCCTTATACTGAAGAAATATATCCTTTAACAATGTTCCTTGCAAGCCACAATTCCAATTTTCATGTTGTCTGCAAACTCGGTGTGGTTAACACAACCTGATTACAGTGGAAGTGACACAGATTTGAATTTGCCGCTGTTTATTTGTACGTTCTCCCTGTTGCTGCATGGATTTCCTCTGGGTACTCCAGTTTCATCCCACCTTCCAAAGACGTACAGTGTTAATGGGTTCATTGGTCACAGAGTTGTAATTGAACTCATGGGCTGGAATGGCCTGCTGTGTCTCTAAATTAAAGTTGCTCATCAAATTATAATCTTCCTAAGAAAGGAGTTGTACCTGCAACAACAGTGGGCACCACCAGCAGAACTGGACTTCACTACTCTAGTCAACTCAGTTGGATCCTGACCTCCAGTGACATCTGTGTTGAGCTTGCACCTTCTTCCTGTGACTACCTGGGTGTCCTCCAGGTGCTCCTACATCCCAAAGATGTGCAGGCTGGTAAGTTGAGTGACCGCTGTAAATGGTCCCATTTTAAATCTAAACATACAGCGCAGTAACAGGCCATTTCTGCCCATGGGTCCATGTTGCCCAATTTACACCCCGTTAACGTACAACCCCCTCCCGTACATTTCTTTTAAATATATTTTTGAGCTTAATATATAAATTTGCATACAAAATTCAATGAGATATATAACCAGTCATCTAATATACATATAAAGAAAATCACAGAGAATAATATAACCGTGTGAGCCAGTTGCCTATTCAAATGAAAAGCAATTAACAGATTCTTAATGTACATTTAACAGTGCATATTGAAGGGTGGGAGGAAACCAGAGCCCCCAGCGGAAAACCCACGCAGACACTGGGAGAAAGTACAAACTCCTTACAGACAGTGCAGGATTCGAACCCCGGTCTCAATTGCTGGCGCCGCAAAGGCGTTGTGCTAACCATTACGCCGATTGTGCTGCCCAGGTGAGTTTGCACAGGTGAGTGGTAGAATCTGGGGGTGGGACGAGGGCAAGTTGATAGGACTGTGGGGAGAATAGAATGGGATTAGTATAGCATTAGGAATACTTGATGGTCAATGAACCAAAAGACCTGACTCCATGCAATATGATGCTATGATAACTAGTGACTTATGGCTTCAATTCATTCTTTCTAGTACAATAGTCAAAAATGTTTAGGCTACAAAAGGGAACACGACAAGGATGTCCATTAAGTCCTTTACATTTTGATATAATTCTAGCAGTAGCCCTTTGAAAATCTAGAGAATTTAAAGGATTAATCGGAAAACAGAATTGAACTAAAGTATCTCTCTATGTGGATGATTTATTGCTTTTTATTTCAAATCGGGAGGTTTCTATACCAAATATATTAATTATGTTCGCTCGGTTTGGACAATTTTTGGGATACAAAATAAATTTACACAAGAGTGAACTTTTATCTGTAAAAGGATCTCTTTCTATGTGTTCTAAATTTCCATTTAAAATACAGTGCAGTTCAAGACCAATTTCAATATTTAGAAATGACTGAGTTATAAGAAAATTTTGTAGTATTAATTAGATTAAAATATTATTATCAGGATGGAGAATGATTATACATATTAATTCATTTAAAATGAACATTCTCCCTAAATATTTGTATCTTTTTCAAGCCTTAGCATTTTTTTTTCCCTAAATCCTTTTTTAATTCATTAGTTTCAGTTATTCTTCATATCTTTCTTTTTCTTCTTTGGCTTGGCTTCGCGGACGAAGATTTATGGAGGGGGTAAAAAAAGTCCACGTCAGCTGCAGGCTCGTTTGTGGCTGACCAGTCCGATGCGGGACAGGCAGACACGATTGCAGCGGTTGCAAGGGAAAATTGGTTGGTTGGGGTTGGGTGTTGGGTTTTTCCTCCTTTGCCTTTTGTCAGTGAGGTGGGCTCTGCGGTCTTCTTCAAAGGAGGCTGCTGCCCGCCAAACTGTGAGGCGCCAAGATGCACGGTTTGAGGCGTTATCAGCCCACTGGCGGTGGTCAATGTGGCAGGCACCAAGAGATTTCTTTAGGCAGTCCTTGTACCTTTTCTTTGGTGCACCTCTGTCACGGTGGCCAGTGGAGAGCTCGCCATATAATACGATCTTGGGAAGGCGATGGTCCTCCATTCTGGAGACGTGACCCATCCAGCGCAGCTGGATCTTCAGCAGCGTGGACTCGATGCTGTCGACCTCTGCCATCTCGAGTACCTCGACGTTAGGGGTGTGAGCGCTCCAATGGATGTTGAGGATGGAGCGGAGACAACGCTGGTGGAAGCGTTCTAGGAGCCGTAGGTGGTGCCGGTAGAGGACCCATGATTCGGAGCCGAACAGGAGTGTGGGTATGACAACGGCTCTGTATACGCTTATCTTTGTGAGGTTTTTCAGTTGGTTGTTTTTCCAGACTCTTTTGTGTAGTCTTCCAAAGGCGCTATTTGCCTTGGCGAGTCTGTTGTCTATCTCATTGTCGATCCTTGCATCTGATGAAATGGTGCAGCCGAGATAGGTAAACTGGTTGACCGTTTTGAGTTTTGTGTGCCCGATGGAGATGTGGGGGGGCTGGTAGTCATGGTGGGGAGCTGGCTGATGGAGGACCTCAGTTTTCTTCAGGCTGACTTCCAGGCCAAACATTTTGGCAGTTTCCGCAAAGCAGGACGTCAAGCGCTGAAGAGCTGGCTCTGAATGGGCAACTAAAGCGGCATCATCTGCAAAGAGTAGTTCACGGACAAGTTTCTCTTGTGTCTTGGTGTGAGCTTGCAGGCGCCTCAGATTGAAGAGACTGCCATCCGTGCGGTACCGGATGTAAACAGCGTCTTCATTGTTGGGGTCTTTCATGGCTTGGTTCAGCATCATGCTGAAGAAGATTGAAAAGAGGGTTGGTGCGAGAACACAGCCTTGACGTGGTCTTTGCCCTCAGACAGCTCCAAGAAAAGTGCAGAGAACAAAACAAAGGACTCTACATCACCTTTGTTGACCTCACCAAAGCCTTCGACACCGTGAGCAGGAAAGGGCTTTGGCAAATACTAGAGCGCATCGGATGTCCCCCAAAGTTCCTCAACATGATTATCCAACTGCACGAAAACCAACAAGGTCGGGTCAGATACAGCAATGAGCTCTCTGAACCCTTCTCCATTAACAATGGCGTGAAGCAAGGCTGTGTTCTCGCACCAACCCTCTTTTCAATCTTCTTCAATTCTTCATATACATGGCAGGGAAAACAACCACGTAAAAGTAAAAGCTCATCGTCAGAAAACTATTAGGAATGAGGAAATGTCACTTTTAAATTTTCGATTTTACTACTGGGCGACTAATATATTCGATTTATTTTTGTTATTAAAATTTGATAATTTAGTAAGTCGCCCTTCTTGGGCATAAATTGAACTGAATTTTTCTAAGGAATCGTCTACGTTGGTAATTTTAGGTTCCACTTTTACCCTTTTAATTTTCTAAATTGACACATAATCCAATGATGAGGATATTGGCTCGATTTAGGAAATGTTTTGGTTATAATAATTTTTCTCTGATTAGTTCTATTATAGACAACCATTTTTTCCCCACTTTTAGTATTAGATGAAGTCTTTGAGGACTTGGCATTAAAATTTTTAAAGATTTATTCATTAGAAATAACTTTGCTTCTTTTGAACAATTGTCAATTAAATTTAAGATCTCTAACAGACATTTCTTTAGATATTTGCAAGTTAGGAATTTTGTTCAGTCTAAAATGAACGTTTTTCCTTGCATCGCAGACTCAAATATTCTTGATCTACTTAATAACCAGTGACCATACTTTGAAATTAAGATTCATTTTATACATGGATACAACTTCACTCCCATGTTCAAACAGCCTTGGCTCGCAATGTGCAAGTTCACTCACATGAATGTCAAAAGGATAAAGCCACTACCTATGGAATCATATATTAGATGGAATTCAACAGCATCAAGAGAGGATGAGGAGGGATTCACAGAAAGGACTTCATTCCTCCACTATGACCCTCAGCTGCTTACAAGGAAAGGCACCACACAGCCTGCTCCTGTTCACGCTACTGACCCACGACTGTACTGCCAGATCCACCTCCAAAAGTGTTATTGCAGATGACACAGCAGTCGTCGGCCTCATCAGCAACAACGATGAGTCGCACAACAGAGAAGAGGGGCAGAAAACCTCATGAGATTACGATGGTACGAGAGTAACATCCTGAGTCCAAATGTGGACAAGACGAAGAAGATGATCGAGGACTAGGATAAACCACCCTCCATTATACATCAACAACTCTGTCGTAGAGAAAGTGGATTTCCTTGGAGTTCACTTAACTTGTCAGGGAGGCATAGCACCGGATGGTCTTCCTGAGAAGACTGAAGCGCGCAAGGGTTATGTCGACCTAGAGTGAGCATCCAGGCCGGTTGCTTCACAGTGTGGTATGGTGCTGCAGAGAAATGGATTGGAAGTCAATCCACAGGACCATAAGAGTGGCAGAGAGGATCAATGGAGTTCCCTTCCCTCCACCCCCCCCCACCTATCGATGTGAACTACTGGGATCGTTTTCTGATGGCGCACAAAATCATCCCTTCCACCCCGCACGCGGCATCTTTCAGTCGCTCCCATCGGGGAAGAGATACAGGAGGATCAGAGCCAGCACCACGAGGCCGAGGAACAGCTTCTTCCCATGGGCAGTGAGAATGGTGAACAACCAAAGGAACTGCTCACACTCACCCTCCGTGACTCTCATATTTACGAAACAATACTTATTTATTTTCATATATGAATACTTGTCCTGCATATGTATTGTTTGTCTGCATGTGCGTTATGTCTGGTTGTGCGTCTGAATTTTCTGCACCAAGGACTGGAGAACACTGTTTCATCTAGTTGTACTCGAACAATCAGATAACAATAAATTTGACTTATTTCAAATGAACAAAGCTCACAAATTGTCATGTTCTGCTAAAATTAACACAAAAGCTATTCCCTCTTGCCAAAGTTAATGACACTTTGTATCATATCCATACAAATTATGGGATAACATGACATTACGTGATGCAAATTTTAAACAAGCGTTTATATAACTTAATAAGGAAAGCCTGGAATATAAAACCAAAGGGCCAGAGAGGCTTTGTTCAGTTAGATCCTAACGGATCTAACTTTGATATACACACTGTTGCTCCATAATGCCGGATCACTTCAGGGGAAACAAGGGCCGAGGGGGGGGTGACTTAGATGCTTTGAGTTCAAGTTCACTGCTGGTCCGGACAGATGGCCGTGCAGCTACAGAGGTTACAGGGGTGCAGGAGGTGGTGGTACTGGGGAAGTCTGTGAAGGGTCTCTGTCAAATCTTCTCCTTCTCATTTTCATTGAACACTGGACTAGTGAGTCATCTTTGTACTTTACCAGGACAAAGGGAAACCCAAGTTTGTGTGTTTTGTATATATGGGAATCTTGAGTTTGAGGTTAACAACCTTGGTTTCAAATGTTTCCATTGAGCTGAGCTTCTCCAGCATGTCAGTACTTCCTCTACTCTTCACACAAAGAAAAGTTTCCTGATGTCAGCATTGAAAGGCATAACTTGCATTGGAAAAGAAGGTCTCCAATTCTGTGCTCACCAATAAAAGAGGAAGTACCACCTCTTTTAATCGAAAGAAGCAGCATTTGCATAATCATCTACTCCAGTGGTTTTCAACCTTTTTTTTTCCACTCACAAACCACTTTAAGTAATCCCTATGCCATCGGTGCTCTGTGGTTAGTAAAGGATTACTTTAGGTTGTATGTGAGTGGAAAGAAAAAGTTTGAAAAACAACTGTTTTAATCGTACCTAATTGACTCATTATGTGCATGGTTTCATAACTCCAAAGGAAATGGGCCAATGACAATTTTTCTCAAGCCAAATATTTCAGTAACAATTGTGTCTAGAGCAGTGGTTCTCAACCTTCCTTTCCCACTCACATACCACCTTAAGCAATCCCTTACTAATCACAGAGCACTGATGGCCTAGGGATTACTTAAAGTGGTATGTGAGTGGAAAGAAAAAGTTAGATAAAGCACTGATCTACACCAGCGATTCCCAAACAGTGGGCCATGACCCACTGGTGGGCCACAGCATGTTTCCATGTGGGCCATGGAGAATTCCCAACCCACTGAGGTCAGGGTGTAACAGGGTCTCATTAAAGTAGCTTGAGCTTTGATTTTGATTGGGAGTTCAGTGTAAGCTTGTAATGTTTATTTTTGTTCTTTAAAAATGTTAAATAAAATACTTTAAATTAGATAAAGATGTGTTTCTTACAGACTTGCCTTTGACTTGAAAATATTACTCAGTCATTGCCACTAGTGGGCCATGGCCAGTTAGGGTTACGATTTGTCATCTTCCAATATTTCATAGAATCCGTAAAGGTTTCTACAGATTTGAACGGATCAACATAATCCCACCATTCAAGAAAGGAAGAGACAAAGCAAATACTAAAGGCCAGTTAACTGCTCATTTGAAAGCATGGTGTCAATATCTTTATTAAAGTTTATATAAGCATTTAAAATACTTCCTATAGGCAGATAAATGAGAGAGAGAGAGAGAGAGAGAGAGAGAGCCAGAGAAAGAGTTTAGAGAGCTTTTATACACATATATATATATAGAGAGAGAGAGAGAGAGAGAGAGAGAGAATAGACAGAAAGATATAAAGAAAGAGAAAGTATTGAGAGATAAAGAGAAGTGACAGAGATATAGAGAGAGGAGAGAATATAGACAGATATATATATATCTCAGCAACTCCCTCAATATATATATATTGAGGAAGTTGCTGAGATAAAGGATTAGTGTATAGAGGAGCAGGAAAGAGGGTCAAATTATCTATTCCTGCCTCTGCTTCTTGCATTATTTTGTTCAACCAATGAAAAATGCCTCTTTATCTTGGTCTAAATGGACAACTCCTTCTCCTAGGGGTATGGGCCATGTTTTAAAAAAATGTTCTCTGCATGGCAGCCTTGGGCAAAAACACACCAATTCTTCCACCATCAATATGACGTGGAAGCCATTAGTTACTTTAATGTGTTTTCCACCATCACTCCTTGCTGCTTTGCTAAAATAACATGTCTGAAGATATCAATCATTATTACATCACTTCCTGCCCCACAACCACTTCCTGCCCCATGATTTATCACTTCCAAGACTTCCAAGGCGGTCCCAGTTTAAGCAATAGCTGAATACTCCACAGCTTGTATTGCTTTTCCAGGGAGGAGCCAACACAATGGCAACAGTCAGAAGTAGCCAGCAAAGGAAAACAGTTGATCCAGATCAGCACCAGACCCTTGCATTCCTTCATCACTTCATGAAACCTGTATACGTGCTTGTGTTCCACTCCATGTCAGCAGATTGTTCATTGGCTGAATTGCTGAGTCCTCACTTTCCCTCTGAAGTTTATTATCATCCAACTGTACAAGTAGAGCCTGACGTTCTCCAGTCCTCGGTGCAAAATCATGCAAAAACACATCCATACGTATAATTTTGATCTTCTCTCTGTGCAGAGATAGCTAATTGATGGAAACCACCGACATTGGCTTTGGCGCAGGGATGAGACATTTTAAACAAGATTGCTCTCTCAAATTTATCTGCCCTGGAAATGTTTAGTCACATGATCAGTGTCCACTCACTGACTCTTCTGGCCAAATAACCTGCCAAACCCAGACAGTGGTGCATGAAAGTAGGAAAAAACAGGCGCCTGCCAACATCTTTTCATACCTTAATGAAAGGGCTCTTACCCAAGACACTGGTTATCTTTGCTAGATAAGGTACACTGGTTGACTAGCTGAGTTTCTCCAGTGTTGTGTTTTTACAGTGTTTTGGCACAAGATGATCACCTGCATCTCGGAAGGAACAGAGGTGAGTATCAACAGAGTATTTAATGATTTCAGGTGAGTCCATTCAAATCTTGATTTTACAGATATACACATCTATTCAAGTTGGAGCAAAATAATAATCAAAGCTGCCTAAGTGGGTGGGTTAGAGAGAGCATGAGAGCTGTGGTGATGAAGACGCTGGGTTTCACGTGTATATTGGTGCAAATACAATAATGCTAATAGAGAACAGAAAACCAGAAATGATACTTAAATACAGAATCAAATCCAGCCCAGAAACAAACCTTGTCAATTTTCTCAGCTTCCACCAACTAAGTTCCTTTAAAATGGTGGTGGATACACCTGCAGCACAAAGATCTTTTCTGTAATTCTTTTATTATTCTTACTTTCACAAATTAATTCAAACCTGGTGAAGCCGAAGGCAAAGGCAGCTCTTACATTAGGCAAAATAGAGGAGCAAATCTGACATAAACTTGTAAAATGTGCAAAAACAGGAGGCTATGACTTCCTGTTGATCTTGGCCCATCCTTTGCTACACCAGGGACAGGTGGAACCTTGGCATTGGATGTTGGCATACTTGATGCAGCCTCACATAAAGATGGCAATGAGGATGATGGTGAGTTTTTTAAAAAAATTTAGACATACTGCAAGCTAACAGGCCCTTTCGGCCCATGAGCCCATGCCACCCAATTACACCCAATTAATCTACAAGCCCTATACCTTTTGAAGAGTGGGAGGAAACCAGAGCACCAGGAGGAACCCATGCAGGAATGGGGAGAACGTACAAACTCCTTGCAGACAGAGCCAGATTTGAACCTGGGTTGATGACACTGTAATCCCATTGCGCTAACTGCCACGCTAACCTTATGATTTGGGGATGTTTCTCCCCCTTTCCTCTCCAGGCAGGTACATTCATAAGTGACACGGAGAACCTTGTCTTCCTTGATCAAGGGCAGCTGAAAGCCCAGAGTAAGCAGTGGAGGTAGCGTACTGTAGTGCGATCAATATCCACAAGCAGAATCGAATTGAGTAATTAAAGGCTTTAATAACCTGAAATATCAGACACATCTTTACATGCTGCTGGCCCGGATCCAAGGCTGGTATGAAGGGCTATCAGCCTTTATCAGGAATCTTACAGGGAGAAGTTAGAGGGTTGGAGGCAGGCAGTGAGGACATCTCCTGGACTACAGTGTGCCACCACACAAACCACCTCACTTATGACCTATTTTCCCACACCATCAAGGACTCTTGCTCACTTGTAACAATTGTCTACAGATCCAACAAAGACCAAATTAGACAGAAAGCAAACCATTCTTGATCTCACAGAACTCCTTAAAATATATAAATGTATCCATTTTCAGCATTGATAGGTGAAAGGTGGTAGTGACATGTCACATTTCTGGTACATGTTCTTGTATGCAGAAGGTCTTTGGCTAGGTTTCACATAATAGCATAATAAGTTATGTGCACATGATGTCAAATGAGAAATGAACCCTTCATGAAAGTCCACAAGCTTTATGTGGAACAGAAGTTCCCTGAATTAGAATTAAAATAGCAAACATCCACATCAACGACATGACATGACCACAGATGTTCAATTGCTGTAATTTTTCAAAGACTGAACTGCTTCTATTTTTGGAAAGCACCCGTACTTTAGACCAGTTTGGCTAAATTCATGCTGGAAAATCATTTTGCTATGTTGGTATTTATAGCATCTTGGTGTGTGTGTGTCTGTGTGTGTGTGTAATTTAAGGTAGAGGAACTTTGCCCAGCTGCAGTTTGTGCCACCAGTTGACTGGCATTTTTTCTGCATTGGAGACAGAACCAAAGTGAACCGGATGGATGTGTGAAGGCCATTTCCAACATATTCATTGGCTGTAGCTGGTAACTCCTGATTGTTAACGGACAGTGGTGCTGGCATAATACTACCAATCCCTGTCCTTGGCACTCTTGGCAGGAACTCCAGTCCAATCACTTGCAGCACCTGGGGGGGAGGGGTGCAGACTGCACTGGGTGCACTGGGGGGGGGGGGGGGGGGGAAATACCAAAATGGCTGTCTATAAAATTTTTGTTCAGTGTATCAGCAGAAATTTTAATTTTTTTAATGAAGATATCCCTGTAGTTAGTTATAACAACAAAAACATTTCTCGTAAGCCCATCTTCCATGTAATCAATATAGCAAGTGCAGGTAAACGGCCATGTAATGAACTGTTTGTTTGATAGCAAGAGTATGGAAAGCTTTATCCACCCTGATACCATAAAGCACCTATCCCTCAAAGTATGGCCAATCAGCCATGATATCATCTGCGCATGACCAATGGGCTTTCGACCCTCAAGGTCAATCCACCACCGCTGTTTGCAAACCTCACCCCCGACTGCAAGCCAGTGACCACCAGGGGCAGGCGACACTGCGCCAGCAGACAAAGTATTCATCAAGCCAGAGGTTCAGTGTTTGTCGGGCGAGGGCATCATCAGGGCTACTAGTAGCCCATGGAGGGCCAAGGTGGTCATAGTAAAGAATGGGAAAAAGAACAGAATGGTCATAGATTATAAACAGAGCATCAACTGGTACATGCAGCTCAAAGCACATCCCCTTCCCCACATATCATTCTTTAGCAATGAGCTGCAGCAGTACCTGCTGGCCAGGGACATCACCACGAGCAGGACCATCAGCTACAATCCCAGACGGATAGGTGGAAAGGGAGAATGCTATGGTCTTGAACACCATCCTCCTGCAACTAAAATCACAGGGCTTTCCCGTTTCCTACTGGCAAGAGGTCCTCCCAGATGCACTCCACTCCATATGGTTGCTCTTATGTACAGCCGCTAACAATACGCCTCATGAACGCATGTTTGCCTTCCTTAGGAATTCTCAGTCAGGCTGACCTTCCCAGGACCTGTCCTGCTTCAGAAGCACTCCAGGCAATCCAAGACTGAGCCACTGGTCGAGGGGGTCCACCTCCTCCACGCAAACCCTACATGGCCTTCCCTGATGGAGACGAGGACACGGTCTCGATTCGGGATTTGGCACCGTCAGGCGCCCCTCCGACCGTTATTGACCACCAATAGACATTCTCCTCCACTGCCATTTTGGGGGTCACTGAACTTGCTGCCGAACCCACTCCACTCCCAGCAACTGTTGTTACCCAGGATGCACACTCCCTCTTTCCTTCACCTGTCCCTTCCCCCTGGAGAACAGAAACTAGTGACAACTGATCAACCCCACTGGCTGCTCAGGGAGGCACGGCTACACCCTTACTGCTACAACATCGTTTGCTGTGGCAGATGAGACCCCCTGACAGACTTGACCTGTAAAATATGTATATGTATATGCCTCATTTTCTCTTTATTTCTCACCCCAAAGGACTCTTCTTAAAAAGGAGAGGGGAATGTAGTAAACCACTGTTATACTATGATTGGCTATTGCTGGCTGGACACGCCTCCCAAGATTGAGTCTACCCATACTTTCTATTCTCCCTGCCATGATCAATCAATGAGGCTGGTTACTGCTCCAGACTATAGTCAATAAAAGCCTCAAATACAGAAGTGCGTAAGCATGTACACACACACACACACACACACACACCCACCCTACCTTCCTGTACATGTACAACTCACCCCCATCTCCTGCCTATTCCATCTCTTCATTTCTGACATAATCCTAGGGACATCTTCCCTCCCTGTTTCTATCTCACAGAAATAAACCCTAAAAATGTATAAACCTAAAGGTTATAAGCCAAATTTAATCGGTTGAGGCAGGAATTGCAAGGGTTTGGAAGGGAGCCACACAAACAAGAGAGTGGTGGTGATAGGTAGAGGTGGTGGGTGCCCTCATGTGTGCAGAGCATCTTCCCCCTCGTCATCTCAGTTCCTCAGTAGTAGTTAAAATCTCAAAACAGCACTCTGTTTTCACAATAAGGACTTCAAGAGTGTTTACCAAGTTTTGGAGCTGTCTTGTCGAGTTCTGATTGTGTGGTTCTTTAAATATGGATGTCAAGGGTTTGTGTAGCTTGTTATTTTGTGGTAGTTGTTTGCTGGATCTGAGTGTTTCAATTTACGACAGGGAGGCTACCAAGAACACATCAGAGTTGGCATGATTAGATGTCCTTCTCTTGCCGGGCCAAGTAGCAGCACAACAGCACAGAAGTGTCCCATTCAATTTTTCAAGTGACTCAACTTCATCTTGAAATGACTGCTAATACAAATTATTCTGGACTGCATCTACTTTTGGATTGCATCACACCAGTGCAATGTGATCCAGTTTCTAGACAACCAACATCAGCATTCTTTAGTGAATTATCCTTTCTAACATCCTCATGGAATTCCATCCTTCATGGAATTCTTGGTGACTGCCTTGTAATGATGACCTGAGGTTTGCAGAAGTAGAAGCTCTCTCTCCATAAGCCCTTCCTTAATTTTTCAGACCTATAAATATCATCACTTGTCAGCTTCCTCTTTCCAAAAGAAAGGTGATTCAAGCTCTTTAGGCTTTACCTGACTGGTATAACTTCACGATTCAAATGTCCTTGAATCTCTTATTTTTGTCTTTCTCCTGCACTCTTACCTATTGCACTATTCTGTCATTATCATCTGTCCCTAAGATTTGGAATTCGCTCATTCAATCTTTTGGCCTGTACACCTCCTTTAAAGTCCCTCTTAAAATCTATCCTCCTAGACCAGACATCTGGCCACCTTCTGCAACATCTCGATGAAACTTGTTCTCAAATGGTGATGTCATCTGGAACATTTTGGTAAGTTAAAAGAGTTTTTGCGAAAAGCATCCTGATTTATTTTTCCCCATCTCCAATGCCTGGTTAGCTTTTTTAAGATACAGGTACAGTATAAAAACCCTAAGTGTGGACTAGTCAAGATTTGATACAAGCTTAACATAACAAGTGAGTCAGTACATACAAGAACACTAACACTCGTGCTGCCCTCGTGGATAATTTGAATGGAGATCAACACTAGATGAATTAAAGCCTTGAGATGCGTTCGGGCCACATCAGATAACTTATCAATGTTCATCTGTTTCCTCTTTTACCAATCTTAAATGCAACAGTTTTTTTTTTTAATTTTTGTTGAGACAAATTGACAGGGTTTTTTTTAAAATCAATATCCATAACGACGTTGTTTGGGTTCGTTATGTCAACTCACTAAATTGTGAACAAAATATCTGAAAAGTATTTGACCAGGTGACACTTCAAAAGAGGATGGAAGAGAAATCACTTTTGCCTATATTGTTTAAAGTAAATGAACAGCTATGAATATGCAATCTATGCCCAGTTGCTCAATCACGCGAAGTTTTTGGATTAGTTTATCCTGTCATCATTTGCAGATTTCTTTTGAAGTAAACCTTATGCCAACGGCCTGCTCCAAAGCTGGCAGAACAGTTCGATACATGCCCACGTTCACGCTTAAGGTTTGATGATCCACACAATAACAAAATATCACTGGAATAACAATGGGATACGAATATGGAAATCGCAAAAAGAATTAAATACACAAAAAGGTGCTATTTAGTGACTTCTTTAAAAAAAAACAGCACAGGGCACGAATGCTTAACGTTTAGATCAGTACAATGCCCCCCCCCCCCCCCTCCCCATTTGCCTGAGTTATTTCTAGGTGACCTGGTTAAGCAATGCAATTGAGTTGCCTTGCACATGAAATACAGAGAAAAATGGCTTTTGGTGCAAACATCCTACAGTGAAAATGTACCAACCCATCCCAATCCGGGAACACTTCCTCAGGTCTCTAGGTCACTTTAATCAGAAACAATCTGCACCCTTAAGCAATGAACATCACACGAAATATGAATTGTTACAGTCTGAAGATCAAATCCTCATCAAACAGCTTGAATCGCTTGCTTCTATAATGTACCTTAAACGACATTAAAAGCAATGACAGGCGGGTTTCACCTGATTTTATCGATTCCAAGTGAACCTTTCTTTTACCTGATACTGTGGCTGGTGGGTGGAAAGGAACCTCCTTTCAGAAAGCCTGCTCCCCAACGTGATTGGAATTCCTTCGCACCCCTTCTCCCTGCGGGCGTTTGCTGACCGGCGAGCCGCTGGAAGTCCGACAGTTCTGTGGTGGGCTCTGATCTTGCGGTGCCCTGCCGTCCGCCTCTCCCTCCCTCTCTCTCCCTCTCCTTTCCTCTGCGGGTCGAGACTTGTTCTCTGGAACTCTCGCCTTCAGCGATCGACTCCGGCTTCCTGGTAAAAAGCACGAAACGCAAACTTCCTCAGCCAACCCAGTTTCACTATCAGTCGAACATTCTCACTTCATTTCTCAAAACTACATTCAAATAACACTGGTTTGAAATAAAAGATCACAATTAATGAAGATTGTTATCCAATGCAACTCATTGTAATGTAGCACGTGTAACTTTTGGCAACAACTGGGTGAACTTTGAAGTTCATTAAAATTATGAAAGTTGGGTACATTATCATTTAATAGAATCCGACAACTCTCTCAGCCCCAGAGACTGCCCAGGATCGGAGAGGTTCACAAGATTTAAGAGCAGAAGTAGGCCAATCGGCCCGTCGGGTCTGTTCTGCCATTTAGTCACTTGACCCAGTCTCTCCGATGTAGATATTTAAGGTGAGATAGATGATCCTCTCGCAATGGTGGCCCAGATAGGATGGGCCTATGATATCTTCTATTCTTACCAATACCATGGAACATTTTGTACAAAGGCATACAAGTCAGGGCCGGGGGAGGAGGTGGAAGACCACCCCCCCCCCCACCCCCCAATTCAATCAAAACACTGGGGAAATTTTGGGCAAAGCTGGGGAGATGGAAACCTGAATGATTCAGCTCTCCATCTCCTCAGCTTTGCCCGATCTCATCTTCCCTCTTTCCCTCACAGCCACAGCCTTACTTTGTACTCAGCAGTATCCTGCCCCATGGACTATTGGCAGGGTGGGCTTTATTCTATTGCGCATCCACGAGTGCTGGCGTGTGCCCCCACAACCCGCTCAGCACCTCCATCCCCGTTCAGCGTGCAGCCCTCTCCCTCCCCAGCTCAGCCAGGTCAGCACGCGCCCACCCCTGCTCAGCCTGATCAGTACCTGCCCCCACCCCAACCCCGCTCAGGCTGTTCAGCATACCAACAGCCGGTTCGCGGAGGAGGCAGCGGCCTGTGTCCCAGCCTGGAAGTGAGATGTGAGACAGCCCAGGCACTGAGGACTCCGTGTAAAATTTCAGCTAAATCAACCCGTTAACCAAAGAGTCTGCATACGCCTATTGTTACGAGCCCAGAGGACCCCAAAATCCAGGATCAATAGACATTCACCAAGACAAATTGTTTCTAATCATCTTTAAACATGGAAACAGAATCAAACTTTAACTTACCTATTATTAACTTAACCCCCTTCTAATTCTTAGCACATATGTATGAAATGTGTGCGTGTTTAAGTTCAGAAACGTTCTTTGATTCACAGTCCAATCTCACTTCTCATTCCTCCAAGTTCACTGGTTGCAGGCGATTCTTCTTCTGTGCACAGAATTTAACATGTATAAAATTCACCAGGCTTTGGTGCTCGAAAGGTAAATGGTTACTGCTCAGGAAGGTTCTTTTTGGTTTTCAGAGAGAGATTTGTTGTTCCAGGACATCCACAACTCCACTGTGTCTTGCTGATGAAACTTGCTCCTTTCAGGGTTCTCCAGATGGTAACCTCTTTCTTTCAGGTCATCACAGAGTTCCTTTTGTTTCTCTTATTCCAAATGAAATATTAGACAGCCAGTCCTCTCCTCTTGCATGAGCCAGAAGGGCTGAGACTAGGCCGTCTTCCACTCTGGGGCTTCTTGCCAGCTTTTCCTGATTCAGTTCCAGATGCTTTTGCTGGGTGAAACCCAGTCAGAGTGATCGCTGCTTCACTGAGACTGAGAGAAAGCCTGTTTGAAGCTCTCTGCTTGCAAAAGCACATGATCCTCTTACAGCAGCAAGTTCTCCTTTCAGACAATATGGGGCTCCAACAATCTTTCATCTGTTGCCTTGATAAACAACAATCCATTAGTGAAGTCTCTTGAGTGCTCTTCAAAGCTCTTGCAAAAAAAAACCTGAAAGAAGCCATTGACAAAACAGAGCTCCAGTATTTCAAATAAGATCTGTTTTAAAATTTGTATGTAACCTTCTCTAACAAACCTTTCCCAATTTATCTCCCAAAGACATTTCTATATACTCTGTCACACTATGAATTGTCAGCTCACTGACAATATCATTTGCTGCTTCATACTTTGGATCACTTGGAAAACTGAAAGTCAAAATATCTTTGTGTGAAATGAAATTAGATTTCTAATAAATTCAACAGGACAGGGAGCATCTGCAAGACAAAGCAATGCAGTTATTCAGGACAGTGCTGTTCATGATGACTTCCAACCTTTATTGGCATCTACCGCACTTCATGAGGAGTTTGAGGAGATTCGGTACGTCACCAAAGACTTGCAAATTGTCGTGCGAATAAAATCTTTCACAACTGGAGGGAGAACAAACATTTTTATTAGCTTATAACTAAGGGTAGGGTCTTACAGTGGTCTTCAGAAAGGGTTCTGGGTTTAGGTGGGAAACCAGGGTTATAGGTGAGCAGATGGAGGCAGGGTCAGCCATCAGCACCACACCCTATCATTCACCCCTTTTGCAGAATTTAGGGTCTGTGAATGAAGTCAGAGAACATGGATTCAGAAAAAAGTTAAAAGATATAGTTATTTATAAATTTACAGATTTAAGTGGTCCAGGGATCCTGGTGGACCGGCTTAGCAAACTCTTTGGTTTTCCTGGTCCCCTTGTGAGGGAGGAGAGACGGGCTGGGTCTTCGGCTCAACGGTGGAGGGGAACGCACTTTCCTCTTAAACCAGATCCATTGAGGCCCTGACTGGGGGTGGCGAGAATGAGCTCCATGGCTCACAGGGCTCCTGAGGCAACAGACCCTCTGGTGGAGACTGTGCCCTCCCTGCTATCAGGGTACTCCACATAGGCATACATGGGATTGGCGTGGAGCACTTTTACCTTTTACACCAGGGGGCGGTCTTGCTTCTCCTCACCTGCTTTCTGAGAAGGACTGATGAGCCAGGTTGGGAGTGTAGTTCCCAATGTCGACCTTCTTTCAAAATTGAATAGGAGCTCGTGAGTAGTGTTGGTCACCATAGGAAGTACTTCCTGCCAAAGTGTGTCTGGAAGGCCTTTTGACTTCAGAGCCAGTTTGACAGCCTTCCAGACCGTGGTGTTCTCCTTTTCATCCTGCCCATTCCCCCAGGGGTTGTAGATAGTAGTCCTGTTGGACGTGATGCCCCTTGCCAGCAGGTACTGATGTAGCTCGTCACTCGTAAACGATGAGCCCCGGTCGCTATGAATATAGCTGGGATACCTGAACAGGGCGAAAATGGAATCTAGGGCCTTTATGACAGACGAAGTGGACGTGTCTGGACATGGAATACCGAACGGGAAGTGGGAGTACTCATCGATGATAGGAAGGAAGAAAGTGTTCCCATTCGTGGAGGGGAGAGATCCCTTAAAAATCGACACAGCCATTCGAAGGGCCTAAATGACGATCAGGTGCGCCTTTGCAGGGCAGTAGAAGTGCGGCTTGCACTTCACACAGATGTGGCAAGACCTGGTCATTTCCCTGACGTCTTCCATAGAGTAGGGCAGATTGCGTGCCTTGACAAAATGAGCCATGTGGGTAACCCCTGGATGGCAGAGCTCATTAAGCAGAGACCACAGTCGGTCGGTGTGTGCAGAGGCACAGCTTCCTCTGGACAAGGCACCTGGAGGGTTATAAAGGGCTCCTGGCCGATAGGCAATGTCATAATCATAGGTAGAGAGCTCCATCCTCCACCTAGCAACCTTATAATTCTTGATTTTGCCCCTTTTGACATTATTAAACATGAATGAGACAGAGCACTGGTCAGTGAGGAGCGTAAATTTCCTACCAGCCAGGTAGTGTCTCCAGTACCTCATGAGTTCGACAATGACTTGAGCCTCCTTTTCCACAGAGGGGTTCCAGAGCTCGTGACCTTGCAATGTCCAAGAGAAGAATGAAACTGGCCTGCCCGTCTGGTTGAGGGTAGCGACCAAGGCTATGTCTGAAGCGTTGCTTTCCACTTGGAAAGGTACATTCCCATCCACCGTTCCACCCTGCACACAGCATCTTTCAGCTGCTCCCATCAGGAAAAAGATACAGGAGGATCAGAACCAGCACCACCAGGCTGAGGAACAGCTTCTTCCCACGGGCAATGAGAATGTTGAACGACCAAAGGAACTGCTACATTAACCACCCGAGACTCTCATTTATACAATATCTATTTATTTATTTTTACAGATATATGTGCCCTGCATATGTATTGTTTATCTGTATGCATGTTATGCCTGGTTGTGTGTCTGCCTGTTTTTGCACCAAGGGCCAGAGGACACTGTTTTGTCAGGTTGTACTTGTACAATCAGACAACAATAAACTAAATTTGATGTGACTGTATTACTGGCACAAACCACGAATTTCATAACATGTACATGACAATAAATTCTGACTTATCCTTTACTCATTGCTCAAACTACTTGCTGTGAAATCCATTTGGGTGCGTTACAGATCCAATCTCACCAATTTTTATTATATAATTTAAAGAGGTGTGGTTGAACAATATTTAATTCATATTTCCCAAAAGGAAGTTGTTCAAACTTCACAACAAACCTGCACTTCCACTTTCAACCACATGATGGCATCCACTGATCACAGAGCTTTGGATTCTTACTGTAGTCGCTTTCAGGTGGCCAGTATACCCCAACGTCTTCTTCTTTCTTTGGCTTGGCTTCGCGGACGAAGATTTATGGAGGGGTAAATGTCCACGTCAGCTGCAGGCTCGTTTGTGGCTGACAAGTCCGATGTGGGACAGGCAGACACGGTTGCAGCGGTTGCAGGGGAAAATTGGTGGGTTGGGGTTGGGTGTTGGGTTTTTCCTCCTTTGCCTTTTGTCAGTGAGATGGGCTCTGCGGTCTTCTTCAAAGGAGGTTGCTGCCCGCCGAACTGTGAGGCGCCAAGATGCACGGTTTGAGGCGATATCAGCCCACTGGCGGTGGTCAATGTGGCAGGCACCAAGAGATTTCTTTAGGCAGTCCTTGTACCTCTTCTTTGGTGCACCTCTGACACGATGGCCAGTGGAGAGCTCGCCATATACCCCAACGTAAAGCTGCTAAAAATACCCAAATGCGGCTATTGGGAAGCCACCTGAAAGTGGAGAGCCCTGACCTGAGGAGTACTCAGGTAGGTGTATTCTCGCTTCCAAATGCTCCCCCCATGGCACCTGAAAACGGGCGGGACCACGGCCAGTCAACAGGAGCCAGCATTTGCTCCGCGGCACCTTTCCCCGCTGCAGACCTTTCAGGTGCCAGAACAGCGCCTTCAGCGCTGCCGGCTGAATTTCGCTTCGCACACACCTGCAGCCAGCTCTGGAGCCGCATTCTCCCAGCTATTCTTCCACCTGAAAGCGGCTAATGAGAGAGTTTGCTCCTCAATGATCAGTAAAATGGAGATTGGAGTTAAACAGGAAAGTCGGCAGATACCATGCCCTTCAAAATATTGGTTATCCTTTACTTACTATAGATGCTGCGTGGCCTGCTGAGTTTCTCCAGCACTTTTGTGCTGGTCATTTGCACACTTCACATTTTCAAAAGTTGCATGATTGACCTTGCTATACACATCCAATATAGGGATTATTTATTCATTTGCAGTATGACAGAATTTTCCAAAGATGAGAAACAGAAGTAAAAAGTATTATTCTGCCTTATATTGGAAATGCAATCAAGGTTTAAATTCAAATCAACTAAGACAGAGGTAGGTAGGTAGGTAAGTTGTTCCCATTGGTAGGGGAGTCTAGAACTAGGGAGAATAGCCTCAACTTCAGATGAACTCATTTCCAGAGGCTTTGAAGAGGGTCCCAAAGAGGGCAGAATTAATGTTCTGTTTAAAATCACCACCTTCCCCAAAGAGATACAGGAACTTTTTCCACTTAGATTGCAGGATATAAATATGAGAAGTTATCGTTTTAAGCTGAAAGGGGAAAGGTTTAAGCTGAATGTTAGAGGGAAGTTCTTCACTCAGAGAGTGGTGGGAGTGTAGAATGAGCTGCCATCTGATATGATGAATGTAGGCTCGATCTTGAGTTTCAAGAATAAGTTGGACGGGAAAGGTCTGGAGGGTTAGTGAATGGGAACAGGTCAGTGGGACTAGAAGGGACAAATAGCCAGTTTTTCTGTGCTGTGGCGTTCTATGGTTCTAAATGAACCCCTCTCTTTCAGTGGATAGAATTGGAAGCAAATTAATTAAATCTTACGAAGTCATGTACTTACAACTATTTTAATTTACTCTTTATTTAATTCAATTAGTTTACCATTTTTTTTTCTTTACAAGTACCTGCAGCAAGTAAGAATTATGATATATGTGTACATGGTAGAAATGTGTCTGATAATAAACTCAATATTCATCTGTCATTATTTTACCAGAAGACGGTAGAGAAGATTGGTATCATGAAGACAGAAAATTTAAGAATGACCTAAGCTGGTTATCAGGCAGTCTTCATTTCCCAAAAGTTAAGGACTTGTGGCCCAGACAGCAAGCTGGTTCGGTGAAGGTTGATCTACATGGGAGCTGGACCTGTTTCCATGGCAGACATCAGGCTAAATATTTTATTTTTTTTACAAAGAGGTGTAGCCTGATAACGTGCCCTTCTGGTCCACGAGCTCATGCCGCCCAAATACACCAATTAACCTACAAACCCCATAAGTTTTTGAAGGGTGGGAGGAAACCAGAGCACCCGAAGGAAACCCATGCAGGCGTGGGAAGAACGTACAAAATCCTTACAGGCAGTGCCGCATTCAAATCTGGGTCACTGGTAGGGTGCCCATTCCAAAGGAGGACATGGTCATATATGCTCCTTTGGAATGACCACTGGACTGTAATCACATTAGGTTAATCGCTTCTTTAACCTGATTAACATTATATTCTATTAATTGGGTCTGATGCTTTCTCCTGGGTCGCTTGGAGCAGAATTTTGCGGTTTATTTTAACTGACCCACATTTCTAATGATTTCTTTCTCGAATGACTGGAGAGTGTGGGAAGGAGGCTATTAAAAATACCCCTCTGCAAGATAGGTACTATCTCAGGTGATAAAATACGTCCACATTTTGCCTCATGTCTTTGTCTTTAATTTTAAGAACCACCATGTTCTCAATGATATTTTGTCACAAAAGGAAGTCGGTTTGATCGTTGAGCGAGGTGGGATTCTTTCTCCAGAATCGCAGATGTACACAGTTGAAAATAGGCCAGATTTCTTTTTAACTAGAAACCTCAAGAACTGTGGTCATTGCTTCAATCTCTCCAAAATATCCCTGCCTAGAAATCTGTCCTCGATTTATGGTGTTAAAGATGTCACATAACGTCGTCAGAATGCTGAAATTCATTCAGCTGGTGCCAGGTCGATGGAAGGGGAAATAGTTCAGCGGGTGTGGTCAGTGATCAGATAGTAAGCTGGGCAGTGTCAATAAATAGTTGAGTCTTGAATGGTCAATGTGAGCAGTTCCTTTGGTCGCTCAGCATTCTCACTGCCCTTGCGAAGAAGCTGTTCCTCAGCTGGCTCTGATCCTCCTGGATCTCTTCCCTGAAAGAGTCTGGGAATGAAAGAGTTGGAAGGCCTCCAGAAATCAAGAGTATGGGTGTATTGGAGGATCAAAGGGTTCCAGGCAGGAACAAGAACATTTATGTATAATGAGTGAGTAAGGAGAAACCGAACCAATATAAAGATGAAACATGTCTGCTTTGGGTTTCGTTCAGGCTCCATCATTAAAACCTTCTTTCCACAGCAATGCTACCTAACTGAGTATGCACTCATCTCCCTGACAATATATCTATACACTGAGAAACAGCATCATTTCTGGGAGACATCAGGAGAATAACCTTGCCTCATTTTGGAAAGAGCTGAAATTCCAAAGTGATGCAAAGGCATTTTCATATTTCACTCTATGGTTTGTATATTTTCAGATACTCACCACAGCAAGTTTATTCACTATCCAATTGCGCAAGTACAACCTGTTGGAAAAAAAACGTTCTCAGTGCAAAACCTGCAAACACACAACCAGACAATAACACACATACTGACAAAGAATACAAATGCAGGATTAATAGGTTTGTAAAAATGAATAAATATTCGAGCCTCAAGTGGTTAGTGTGAGTAGTTCCTTTGGTCACTCAGCATTCGCACTGCCCGCGAGAAGAAATTTGTTTCTCAGTCCGGTGGTACTGGTTCTAATACTCCTGATGGGAGCAGATGAAAGATGCAGTGTGTGGTGTGGCACTTAACAATTTTGCGCGTGTGACACTTGAGACATTGATCCCAGTTGATAACGTTGACGGGAGGGGGGGAGGGGGAAGAGAATACCCCAGTGATCCTCTCTGCCACTCTTGTGGCCCTCTGGATTGACTTCTGATCCAAGTCTCTACAGCAACTGTACCACACTGTAATGCAGTCAGCCAGGACTTTCTCGATACAGCTCCTGTAGAGGAATGACAGGATGGCGACTCATAGCCTTTCCTACTTGAGTCATCTCAGGAAGTCTGGTCACTGTTGCACATTCCTGACAAGCAAGTAGATGTTCTGTGTCTGGGATATGTCATTTGTTAAGTGGACTCCAGGGAACTTGGTGCTCTCTACTCTCTCCACTACAGAATTATTTATGTGTAGTGGAAGGTGGTCTCCTTGGTTCTCCTCAAGTCCACAACCATCTCCTTCGTCTTGTCCACATTGTGAGTCACACCAGGTCATGAGATTTTCCATCTCTTCTCTGTAGTGCAGCTCCTCACAGTTGTTGACGATGCTAAGGTTGTATCATCCGCAAACCTGATGACTTCATTGCAGCTGGATCTGGCAAAGCAGTCAAGGGTCAGTTGCATGGACACAAGCTCTGACAGGAGCCAGTGCTCTGCGTGACAATGCTTGATGTTCTGCTACCAACCCAGAGACTGTGGTTATTTCTACCCATGAATGCCGTCTGACCTGCCGAGTTCCTCCACCAACTCTTTGTTCGCATTTGGACAGATATATGGATAGGAAGAGCTGAGAAGGATATGGACCAAATGCATTCAAAATGGGACTAGTCCAGTGTGATAGATTATGTTATATTTTAGATTGTATATAGATATGTTTTAAAGGAGATAAATTGTGACAGGTTTTTTTTTAAGTGTAGGTCACACACAGATACAAACGCTTCAAAACAGATCTCATTTAAAATGCCAGAGCTTGGCTCAAGCCAGACGTTCCAGGCTCCGAGTGCCTTTGTACGGATTTCACAAGTAGTTGTTAATTGGACATGCTGTGGAGTAATGGATTATGGTTTTGGAAAACAACAGATGAATGGACTCTGAAGATTAGGTCCGAAGCCACAGTCTGTCTGAATGTAGTTTGCTGTTCTAAGAGGATCATGTGGTTTAGAGACACAGAGAGAGACAGAGATAGAATATTCAGTTCTACAGTTCAGCAGCAGTTGGGACTGGAACAGGACAAGTTGGCAAACCTTTGGAAAAACCCCATTTTGAAGATGGGTTGTGAGTTCTTAGTTCAGCCTGTTCAAAGAGGAGATGGCTGGTTGTTTCACCTGAGATAAGGGAAACAGAAAAGGAACTCTGTGGTAACCTGAAAGAAAGAGGTCATCATCTGGAAAACCCTGATGGGGCAAGTTTCTTCAGCAAAACACTAAAGTGGTTGATCGGAAGAAATTAGTTTGTGTCCAACGAGCAACAAATCTCTCTCTGAAAACCGACAAGAACCTTCCTGAGCGGTAACCATTTACCTTTCAAGCACCAAAGCCTGGTGAAATTCACAAATGTTAAATTCTGTGCACAGAATAAAAATTGCCTGATATCGGTGAACTTGGAGGAATGAGAAGTGAGATTGGACTGTGAATCAAAGATCTTTTCTGAACTTTTACACATTACACACATGTGTGCTTAGAATTAGAAGGGGGTTAAGTGAGATTAAGTTAATAGTAATAATTTAGAGTTTAATCCTGTTTTCATGTTTAAAGATTATTAAAAGTAACTTTTGTTTAAGTGATCATTTGTCGGTGAATTTCTATTGCTTCTGGGTTTTGGAGTCCTCTGGGCACGAAACACCAAAATGCCAACTTGCCACTGATAAGTTGGAACAAAATGTCTATTCTACGCTGCTTTACTCTTTTATCCCAAGAGAAATTAAACAAACTATTGGCGTGAGTTCCAATGCACAATCATTCATGTCATGCCACAATCCATGTCACAATCTGGAGTAAATCACAAAATTCTGTAGACACAGTGGCTGAAGAAAAAAAAAACAAAATGCTGGAGAAGCTCAACAAGTCAAACTGTATCCTTTATGTAGCAAAGACAAAGATGCAGAACCCAGGATTGAGCCCTTCATCAAAGTACAAGAAAATGTCAGTAAGCTGCCAAACAAAAGGGGGGTGGGGTGGTAAAGACAGGAGAAAGGAGGGAGGGGACAGCAGTAATTAGGGGGAGGAGGGATGGCTGGGTGGGTGCAAGAACTGGAAAGACAGGAAAATGAGTGGAAAGAAAAGACGAGCAGGTTTAATGGAAAGCAGTAAAGTCAATGTTAATGCCATCTGCCTGGAGGGTACCCAGCTGGAAAATAAGGTGTTGTTCCTCCAATCTGTGGGTGGTCTGCGTGGGATATTACACAAGCATGAGTGCAGGTGTGACTTGGAATTGAAATGGTTGGCCACTGGGAGGTCGCTGTGGTTGCAGGCAAAGAGGAGGTGCAGAGCAAAGCGATCTCCCAGTCTGCGACCGGTCTCTCCGATGTAGAGAATGCCACAAAGGGTGCACCAGATGTAGTAAATAAGTCCTATGGATGTACAAGTGAAGTGTTGCTTCACATGAAGGCTTGTTTTGGGCCCCGGACCGTGATGAGGGAGGAGGTGTGGGCGCAAGTGTTGCACCTCCTGCAGGCACAGAGGGGTGCAATGGGTGGGAAGGGATGATTGCACGAGGGAATCAGAGGCAGCAGGTCCCTGCAGAAAGCCAAGAGAAGAGATGGAAAAACATGTCTGGTGGTGAGATCCTGTACTAAGTGCCAGAAATTCCAGCAAATATGCTCACTTAACATCAACTTTGCTTTGAATCAATACTTCACACTAAATTGCATCGGATGCAATTCTCATCGAAAGTCTACGTGAACACATAGCTCTCAAAACACAAACCATTTTTCACATTGAAATATCTTGCAACTCTCAATGGTGAGGCACAATGCCACGGGGTCACCATGCCAGGGATCTGGGTTCAATCATGACTTTGGACGTCATCTGTGTGGATTTTCCTGGTGAACATATGGGTTTCTTCCAGGTGGTTCAGCTTCTTCCCACGTCCCAAAGATGTGTGGATTGGTGCGTTAACCTGCCACTAGTAAAATGCCTTGGTTGTGTAGGTGAGTGCTAGAATCTGAGCAAAGTTGCTGAGAATCTGGGAATGATAAAATTAGATGAATGTGGGATTAGTGTGATTGGGAACTTGGTGGACTCAAGTTCTCATCCTAAATCCATTATAAAGTATGAGAGTTAGTAGACAAGGTGATTGAAGCAAAAACCCAATTCAAGAGAAACCCAGCAGGTCAAACAGTAAACTTTTATAGCACAAAGATAAAGATACATTACCAACTTTCCAGGCTTGAGCCCTTCATCAAGGCATTTATTGGAAGTTGAAAAGCTTTGGTACAGAGAGGAAAGGCGTTGGTTCAATGCTGTATGTGGTAACAGAGTTAAGGCTGACTTGAAACCAATCTAAGATGGGAAGAGCGTCTGCGACACCCTTAGAAAAAGTAGTGAGCTGATGAGTTGTAATTGCAACGATTTAAAGGTGGACTGTTGCTGAGCGGCTGCTTGTGAGGTTTGAAATATAGCTCTGAGTCGAACATAATTCATCCAGGAGGAGGGATCAAATGGGGTGTCAGAGTGCAATGTTTCTACCAGGAAGCAAGCATAGTGGTTTTGAGTTTGGAAATGCTGTACCACAATTTCCTCACGTAATTTGACATCAAAATGGCAGTGTCTGCGGAAGTCGCTTCTGAAAAACAATGCCGCAGTGAAGAATCAAAGCTGGAAATGAGGCAACATGCATAGAAAAGTAGGTTGCAAGTTAAAATGATTAAGTTGTCAGTGAATATGTACAGGGCACGAATAATGATTACGTGTGTAAAAAAATCCAAACTCTGCAAAGAGAACTAAAATATCTGTAGAAAAGAAGAAGGTTCAGTCATGGGAACAAGAACAAATACATGACCTTTTACTGAGCAAAACTGAAAAACTATATTTTGTTAATGGGAAAACTTCATCGGTCTTCTACGAAGTACACATTGATCCAGGTGGAGTCTGGGCAGTTAAAATTGGAAACTACCAACCCTCTTTCCTGAATGCAATTTCAAATTAAACTTCAGAACTTGCTTGTTGAAAAGTAAGGCAGAAATATAACCAGAAAAAGTTCTGATCCAATATCATTGCAACAGGTGGAATTTTCCATCAGCTAGCCTCCTGTGAAAGGAAAAAAAAGTTACAGTACGATTTTGCATTAATTTGACTTCATTTAAATTGTGAAAAGAGAGAAGAATTGCTCATTTTCTACAAAATGTCAATACTTCATCTTCCCTGATCATCAGACACAGTCCATTCAAATAGCATTCCTCAGCTATCAGGCTAAATATTGGCCAAGCCCAATCTTGTCCGCACGTGTATTGTTACCCATCCTCACCATTGGATTGTGGTGTATAGGAGCCATGATAAATCTTCCTCCCCCCCACATCTCAGCCCATCCGATGACTTGTCTGAGATCATGTGACTAATTGCTAAGAATTTACACAGTCCATTTGGTCCAAAGCTCGTGATGGTATTTATATACCACTTTCACCTTTCCGCAACAACCATCATTTAATCTTGCCAACTAACCTTCACTTCTGTTCACGTCATGTACTTATCCAGTTTCCCTCACAATGGTTTTAGTGGCAATTCATCTCAACAGATCCTTGTGGGAACTAATTTAGCCTTTGCCCTCTAAAAAGATAGTGGACGCAGCCCAGGCAAAAACTTCCCGACTTATCAATAACATCTACAGGAAACCGTGCTGTCAAAGAGCAGCAGCAATCATCAAGGACCCACGCTGCCCAGGACTCGCTACCATCAGGAAAGAGGTATAGGTGCCATGAGACCCGCACCACCAGGTTCAGGAACAGCTCCACCATCAGACTCCTCAACAACAAACTCAATCAGGGACTCATTTAAGGACTCGCGCACTTTATCGATTTTTTTTCTCCCCATTTTCTCTGCCTTGCAGTTTCTTCACATTTGTTATCTGGTTACAGCTCTTTATCCGTTTTCATGTACATTGCGTACAATTTTTCATTTGCACTACGGACTACTTTGTAATTCTACTGCGCCCAGAGGAAAAGAATCACAGGGATGTATGTGATGCCACCTATGTCCTCTAACAATAAATCTGATCTGAATTTATTGGACATTCTCATATTTGTAGCTCCAAGCTTTAAAGTCCCTCATCTGAACACATTTTCAGATATTTATCCAGCGAAAATGTATTTTAAAGCCTTTTCTATTTGATCACCTCTCTTGTCTAAGTTTATCTCATTTTAGCTTTATTCTTGTAAACCTCCTTATGCACTTTTCCCCAAAACCTTTTTGGAATATTTGATAATATACAATCAGAGACCATAATTAGCTGCCCCCCCACTGCCACTGATGCCTTTTGGAAAGAGCAGTTGAAAGCCCTGCATCATCCATGCAAGTCTCTCATCCTCAAACATTGATCCAACTTCATGGATAAATATCAACACAAGAAAGGACTCATTTCCTCAATCATCTCACCCCTCACATTCTATGAAATTATTTTTGCCTCAGTTGACAGAGAACAGTCTTAACTTTACCCACCTTTTCTCATAGTTCCAATCCCTCATAGCATCCTGATAGACTGCCTTTCTATTTCTTCCAAGTCTTCAGAACTTGATGTGGAAACACTTGGGTACCCACAGAAGATCCAGAGACAATTGTGCGACACTGGCAAGGGATCAAGACCATAACAGATCACCTTGCGAATTAAAGACAACTATGCCTCTCTTCCGGACAGACTGAACACGGTTTAATGAAAACAGGCTGACACTGAAGAAAGCCCCACGTCCCCCTGATGAACGGGGCCCCTGGATGGCCACTGCCAAGGTGAGAAATCTATCCAAGTTGAACCCACAGAAGGCATTGGGACTGGACAACACACCTGATCATATACTGAAAGACTGCATAGACCAACTGACGGAAGTCATTATGGACATCTTCAACAAGGCACTGCAGCAGTCCATCATCCCCGCAGGTTTCAAGATAGTCACCACATGCTGCTTCCTCAGGTTGTACCTGTGCAATCAAATGATAATGAACTTGAACCGGTCATCAAAGTTAAGTGAGGTGATGCAAATATCTTTTTCATCCTTCATTTGGAAGTTGATTTTGCCAAACTGCATCAGTTCTTGGACTGATGGTGTGCTGCCATAATGTCTTGTGCTTGATCCCCTGATGAAACAAGGCATTCTTCATGTTACACCTAGTTGGGTTTTCCCTTCGACTTGCTTGCAGATCATACCTTGCCTATAGATTACCCAGGTGTTAGCATTACCCGGGAGGATCAGTTTGTTCACCTGCGGGGAAACAGTTTGCAAAGTATTCCTCTTGTGAACTACCTCTTGGTGAAGGCAGACACTGGATTGTGGTGAATTAGATCATCAACATAGAAACTCAGCCTTCGGACAAGCGTGCAAAACATTCGAAGATCAAGACCATAGGCCTGGCACAAAGCTATAGTTAAACTCAAAACAGCATTCAAAGATCAAGACCATAGGTCTGGCACAAAGCTATAGTTAAACTCAATCTGCTTGAGGAACTCAATGAGTCAAGCTGCATCGGGGTGGGGGGGGGGGGGGTGGTGGGAGGAGTTGGAAAACAAGAATGGTTGATGTCTTGGGCTATCAGGGATTGGAATTGTGTCTCTTCATCAAGTATGGGAATGTAAAGAAGGGAAGCCAGTGCAAAGAGGGCAGGATGGGAGAAGCACAACAGGGGCCCAGAGAACCAGAGATATGTGAAGCATGACGGACAGAAGCAGATGGAGCCGTACAGGGTGGGGTCAGTGATTCACAGTCGAGGGCTGCCAGTTTTGGATTCTGGTAAGTAGAAAAGGGGAAAATAGAGGTATAGAGAGACCAGATGCAATCAATGGGAGGAGGGTGAGAGAGAGAAGAATGGAAGAATCCAGTGGGAAAATGGAACCAAAGAGGGGAGAGGGGCAAGATGAGAATGGGTAGGGGACTGGGAAGTTGATGGGAAAAGGTGGGTATCTGAAATTGGAAAATTCTAAGTTCATACCATTGTGCTGTAGACCTGCTCACATGCGCAATATGAGGTCTAATTCACATTGGGCTTCACTACTGGCAGTTGATATTGCAGAATCGGTGGGGAATGGGATGCCATTGTGGACAGAAAAGTCTGTGCTTCGTCTCACAGACGTGGAGGCTGGTGGAGTGAAAAGCAAGGACAAGAGGAGCCCTATCCTGTTTGAAGGGGTTAGGGTTTGGTGGTGAGAGCAGAACCCTGGGAAATGCAGGAAATGTGCAAAATGGCTTTGTTAACCATAGTAATGGGGAAGCTGTTCAGATGTCCTAGAGTGGAAGGCCTCATCTTAAGAGCAGATGTGGCAGAGGCAGAGAAACTGGGAGAAAGGGACAGCATTATTTCAGATTGGGTGGGAGGAGATGTAATCAAGGTAGTTGTGAGAATAGGTGGGTTTGTCATAAATTAATTTCAGAGCAGATGGAGGTTAGTAGCGAAGTTAATAAAAATTGACTGACAGAGCCCCAGTGAAGTCATCATTGCAACAAATGAGGAGTTGGAGGATGATGCCAGGGTGGTTTGGAACAAGGACTATTCCACATAGCTGGAAGCTATGTGACTGCCTGTACCTACACAGCTGATTGGAAGGAAATGAGAGGCTATTTGGGATGAGAACAAGTTTTCCTAGGTACCCGAGGCTGTTGGTGGAGGGAAACTGGTCAGAGTAACGTTGTGGGATGAAGCAAAGGGCTTTGAGACCTTCCTCATCGGGGAAGGGTACGTACAGACTGACATCCATGGTGAGCATGAGTCGGTGGGGATCAGGGAAGTTGTCAAAGTGGTGAAGGACATGGGAGGCGTCCCAGCAGGAGGCGGGGAAGGATCTAGGCAAGTGGAGAGAGGATGGAATCAAGTTACAAGGTAATAGGGTTGGTGCAGCAACAACAGACAGAAGCAATGGGCCCACCAGCACAGTCCTATTTATGGATTTTGGATACAAGATCTTTGAAAGTGTGGGATTGGGACCCTGTCAACTTGGAGGGGAGATCTTCTCATGCGATTAAATCTGGGAAACTATGATCTCTGCTCTTACCTTTTACCTCTGAAACCTGGACTACCGATAGCAGATACCTCGGAACAACTGAAAAAAAATACCACCAAAGCCGTCTCCATAAAACCCTCCAAGGATTAAAAATACCAAATCCTTTCCAAGCATTAGTTACTCTCAGGTAAAACAAAGACTATTTCAAGGGGTCACTGCAAAGAGATTACCAGAAGAGGAAAAGGTATAACCCAGCTTGAAGATTGGTAAGGTGACCAACTCCTAGAAATGACCACCTCTAAAAAGCAGCAGGACACAGAATGGTATTAATAACACTGGACAACAAAGATTTCGCTTCCTGAACACTGAGTGTACTTTATGGATTTTGGGCTACTGATTCTGAAAATCACCTTAAAATTTTCCAATCATATACCATTTTCTTGGCAACCACAGAGTACCAAACTACATCCATCTGATTGACAACACATTTCAAGCATCCAAAATCATGAAATCAAGCATGTCACTGAAAATTCATCTTCTGCATTTGCATTTGGACTTCTTCCCTGCTGACCTTGGTGCAGTCATTAACCAACATGGTGAACGGTTTCATCAGGACATTGTGACCATAGACAAGCGGTATCAAGGCAACTGGAATCCATCAATGTTGGTCTACTACTGTTGGATACTGACACGAGAGGCATCAGATGCTGAGTACAAACGAAAAACAGCGTAAAAACATTTTAAGGTCAGTTGAACTAATGCAATGTGTCAACATCCATTATGCAATTAAACACACTAAAGTCAATGAAAGTTAACTTCCTATGTCTGAAATTATCTTTATGTTCAGTATGAATTTATCTACTATAACCCCCAATCTTTTTTCAGGAAGCAAAACTTTTGAAAACATTGGTTATCCAGTTTAACCTCGACACTGCGCCAGTGGTACACAGCAAAAAGCACACACCACCTCACAAGTTGACCTAATCACTGTAAGGTAAAAACATCATGAGATGGGACCGGAGAAGGAGTCACCCAGTACTAAGGAGTAACAGAATGCAGACGTGACTTTGTCCACTCAAGATAAGCTTGGCACTAACAAGAATGATGTGCAGCAGGCTAACAGAGAAGGGTAGCAACAGTTTATTCATTGGACAATGTAATGGTATGATAATTTACTAAGTACGTATCCTGAGGTATAAAAAAAACACCACTTGCTGATAACGGCAGAATGCGCCTTCTCCAACTAACACTGTTAGTTGCAAGTGTTACAATCCGGTAATAAAGAACAAAGAACCTTGATTTCGACTCAGTCTGGTGTTTGACTCACTCATTCATGAACAAAACAGACCTAACATCACCCAATCCACTTGTAGAAGTGTCTGCAGGTTCCTACATTATCTAGTATTGTGAATTCTGACGTGGCTAATCAGTTGACCTCTATCCTGAGGGGCTGCTCAAGAGGGAAATACACCCAATCAAAAGCCAAATGCTGCAGACTCTAGAAACATTAGAAATTTGAATGTTATTATGTGTAGCAGGATAAAACATGGAGCATTACATCATAGTACAAGCCCTTCAGCCCACAACGCTGTGCCAACCTCTGTACACCTACTCATCAACAATCTAATTCTTCCCTACCTCACACCCATAACGCTCTATTTTTTGACATCTCAGTCTTTTGAATGTCCCTGTTGTACCAGCCTCCACCACCACCACCCCCAGAAATACAGGTCAGGCATCCACCACCGAGTTAAAAGAAAGCTTACTTTTGAAATCTTCCCTAAACATTCCTCCATTCGCCTTAACTAGATTACCTTTGGTATTTGCTATTGTCACCCCGGGAAACAGGAGCTGGCTGTCCTCCCTAGCAAGGCTACTCGTGATCTTGTATACTGTACCTCCATTAAGTCCTCTCTACCTCTTCAAAAAAATGCAGTCTGAACTCAGCAGGCCACGCAGCATCCATAGGTTAAGATACATAACCAACATCTCAGGCCTGAGTCCTACCTGCTGAGTTCCTTCAGCATTTTCTCATGTTACTACAATCACAGCATCTAAACTATAGTGTTTTACTCTTCTCTTTTATTACTCAATAAAGTGGAAAAACTTCATTAAATTTAGACATACATCACATTTTGGCCCATGAGTCTGATCTGTGCAATTTACACCCAATTAACCTACATCCCTGTTTTGAATGGTGGGAGGAAATTGGAATGCCTGGGGAAAACCCACACAGACATGGGGAGAATGTACAAACTCCTTACAGACAGCGCAGGATTCAAATTCCTGGCACTATATATGGATTGTGCTAATCGCTATGCCAGCCCTGCTGCTTCATTGTACTGCATGCTTTCCAGGCAATTCAGTGTACACTTAGTACAACAGGTAGTGCAAGATTTTATTTTTCCGTTTTTTTAAGTGCAGGAATTATGTGATGTAGAAAAGTAACCAGAGTTAAACATTTCTGGAAGATGATCTTTCTCCAAAATGAAAGCAATGTGGCTCAAACATGCCAAGCCAGGAATCGAGCCTGGTTGTGTGGTATGAAGTATAACTCAGAGGTGAACATAACAGAAGAACACATCCAGGAGTAGGATAAAGAGGTTGTAAGATGCAAGAGAATTTATTTAAGGATTACAGGAGCTGCGGTAGCAAAGCAAATTCTTTGCCAGCATTGTGTTGCAGCTGTACTAAACATTGGAACAACTACCCTTGGAGCTTTTTGGAAGTCCTGGGTCACAGAGCTATACCAAGGATGTCATTACCCTGGGAACTGTGTGCAGAAATGATTGAGAAGCATTACTGGGATTGGAGAGCTCAAGGATAAGCTGAGACTTCTCCTCCTCACTCCCCCCCACTACAGCCCAGAAGATAATCTTACAGAGATACAAATTCATGAGAGGCATATAAAAGATCAATGCTCAGTCTTTTCCCATGGTAGGGACATCAAAAACAGGGGGCACAACTTTAAAGTGAAAGGTTTAAAAGAGACCTTGATAGCGATGGGGAATGAGCTGCCAGAGGAGGATGAGGAGGAAGGTACAATTGCAATATTTAAAAGACGTTTAGATAAGTACTTGGATCGAGGGTGATGAACCAAACCCAGTCAAATGGGACCAGCTTGGATGGACAACTGGCTTGGCAAGGACAAGGCGGGCCAAAGGGACCGTTTCCTTGAATGCGTCTATTGGGGGGGATCCAATGAGAAGGGGGCTGGAGTGAAAGAGAAAGGACTGGAGGACTGGAGCAAAAGTTGACCAGTGAAAAAATAGAAAGGGATAGAGAGTAGAGAATCAGACTATTCACACCAAACCCTTGCCTTTCATTAATTAAAGGGAATTGATACCAGTTTTTTGTGAACGGTGGTGATTAAAGCACACAATAAGCAATAACCCTCTTGTTTTTCCCTTATTTCCCTCCCTCCTCCCCCAACCCCTCCCCCAATCTTTGGTTATCTGCCACCAACCACTCTGTCTCCCAACTACACCCCTTCTTCCTCAACCTTACTCCTGCTATTGTTCAATCCACCAGTCATTTAACTGGCTCTTCATGCAGGCCGTCCTCCCCCCCCCACTTTTCACGCAGGCCGTCCTCCCCCCTCTCTCTTCACGCAGGCTGTCCTCCCCCCCCCCTCTTCACGCAGGCCGTTCTCCCCCTCTCTCTTCACGCAGGCCGTCCTCCCCCCTCTCTCTTCACGCAGGCTGTCCTCCCCCCCCCCTTCACGCAGGCCGTTCTCCCCCCCTCTCTTCACGCAGGCCGTCCTCCCCCCCTCTCTTCACGCAGGCCGTCCTCCCCCCCTCTCTCTTCATGCAGGCCGTCCTCCGCCCTCTCCATCCAGACTCAATGAAGGGTCGCCATGTGAAATGCCAACGCTCCAAAGGTGCTGCCTGATCTACGGAGTTCTTCCAGCAACTCTTATTTTTGCTCCAGTTTTCTGCATTTGCAGTGTCTCAGGGGCTTTATGAATCCCATCAGGTTTTACACTTCACCAAAACCTGACAAGTTTTGGGTGGATAGACAGTCACATACTATGAACTTAAATCAGACTCTCACACTTTATTTCAACATTTAAAAAAAAATCAAATATAATTTGACAATATTCTGTTAAGAAAATAGAAATGACTATGTAGCCAGTGTTTAGTTAATTTAGTCATAATCTAATTCCAATGAAAATCGTAAGTTTTATAATGCAAAAAAAAAAGCTAATGTACAAAAACGTACAAAAGTTATATGACTGTTAGCCCCTACTACATTTGGAAGACCAAACAGGTTTGTTATAGGAACTGCAAGAAGAAAAATCCATAATTTTGCTGCAATTTGAATCCCTGTACTTAAATACCGATCTGCAAAAATGTCAGCGCATTTTTTATTAACATGCGTACAGCCCAGATTGTAACTGTTGGAATTAATGATATTTATAAGTGACAGCAAGTTTACCACAGGGAAGGAATGATGTGTATTGCATTGCACACAAAAGTAAGATTATACACAAGTACAAGTATCAAGATGTATAAACTTTCATTTAGGATGCTCTTGGTATTAGCGGAATTACTTTCACTAAGTTTGGCACCTTTACAATTTCACATCTAAATTAGCCAAAACTCCCAATGGAAAACAGCGTAATTTCACAACTAGATTTGTTCTGATTGAAATAGAAAGTTTTATAAGATGGTTTTAAAAAGAACCCAGCCATGTTAAACATCAGTAATCCAATTGTTTTAGAAATTGTCAACTTCAAACAACAAAATACATGAAACTTTATCAGGATTAGACAAGGAAGATAGTGTTTCCACCTTTTTTGGAATGAGTGTTAACATGGATAATTTGTCAAGGTGAAAAACTAAATATATTGTGTACTTACAAGGCTTCATTTGGAAAGTGCAGTTTAAAACAGCAAGGTCAAGTAAATCTTTACAGTTAATTGCACGTACATTATATACTCTCACAAAGCGCTCATGTACAGGTTTGAACAGAGCACGTATGCATTTAAAAAGAATTTAAGCATTTTATATACAAAAGTTGGAAATCTACAGCACCGATAAGCGAGAATGCACCTTAGCTGCAGACCATCTTCCCATAATGTAGGAGTAGGTTACATCAAGTTCTGAATCTACACCAAAGATGAAGCATTTACATTCCTTTTGTGGCTGCCGTCTCTCGAAATTAACTGGATGCTGATCTTCTGTCTTGCAGGACCAATTGAACAAAAAAATAATTTTGCATCAGGGTTTACATTGCCCACAATTGGTAGGAATTCAGGAAATTTTCTGCACACAATTCATCCTCATCCCCTTGCAAGTTCCTCAGTGCTGGTAAGTCGCTAATGCTCCATTTTATGCTCTTGGTACCTTTGTATACGCTTACAGCGTGGACACGGCTGGACACCAGTCTTACAAGCCTTGTGGAAGACAGTCCTGCACTTTTTGCACCTGAGCAGGAAAATTTTAAAAGAAAAATAGATCCTTTGTTAGACGTGAAACATCCCTCAATTATTTTGGAAAAAATAATGTTTTTGTCAACTAGAAAGAATTGAGGTTTATTTAAAAATTGTGAGCAAAGAAATATTTGCCTGGATACACTAAAATTGAGAAAAATGAGGTGATCTCTGGTTCATTTAGACCCTGGATGAAAACATTTTTGCCTTTAACCAGATGGTTGCAAATCTGCAAATTTCTCTGCCTCAGAAGCCCACTGATGCCCATTTGTTGAGTATACAGAAAGCAGCGACGAATTGGACAGGCCTCAGGAATAGCTTTTTTTTTGTTTGAACAGAACAGGTTCAAGGAATTACTTGGAAAATAGCTGGTTCTATATCTCGGGTTCAAAGAATAGTTTCAATGTATGCCAAACGCCATCTAAGCTACTGCTTGCATCTTTAATACAAAAGGTCACTTAACCGAATAGGTTAACCTATAATTGGTTGATAGCTATGTGAGCAGAACAAAGGGAAGTAAAGGAACGTAATAAAGGCAGTCAGGTTACAGTGCCTGCCAGTAAATATTAGATCATTGAGGAGGACAGTAGGAAAGCAGTAAGGTTGGGGTCACCATGCGTTTAGACAGAAATGTGCTGGGAAAGTAAATGCAGATTAATTGTCAGAGACTTCACAGATAACCCTGTCTTTTTACACGCAGGAGAGGGAGAATTGCCACTTAGTGAGTGCAAAAAAACCTGACTCAAAGTCCACATGAAAACAAAGAAATGTTAACAAAATGACTGTGCAATACTGAGAGAAAAAATAAAGTGAGTGCACAAGAGTCCTTAAATGAGTCCCTGATTGAGTTTGTTGTTGCAGAGTCTGATGGGGAAGGGTAGCAGCTGTTCTGAAACCTGGTGATGTGAGTCTTGTGCACCTATATCTCTTTCCTGATAATAGCCGTGAGAACAAAGCGTGCGCTAGGTGATGTGGATCCTTGATGATTGCTGCTACTCTCCTGTAGATGTTCTCAATGGTTGGGAGGGTTTTACCCATTATGTCCTGGGCTGTGTCCACTACCTTTTGCAGGGCTTTTTGCAGGGGCCATTGGTGTCCCCATACCAGACCATGATGCAGCCAGCCAGCCAGAACATTTTCCACCACCATCTGCAGAAATTTGCCAGGGCTTCCAATGTCATGCCAACTTCCACAAACTTCTGAGGAAGTAGAGGTGCTGATGTGCTTTCTTCATGATGCCATTTGTGTGTTGGGTCCAGGAAAGATCCTCCAAGAACTTAAATTTGCTCACCCTCTCCACCTCTGATCCCTGAATGATTTGTATGTACATCTCTGGTTTTCGCTTCCTGAAGTCAATAATCAGTTAATCAGTTCCTTGGTTTTGGTGACATTGAGGGCAAGGTTGTTGCACCCATTCAGCCAAGTTTCCAATCTCACTCTGTATACCAACTTATCGTCCCTTTTTATACAACCCACTACTGCGGTATCGCCAGCAAACTTGTAGATGATGTTGCTGCTGTACCCAGCCACACAGTCGTAGCTGTAGAGTGAGTAGAGCAAGGGGTTAAGAACACAGTACTGACGGAGGTTGTGAAGACGTTCTTGCCAATCCTCACTAATTGTGATCTGGAGGTTAGGAAATCCGGGATCCAATTACACAGTGGGGTGTCGAGTCCCAGGACTTGGAGTTTGCTGATCAATTTTGAGGGGATGATGGTGTTAAATGTCAAATTATAGTAGATAAAGAACATCCTGATGAATGTTTCTTTGTTGTCCAGATGTTCCAGGGCTTTGTGTAGAGCCAGTGAGATGGCATCTGCCATAAATCTGTTGCCACGATAGGCAAAAATTGGAACGGATCCATGTCGCAGCTCAGACAGGAGCTCATATACTTCAACACCAGTCTTTAAAAATACTCATCACTATTGATATGAGTGCCACTAGTAAATAGTCACTTAGGCATTTCAAGTTCAATGAGGTAGAGAGAAACATCTTTGCAAGCCCTCTCGAAAGAAGCCACAGAGGCGATAGCATGTAGGACAGAAGGTGTAAGAGGAGAAGTAACAGGAAGGAGAATCCATTACGAGGGGGTAGCCGAGGAAGGAAAGGTTAGAGTGAAAAAATACAGGAGTAGATAATGACGAGAAGGGAATAGTGGAATCATATGGAGATAGAAGTTACCAAAAATGAGGAAAATCAACGTTCATGCCGTTTGGATCACGGCTGTCCAGAAGGAATATGGTGTGTTGTTCGTCATTTGTATTTAGCATCACTGACAATGGTTGAGGCCAAGGATGGACATGTCATTGTAAAAATGGTTTGGGGAATTTTACCTCTTGATCCACTCCTGTAGACCCTACCATTTACTATGCATTTACACTTTACCTCACCCTTATCCAAACTAAACCCCATCTAATCATTACATCTTGTGATTGGAGGTAATTTTCCCTATTGACAACTATCGTGGTGTCAGGTGAAAACTTACCAACCTTCTCCATCCTACTCCTACTTTGACCTATTTGTCCACAGCTTGCAACATTTTTTCCAACTATTCCCAAAGAAAGCTAAGGAGCAGCTTCTTTGCAGCCTGATAGCAAATTCTAAAGTACCCAGTAACTTGCTTTGATACACAGGTGACCAGTTCTGCTGCAAGATTATCTACCCGTAATATTAAACTTTCTTTTCCTTTCTCCTCAGAGAAAAGCTGGACAGTTGATTATTCCCAACTTTCTCCACTTCATTTCAAGTCTCTACAACAGTTATGACCTGCTTTCAAAGACTTTATTCATTTTCTCCTTCTGTTCTGTCATTAATCCATCCACCAAACAGCTTCCTAAAGAGAACATTACCTTTGCAAACATGATGTAACCCTATCAGCATATTCTTTTGTCCTAACCATTCTCTCCATCTTTTGCTAACTTGAAATTAACCCCTTTCTCCCTTTTCCAATTCTAAGGAAGTTTTCACCCAATTTTGTTTTTACTTCATCTACAAACTTCATATTCAATGTAAGACACGATTTCCAAGTGCTAGAACATAACTTTTTGGTTCGACTAATGAAATTCAGTGAACAACAACAGATAAGGTGGGTACGATTGCCAGCATTTCAACTCCAAATAAAATAAACACAAATATGATATTCAACATGTTACTATAAAAAAAATTCACTGGAAATAAAATTCCATAGCAGATTAGATATTAAAGATTGAAATGTAACCTCCATTTACAAATTTATCAACTTGTTTTTTTTCAAATTGGAAAATGCAGTTTTGCTATATGCTCCAATGGCCAAACCTGCTTATGAGTTTTTCCTACTGTTTATGGATTCTACACAAGTTTAAAGACAATAATTTGTGCATTAAAACACTTAGAATCTGTCTGTATACCTTATAGTTGATTCAAATTCAAAAGGGAAGATGATATCGTCCTTATTGCAGATCTGGCAGATGAAGCCACGCTGAGTGCAAAGATCACACACATAGACATGGTTGGTGGCAAAGTGGATGGCCTGCTGCAAGAATGCTTCAAACATTCCACGGGCTATCTGCAAGATGAAGGAGCCTTTGAGATACTGTCCAAATAGAACATTAAGTAGCATCATTTTAATGTGGGCATAACAAAATAGGTCAGCCAGACCAAATTCAAAAATATCACAGAAATATTGGACAATACTACTCCAAAAGTTCACATTGGGGGGTGCAGTGAGATTTCTGCATCTCTAATAGGATTTAATATTTTATGCCAGAAATCAATAAACCATCTTTGATTGAAACATTAAAAATCAGAGCACTCTACTCATCATAAACCTTCTTCCACCGTCTCTTTTTATTTAGCAGGGCACAGGCCTGAAACACTGGTCATATATCTTTGCCCCCCTATGGATGCTGTGTCACCTACTGTGTTTTCTCAGCACCTTTGTGTAGGGACTACTCTTTAACCTTTTTAAGTATCGCTTTCAATTTCAGAATAGTTCAAACCTTGTCACGTTTCTCAGTTTTATATCAGCTTTTACTACCATTTACCACTTTTTATAGCTGCATTTTTTTACACAAGTGTTCTATTCAGTACAGTATTTACGACTTAAATAGTGGCAGCTTGAAGTGTTGTAGCAGGTTAAACATCAAGAAACTTGCACCTTCTCTTTTCACCCACTACAAACCTGTGGCTTATTCACAAATTTAGAACAATTTTTCCCCCAAAATGTTTACTTTGCACTGAGGTAATATTCATTAGTGACTGTACAATTTTACCCAAATAGCTCTTGGATTATTGTGTGGCTGGGTTCATTTCAGTACGTTTAAAACAGACCTCATCAGCTTAACCCACCATTTTCTGCAACAGTTAATTAGGAATCAGAATTATGAATCTAAATTGATTTTTATTAATTTAAACCAACTGTAAAGTTAATATTCCAATTTAAACCTTACTGAAATTAGCTAACTCAATACGCATCAGAATTTTCACGTGCAATCTTCCTAAACCACAAAAGCAATAAAACAATTAGGCATATTTTCCAGAATTATGTTAAGATAATGTGACAAATACAATAAATTTTAGATATAGATTGGTTTTTTTTTGTATTAACTGTATCTTGCTCCACAAAAATTAAATAGATTTATCAGAAAAATGTTTTAGATGTAGTCAAGATATAAGCATTTTTTTTTTGCATTCTACACGTTCATGTTCAAAATTGAGACCATTTTGGATAGAATTAGGAAAAGTTTTAGAACAAGTTACGGGTATTAAACTTCCACAAGATCCAATGCTTTTTTTTTTTAAATTGGGAAATTTTCAGTGATAAGACCAAAATTGAAATTGAATTTTTTCCCAAAAGGAATTTATGAAAATTTAATTAGCAGGCTGCAATAAAATGTATAGCAGTGACATGGAAATCAGATTCCCATTTAGGAATGAAAAGATGGCATGCAGAAATACCTCTTGAAAAAATTACATATCATTTAAGGAATAAATATGTTTTTCTGAAAATTTGGCCCCATAGGCATGAATTTATAAGAGCTTTGCCTGAACCTCACAAAATCTTCCTAACTCCTTGGGATAAATAAAGGTTGATATTGAAAACAAAGTTGTGTAAATGATTATGAATATTTTGGTAACCAGGTTTGTTTTTTTTCTTTTTCCTAATGTTTCTTTATCTTTGTTTCAGTCTTTTTTTCTTTTATTTTGGGGATTATTATTTGGCGGGGGTCCTATTGAGATATAATTTGTCGCATGTAGAATTAATTTGAATATATGACTGATATTTTCTGTATTTGGATACTAATACATGTTTGAAATTTTTAAATAATATTAAAAACAATTAGGCACATTTCTAGGATTTGCAGTTCAAATTTTTACCCAACAACTTTTAGGAAAGTGACTCAGATTATCTGCAGAATTAATTAAACCTTTACTTCTTCATCAGCACTGTATCAGCTCATGAGGCACTACATGAACTGTAAATATTATTAGCTTTAATAATATTAAAGGCTTTCAGACTTACAGTTTCACCATTCTGTATTATGCAAGAGATGTTGCACCACTATAAAACCAATAAGAACTACAGTATGTATTGATTTGGGTTGATTGAATTTATTGATTTAAGTTGATGAACTAAAATCTTTATCAGAATAAATATATGAAGCTTATTTATTATAACATTTAACAATCCATAATGCAAGTAATGGAGTTGAAAATTTTCAATCTCTGACCTGTTGAAAATCGGAGACACTATATAGATGGGTCGACTCCAAGAGATACATTTTCTGTTCTAACCTGAAACAGATAAGTAATATTGTTAAACAAGAAAATCTGCAGATGCTGGGGTCAAGTACAACAGTGCTGGAGAATCAAAAAGGTGGAGGAGGAAAGGAGGAAGGGGCAGGCGAAAAGGAAAGCAGGTGGATATAGGTGGGAGGGTGGAAGAGAAAAAAGCTGAGTTGATAGTGGGAGGGGGTAGCTCTCTGGAGAGAGAAAGGACAGGGAAAGAGAGGGAAAGAGGGGAGAGCTGGAGGAAAGGAGACAAAGGGACAGCCTCAGTTTGACAATGCATGAAGGAACGTAGAGACACTCCACCGTGGCAATGTTGTGTGGAATTAAAATGTCTACGCACAGGTGCTCAACTAAACAATCTCCCCATCTGCATTCACTCTCTTGAACGTAGAGATCACAATGGAAGCACAAGATGCAGTAGATGACTCCTGCAGATTCACAAGTGAAATGTTGCTTCACTTGAAAATTCTGTTTGGGACCCCAAATGGGGGTGAGAGAGAAGGTGTGGCTCAAGTGTAATATTTCTTGCGGTCACAGGGGTAAGAATGAGGTGGAGATTAGTGAGAAGGGATGAAGGAGTACTGAAGGGAAAGAAAGGCAGAACTGCTGGAACTGTTATAACAGCACCTCTGCTGCCTAGTGCAGATCTGGGGGAACAGAGGCACCACTGCTGCTCTGCTGGGTCCTAATGCCGATAGCTCCATACAGGCTGCAAACAGCCGGTTGAAGGAGCAGTCTATTTTTTTTTAAATGCTGCAACCAGGGTATCTGTGTCCAAGATGGCACAACCATGCCGGGCATCACACAAGGCCAGCAATCTCCAGTGACCCAGTGCAGGGCACCAGAAATAGGGAGAACAACCCCTTCTCCCTTTTAAGAAAGAGAAGCCTAGGAGTGACCCACATGACAGTGGCCACAACAGCGGACCAGCAAGGGGCTCAGCAACAGAAAGACTCACCCAGGCTGTGGGTGGTCGGTGATTTGCGGTCAAAAGACTCACACAGGGTGCAGGCTGCTGGCAACTTGTGGTGGTAGGACCCACATTAGCTGTAGGCTGCTGGAGACTAGTTCTTCGGCACCAGGATCCGAGAAGGTGTTGAGGGCAAGGGCTTCCAAATAAATGAAAATTTGGACCTCGGTTTTCCAATGTAATGTATCGAACCAGAGGGGTCTGTGAGAGCATTGGAGGCGAATCCACAGTCATTCAGTGTCTCTGAGGGAACTCTTTTTTGCTTCTCTTTATCCTATTGTTAGGGGCACCAGGCAATGCTCACAGCAACTCTTTGTTTGCCCTACAGCAGATAAAAGTTGAGGTTGTATATCATAAGAAAACTCCAGAAAGAAGAGAGGGAAGGGGAAGATGTGTGTGGTGGTTGGATTGCACTGGAGGTGGCAGGTTTTAAAAAAAAATACAGGTTTACAGAAACATCTTATTTGAATCCAGTGTTATTTGTGTAGCTGTGTACCACAGCATAGCTAATAGCATAACAATAATCTGCCGTTGCTGGGGTCTAGTGCAGTACAAAAAAGTACTGGAAAACTCAGCAGGTCACGCAGCATCCAAAAGAAATCAGTGTTTTTGGGCCCGATTGCCTTTTACTTCCTACAGATGCTACATTGACTGTTGAGTTTCTCCAGCACTTTTGTGTATTGCAGGTAAGTAGCATTTTTTGCCAGAAAACAATCGGGTCCTAATTCACTAGCATCAAAAGCAAAAATTTAAAGAACAAAAATCAATTTATAAATTTCACCCACCTCAATGACAAAAGGCAAAGGAGGAAAAACCCAACACCCAACCCCAACCAACCAATTTTCCCCTGCAGCCGCTGCAACCGTGTCTGCCTGTCCCGCATCGGACTTGTCAGCCACAAACGAGCCTGCAGCTGACGTGGACTTTTACCCCCTCCATAAATCTTCGTCCGCAAAGCCAAGCCAAAGAAGGATGCCAGTGTTGCATGGGAGGACAAGAGTGCATTCCAAAGGCAAAGGAAACCAGCAAAATAGAAACTAAAAGCAATGATATCTGACCTTTTATGGAGATCCTGGACTGCACCGCTCCGACATGCAACGAGATAGTCTTCCAAGAGCTTTAACTGATCTCTGCTCTTACGAGCCCGAGCCATACGCTCAACGTATTGATAGAGACTTCCGTTAATCACTTCAAGATCAATAAATGGTTCATTTTGGATCTGCTGAAGGAATTTTGCTGCTACATTGGAAACCTTTATTTAAAAAAAAACAAAATCAAGTTGGACAGTGAAAACATTGTTAACCATTTGTTTTAATTCTACAATGGTAATTGCCTCATTAACAATGGCTCTTAGAGAATATGTGAGAATATATAATTAGAGAATATACAATTAAACACTTTAATTGTGAAAACCCAAGTAATTTTAACTGGAGTAAATATTTTACTTATGGTAGGAAAGTCATTGTTTTTTTCTTATATAAACACAGTTGAGTGTGAAATTGCAAATATTAACAGTCCTAGTACCAGAACCAGCAAACATATCAGACATTACCACAGCTAGGGGTAGACAATAAACAAGATGCAAACTCCCAAAAAAACCTCGCTTCGTATTCATATGCTCCCTATTGGAACAGCATTTTACACCAAAATAAAATGTAACAAGAGCACTGGAACACACAAACCGTACTCACCTTCTGCTTTGTCAGATCCCAGTTATGGATCATTCTGGAAGGTATAACAGTTTCTATATCCTGATGACACAATTCACAGTAGTAAAGGCCAGAATAGGCACAAACCTTGGGTTTACCAAATGAACACCCTATTTTTTGGGAACATCCTTAAAAGGATTAAAAGAAAAGTTACTATTTCCACATAAAATTATGAAAATTGACTAAAGTTAGAACAAGTTGTTATTCCATCACATAATCAAATCAATTATTAAAGAGCATTCCTGAAATTTAAGAGACCGTGCACAATTCTGACCTTAACATTAGTTCCTCGAGAAAATGCAGAAAAAGACAAGAGGGACATTAACAGAGAAAGAAGCTGTCACGAAAAACAGGCTCAAAGGGAGAAAAGTTAATGGCCAAAGAACAATCTGTTTCTGTTCTTAAAATTATGAAGGGTTTTTGGCAGAATAGACCAAGGTATTTCTACTTTCTCTTTCTAAAACTAGGTAGCCATAAATATGAAGTTACTAACAAACCAGAAGAACTTCCTTACTTTTTGGCTCTGCTCCCCTTACAAGTTGGCACGTTTAAAGTTTAGAGGCCCCCTTCCCTGAGAAGCCATCAAATTTAGTTGGCTTCTTCTGTACTTCAAAAAACAAAAAATATTTTAAGATTTTAGTCCGGGGCCATATGGCCCCCTTTGACAATGGATAGGCTGTAGAACATCAATGTGGGATAATTAGTTCAAATCACTTATATTGTCCTATAAATTAGATAAAGTGTACAGGTACACAATCCTTTATCCGGACATCTAAAATCCGGCAAGTGGGGGAGAGAGACGGCAGCGCGAGTCGGGCGGGCGAGGAGGAGAGACCGGCAGCGCGACTGGAAGGGGGTGGGGGTGGATACGGCAGCACAACTTGGGTGGGCTTAAATCTGGCTTTCCAAAATCTGGAAAAATCCAAAATTTGGAACACACTCTTCCCCAAGGATTCCAGATAGTGTACCTGTATTGGGTCAGGTTTTACCTGTCCCCATATTTTGGCATCTGATCACTTGTGTAAACATAATTCGAGATGACAGCATACAGGGTGGGTATTTGCAGACACACCCTTTTCCATGACTGATTGTCTTTAATTTAGAACTTTTCAGCATTTGAAATTTGTCTTAATATGCAAAATACAGTAAAGATGGGGAAATGGGAAGATGGGGGGTCGGGGGGGGGGGGGGGGGAATTGAGGCTTGCTCAAAAGCTATCAAATTTTTTCATGTCACCAATCATTTTCAGTAACATTATCGGTGGCCTCATTATTTGAAAATAAAAGAATCTTTTAATGTAGCATACCAAAATAAATGATTATTGCTTGAAGAATGTGGTTTGAGAAGCATTAGGACATTTCCACGGTATTTTTAAGATACTACACAGTAACAAGCCTGTACCAGCCAAATACACCCATGTTTAAAACATCATGTGAAAATAAAAAGTGCCAACTGCTTTTAAAAACTGTTTATCATGGAATTAAAATATTGCACACAGAACAGCGTTTGAATATCAGAATGAGTCAAAGATTTTCATAAAACTCAGTTGAATTGAAACACAGTGCTTCTTCTACTGGAATCCCCAAGATGAACATCTTATGTGCCAAGATGAAAGTCTTTAATAACATTGATCATGTACGTGGAGTGAGATCAATAATTAAAATCAATAATTGGATGCAAAAAGTTTGACTTTCATATTTAGAGTGTCCACCTCCTTTGAGCTCTTCATTCTGGACCGATCCTGCCACAAGTGAGCACTGGGCTGTTTGCAATTTATATTAATTACTTAAGGAGGGATCGTGAAGGTTGTTGATACAAATTTTAGTGGCAAAATGAACTGTTTAAAAGTATTATGACAAGTTAAGCATGTGGACTAGTTGGTGCTAATGGAGTACAACACAAAAATGATAGAATTTGGAATGATAGAATATATGATAGAATACATTAAAAAATTTAAAAAGTGAATTCAAGCATGAATGAAGCATAGGATCATGGCACATCTACAGAAAGCAATACTCCAAGAAAGTCTGCATTCAGCTATGAGGAAGCCTTCATTAAATACTGTATGGATTTAACAAGCCATATCCAGAATTTCATGTACAATTTTGATCTCTATTCTCAAGAAATGATACATTTGCTTTGGAGGCATTGGTGCACCCCAGTGGTGCAGTGGATAAAGGAGGGGTCCAATGAGAAAAAAATAATTTTTTTTAAAAAATTCACTGAAGGAAACCACCTCTGCCAGTTCCTCTCAAAATTGGAACATGCACGAGTCCAAGAGGAATTTATGTGGCAGAACTGAGGGTATTTCTTCATTCAGAATCCAGAACTGGGGCATTAATCCAGGTTAATACTTCAATCATCTTGGAGTAACACGAGGAAATATCTCCTTCTTCAGAGGATTGTACGTTTGCTATTTTGTAAACCAGGGATTGAGTACCAATGAACCTGACATCGATATTTAGACTCCCAATAAAATGAACAGAGAAAATTAACTCCAAAATAAAGAATGAACAGGAGAATAAAGAACAGACTCAACCTCAATCTTATTCAAAAGTACAGCGATGTTAATGGGGCTGCGTGATTTATACCTGCATCTTTGTTTTTGTATTATCATACCTGCACATTGAAATTTCTGCAAGTCCAATCCTTTTTCTATGGGTACAACAGTTAAGTACTGCAGAAGACTCTTGTGCTCCCCCAAACCCAACTCCACAAGTCTTCTTTCATTCTTCTCCAAGTCTGTACTTGCTGCCAAGTTGTCATCTTCCGCATCGAACAGAGATGATAAAGCTGCTCTAATCAGTTCACGCCATGATCTTGCCTCTGCAGCAGTTTCAGCCTGAAGGTTTAGAGCACCTTCCGATGTAATTAATTTAAAGTTAGCTGGACCACCCAATGCAGCATCAGGTAGGATGTCCTTAAAGGTCTCAATTTTGTAGCTTTTGCATAGTACTTTTCGCTGATCTTGGAATTGGAAACATTTCAGTGCTTCCAATGTCAAAGAGAAGATGTAGCGAGTCCAGGTTTTACCCATTAACAGGTAGAGTACAGTTTCTTTAATTGTATCTAATTGAAGGGCTGCCTCAGAAACCCAATTAAAGTCTTGCTGGAAGTCATTTTCTTTCTGATTTAACTGATCACCAGAATGAAGGCTACATGGCTCAAAAAAAGGATCTGGATTCCCATTCACTGAGCTCTCCACATGCAATGACTCTTGTTTTGAAGTTTGAGGAGGTCGACACTGTATTAAGGCTTCCCGAATTCGATCAATCCAGTCCTCTGCTTCATCTCGGGAGGGTGCACGGAGGTACAAGTTCTTTCCAGCAAAAACAATTTGAAACCTCCCATCACTTTGAGCATGCCCCACTGATTCGCACTTTAGCAAAGAGCAATTCTTGTAACAATTGCGGTCATCATCACTCTGGTACAGACGGAACTCAAACGGTGATAACTCGCAGTAGTATTCTTTCCAAATACCAACATGGCCTCGCCTCTCTAAATTGCCCAACTTCAGAAGTCCACGAAAAGGGTTTGAAATACCTGTTAAAATAACATCAAAAATATTAATTTTCCCAAATCTGTAACATAACTTCACATCTAAATCCATGCAAGACTGATGTGGAAACCAAAATAATCCATCTCAACTTTGCCAAGAATACAGTGAAAATATTCACATCTTTTAAGAATGCAAAGCAGGATCAGTCTTGGGCTCAAACTGTAAATTGGTGTCATGTAAGAAGAGGACAGGAGTGGGGCTCATCATGGCTTATACACTCCTGCTAGATTCACACATGAAGATATTGTAGGATTGATGATACAAATAGCACAGCAAGGAAGCACGAAAGTCTGAAAATTAATGGCAAGATCCAAAAATTTAAATCTCTAAAGTCGTATAGGTAATATAGAATGATGTGGCTGCAGTCCTTCATATTAGATTAAGATGAATCTGTCTATCATTTGACCCAGGCACAAAAAAAGGAGGGGAGAATATTGGTAACCATTACATACCTATTTCAGAGACCTGGCTCTGTGGAAACTGGCCATTATGTTACAAGCATAAATACATGGTCCACAATATCAGGACAACCACATCTCATGAAAAACAATGTACTAGTGAATTCTCAGGTCTTCAGGAGAGCAGATACAGGTAGAAGAATTTGGATTTCAACATTAAAGTGATTCATTGGAAATTGCTAAATGAACAGAAATATATAAAGGATCAACCATAAACAGCAAAGCATTCTCCAAAATATTCTTGCTGCCATCCTTGAAGCTTTTTGAATTGGAAAGGACACATTTGTAAGAGCAATAAATTGTAACAAATACCAGAGTGTTACAAAAATGTAAAATTCCTATGCGTCAGTAGGTTCAATCATTCATTCAGTAAGATTAAAATGTATAATTATGACAAATTTGCATCACATGAAATACAAAAAAGCAAAGCAGCTGAAAACTATGGTAAGGAAACTATATGCACAATTTTTATTCCTTGGCCAGGATACAATTCCTATGTTAAAAGGGTGCAGAGAATCTCACAGTTATTCTATTTAGGCACAAGCTTTTGACCGATTGATATGCAGAATCAAAGGACGTTTACACCTAGATCAAAGCTAGACCAATTTTCAGTGCTTCCAACTCACTGTCTTGGTTTAGATTGATTATTCGCTTCCTTTCTGCCATAAAATAGGAACTGTAATCTCGGATGGTATTGATTAGAGCTAACTACACAGAAGTTGACCACTGTCGTTTCCATGTCAAATATTACCAAATATATTAGGTATTTCTAAAAAGTATGCCTTATAAGTGGCCCTACAATCCATGATGATACACAGGGAAGCATAACTCTTTCTCACGGTGAACTGAACTGAAAATTTTATACCAAAACAAATCACAAGTGCAAACAAAGAGCTTGTTTCCTATGAAAAAGTTTTGCTAAAATCAGGTGGCATATTCGTATATTTCTTGGCTTGGCTTCGCGGACGAAGATTTATGGAGGGGGTAAATGTCCACGTCAGCTGCAGGCTCGTTTGTGGCTGACAAGTCCGATTGCAGCAGTTGCAGGGGAAAATTGGTTGGTTGGGGTTGGGTGTTGGGTTTTTCCTCCTTTGCCTTTTGTCACTGAGGTGGGCTCTGCGGTCTTCTTCAAAGGAGGTTGCTGCCCGCCAAACTGTGAGGCGCCAAGATGCACGGTTTGAGGCGATATCAGCCCACTGGCGGTGGTATATTTACAGCTCATCAAAATACCAGAAATCTAAAATCTTCCTTCAGGCCAGAAGGCACTTTCAAGCAAAATGCTCATTCTTACATGATGCTAGAATGCTGTCCTGCATTGAGCAAAGGAGTGCAAATGAGGAAGATGCCTAGACCTGACATTTAACTCACATGCTTTCAATGTGAGCTGCCACAGAGGCAAAGCTATTTATCTTTTAATGCAAGAGTCTGCATCATCTGACTGCTCAAATCATCCACTCAGACCCTGAACAAAATATTCCTGGTTGCTTAGACATTCTAAGGTATCTACTACTATTCCCCATGTACAATGCTGAGATTAGGTTACAAGCCCAAAGGACTCCAAACCCCAGCAGCAATAGAAATTCACCAAGGCAATGGTTACTTAAACAGAAGTTGCTTTTAATTTTATTTAAACATAAAAACAGGATTAATCTTCAACTTATTACTATTAACTTAACCTAATCCCCTTCTAATTCTAAGCACACGAACACGTAATATGTATATGTTCAGGAAAATTCTCTGTTTCACTGCCCAATCATTTTCTTTTCACTTCTCCAAGTTCATTGGTATCAGGCCATTCTCATACTGTGCACAGAATTTAACATTTATGAACCTTCGTCACGCTCTGGTGCTTAAAATTAAATGGTTATCACTCAGGAAGGTTCTTGTTGGTTTCAGAGAGATATTTGTTGCTCTTTGGAGGAAATAAGTTCGTGTATGTCCAATCAGTCACTTGTCTTTCCGAAGAAACTTGCCTCATCATAGGTGTTCCAAATGATAACCTCTTCTTCCAGGTCACCAGAGTTCCTCTCATTTCCCTTATTTCAAGAGAAACACTCTAGCTCGCCATTTCCTCTTGTAAGGACTACAAGAGTTTTAAATGGACTGAACTCAGAACACTCAACCAATCTTCAAAATGGGGTTTTTCAACAAGCCTGCCAGCTTGCCATTTTGCAGCCTCAACTGCTGCTGTAGAACTGACTTCTTTCTCTCTCTCTCTCTCTCTCTCTCTCTCTCTCTCTCTCTCTCTACAAAAAGAAATCATCTGTTTGTTTCTCCTCTCTCTGCTTGTAAAAACCACGACTTCTTACAGGGCTTCTCCAAACCCAATCTTTGAAAGATCTTAACATCTCTGAGTCTGGACTTTATTGCCCATACACAATAGATCAGCATTCTTCATTGCTTCTGCGAAGTCAACTGGAGCCTCATTGTCAAGCTTCAGCAAAGCTCTTACATTTTAAATGAGATGTCTTTTGTGAAGTATTACTCTGTAAAGTATAACCTATACTAAACCCCCACAATCTATCCCTTTTAAAGACATTTTACCCATAATCCTGTAACACAATCTCCTCCCAAATCATTCATACCTGTCTTTCGGCGATGGGTCACTTTAAAAGAAGTTTCCTCTTGACCACACTTGCTCTGCAAGAATTTGGAAGCTGGTAGCCCATTTTCACAAACGCAAATGCTATTTTCATTCTTTGGCATTGTATTGACAGAACATTCAGTTGAACTTTCCCCTGCGCTTTGAGGCTCCACTTCTTGGGATGGTTTGCAGATGTCATCATCTGATATCCAGCTACTTTGTTTCTGAAATAGCAAAGTTTACATATGCAATTGTTAGGTCAAAAAGAACACTTGCACAAGTCAAAAAAAATGAATACTGGAATTTATATAATGGATTTTAAACTAATTTCAAGATGCATTTCAAAGTGAAAATAACAATGCTTATAAAAAACAAAGAAATCAATGTGACCGAAAAAAGTTAAAAATTAAAATGACTATAATATTAAACAAAGCCATTGCAAACTTTAAAAGTGTCCTGGTTTAAATAAATTTTGCCTTTGAAATTCATCCTTCTATTGTCTATCGTGGATTAGGAACTTTCAAGGAGCGTCTTACATAGACAGGAAAACTGTTTAACATCAACGTTAAATTTGAAAGAAATCTCTGATATATTGGTTTGTAAAAGAAATGATAAAAAAACAAAGTTAACCTAATTACAATGAAGTGGTAACATTCGGCTCATTCAATATTAAAAGTAACTCAACTATTTATTTGTAGTTTCAAATTTAAATAAATATGCAAATAAAAGATTTTGGAAAAAAAATCATAATTAAATAATTTAAATTAGGCACCTGGATGACACGCAAATCAATACCCAAAGGTGTAACAACAGTTTAAGAAAATAATTACATGGCTTTATCAAAATCTGGAGAATAATTTTATTTATAAATGTGAAAATATCAATATTAAATATTATAACAAAATTTAAATGATTGAGCCTTAAAACATTTGATTAAAATAATTTGACATATCAAAATCTCAGATTTAGAAAAAGGCTACAAGGAAAATTTTAAAGTATCTGGAAAAAAAACAATTGTTTAAATATTTTTCAGTGATGATTTGAATAATATTTTTGTTTTAAAAAGTTTTTGAATGCTTCCAAACATCAGGGATATCCATATCCCTAAGTTACGCAGATCATTTTCCCTCACTAAGGTGCAATTATGAAAACAGGCAAAGGTCTGAACTATGTCATACAAAGTAAATAAATAGACTCACATGATTATCTCCTGCAACACCCAATGCATCCACTTTGTCTGTCACATGAGTAATTTCTCTCACAGAAGAAACTTGATCTACAGCTTCAATATAATTTGGGTCAGATTTTACTTCCTGCTCCTCATGCACTGCAGATTGCAAAATTCTCTCAGAGATGGTGTCAGATAATGTTTCAGAATTAACAGTGTTTACCGTCTCTTCCCTGCGAGGAGGAACAGTTTTGGTATCATTTTCGAAATGTGCCCCATTCATTTCTGGATGCTGCAAGGCCAAAACATGGGTAGAGGATGGGCATTTAATTTGTGACATTCTTATACTGGTTTCCTCATTGCAGGCACGTTGGTCAACCACCAATTTATCTGACGGAGTATTTAATGCATAATCATTTGCTGAAGGCTCAGGCTGCGATATAGTAATGGAAACATTGCAGCCCAGGGAACCCCGAGTTTGGTCCTCTCCAAATTCATCTGGTGTCCTTAAAAACAGACAATTTTCTTTTAAGAATCAGTCAAATAAAAGAGCAAAAGAAGCCACACAAACAGCACTAGATAACCCTGTGGTGTTATCAATCAGAGATATCAGATTTTGAATCTATTCTCCAATTAGTAATACTCTACGCATTCAGATACTTTTTTTTTACAATTGGAGCCTTTTTTTAAAAAAAATGGGAAAGAGAACAAAAGGCAAAATGGTTGTCCTTACATGTTCTTCCTCAAAATACGCCCGTGCACCCGATGTATTACGAGGTTAATGCATGTTTTAACAAAAAGGTTAACTGTGAAAAAAAAAACTTCAGTTTACTCTGAATAGCAAGTGATGTTGATCCTGCGCAAAGGGAAGTACGGCGTCCAATTCTGATCATCGCACATTAGAGTTTTAGAAATGAGAGAAGCAGAAAAAAAACTAATATTTCCCTATAAGATTAATCTTGAGAAGCTGGACATGTTCTCTTGAGAGAAAAGGTGGACAGTCACCCATTCTCATCCCCCTTCCTCCCCCCCTCCATCTCCGATTCCATCCCCTTTCACCCCATTTCCCCCACTGGTTTCTTTCTCTCTCTCCCCCAACACCCACTTCCATCTGGTCTCTCTTTACGATCACCTTCTTATCAAATTTCGTGACTGGCAGCATTTGTCTTCGAATCATTGATTCCATTCCATATTACTAATCTTTCTTGTCTCTCACTCTCTCCCCCTTTGTCTGGCATCTACCAATTTTTTTTTACCTCCATGCGCTAATCCCACAAGGGAGTCTTTTCTACTCCTACCACCATTGGCATCTCTTTGCAATTTCACTTTTGATGAAGGGACCATTCTTTTTCTTCCACTGATGCAACTTGATCTGCCAAGTTCAACCAGCAGATTGTGTTTTACTTCAGATTCTAGCATCACCCGTCTCCTATGTCCGGAGAATTCTACTGACAGGCAGGTAAACCATTCCAACGAAAAGAAAAGAAAAATTTAGAAATACTGGAAGTATTTGCTATATAAGTTCAATCTGATAAGTGTGAGGTGATGCATTTTGGAAGGACAAACCAGAAGGGTGAGTGCAGGGTTAATGGTCTGTTACTTAAGAGTGTGGATGAACAAAGGTCACTACACAGGTTGTTAGGATAGTTAAGGCCTATGGGAGGCTGGGTTCATTAATAGGGGGATTTAGTTCAGGAGTAGAGAGGTCATGTGGCAACTCTACAAATCTCTGGTAAGACTACAGTATTATATTCAGTTCTGGTCACCTCATTATAGAAAGGATGTGGAAGCTATGTGCAGAGGAGATTTACCAGGATTGGAAAACAAGTCTTATGAGGCAAGGTTAGTAAGACTTTTCTCTTTGGAGCGTAGAAGGATGAGAGGAGACTTGATAGAGGTCTACAAAATTATGAGAGGCATTGATAGGGTGGATGGCCAGCACCTGTCTCCCAGGGCAGGAATACCAAACATTAGAGGACACATGTACAAAGTGAAGGGAAGGAATTTTAGGGGAGATATCAGGTTTTTTTTTTAAATGATTATACACAGAGAGTTGTGGGTGCCTGGAATGCTTTGCCAGGGATCGTAGTGGAGCTGAAACATTAGGGGCATTTAAGAGATTCTTAGATGGACACGGATGAAATAAAAATAGGGGGTTTCGGGGATAGGGTGGGTTTAGTACATTTTTAAAGAAATATATGGGTCGGCACAACATCGAGGGCTGAAGGGCTTGTTCTGTGCTGTAGTGTTCTATAATACAATGCTGGAACATTAGATTCACTTTTCTTCCCAAAGGTTTCACCCAAAATGCTGAGTATTTACAGCACTTCCTCTTCTTATTTTAGATTTTTGGTACTTGCTATTTTTCTGATTTACAAATGAAAATAATATGGTGTAAACTACAGCTCTGAGCTATCATGGAGAAGTGATATAGTACTTACGTTTGCAGAGATTTGCTGGAGCTCTCAGCACTTGCAATGCCTTTGTCTGTATCACAGGACCACAATTCCTCAGTAGTTTGGTCAGGACTTTTCAATCCATTTGACTGAAGGAGACTGTCAGAGCTCAGACTGGATGAGAGCTGAGATGATCCAGTAGTTTCCAAACTTAAAGTGGAAGATGCAAGTTTTAGCTTACCCAAGCTATTACTGCTGTGCATTGCTGTATAACTGGTATGAGTCACTTCAATTATATCAGAGCCAGAGATCTGAGAAGCTGAGTCCCAAGAACCTTTCCTCTTTCCTTCAGAAAACTTTGACAAAGTCTCAGACAGATCTGGTCCTGAGCATAAGCCAGCCAACGCAAGGGGAGTAGCAGTCCATTCATTTAGAACAGCCGATTTATAAGACAACGTAAAGGAAAGAGACGATAAACCTTGCAGGTAGCTTAGCAGAACCTCTCCATCTTCTGAATCAAGTAACAAGGCCACAGGTTGGTAGAAGTCACACAGGCTTTCCTTCTCTCGAAGCAGGGACATTAAATAACACTCCATCAGCCCATCATTAAGTGCAAGTCTTACCCATGCTCGACACCGTCCAACATCAGTGTTAATGAAGCTCAACTTTTCCAGCTCTGTCACAACATCCCTGCAAAAAATTTTTGAACAAAAGAATCAGGATGTGAAATATATTTTCAAACAAACAGAGTCTGAGTTTTAAAACAGCCATCCTAATGTTATGTTTGCCTAATAACAATTTTCCAAGCATTTGTCACAAGATAGATGAGCTGAAGTAGGCCAATTGGCCCAGAGTCCTCTCCACCATTATATCATGAGCTGATCCATCCTCCCAATCAGCCCCACACCCCGGCCTTCTCCCTGTAACTTTTGATGCACTGACTAATCAAATACCTGTCAATCTCTGCCTTAAATAAAACCAAACAATCTCACTTCCACACCCACTTGTTGCAGAAAGTTCCACAGATTTACAACCCTCTGGCTAAAGAAATGTTTACTCATCTGTTTTCAATTGATGCCCTTTTATCCTGAAATTATACCCTCTTGTCCTAGATTCTCTTACCATGGGAAACAACAATGCCACATTTACTTTCATGGCTGCTCCCTGCAAGCGTCAGGAAATTCAGGACTCCTATTCAATTGTAAACAACTCAGATATCACAAACCTCCTGACCTTTTTTTGAGCATTTTGCTGATTATGCTCCAATATTCAACTTCGTAAATGTTAGTCATGGAACAGAATCTCAACATACATTTACTGGACTGTTGAATTGCTAAATCATTTAGACTTTGCCCTGGATCAATGATAAGAATCATTTAAATGATTTGGGAGGGATGTAGGAAATAATATACTTATGAATTATTTATTTACTTAAATGTTTAAAAAGTAGGTTTTATATGAAATGTTAATGACTTTTGCAAGTAATAACTTGATGAGTTAATAGTTTGAATTTGTGAGGAAGTAGAATGTAGAGGGTGCACACAGGCTAAAGTGAGGGAGAATGTAACACCATTGATCCCAGTCCAACACTGGCCCTGTAAATACTAATGCCAATTTTATAACTCAAAGAATATTACTGAACATACTTTTTGACCTCATTAAAATGAATCCCCAGTATTATTTGCTGCAATTTTTTTTGGAGTAAATAGTCAAAGGCAACACTGAACAGTTAACATGCAGTGCTGCATCTCTGACTACAAATTATGGAGGCCTTGGGTTGAAAATGAACCACTGCATCAAGTTAGAAGCATGTCTTTCTGCCTCCTTGTTTGAAACCAGAATGCATTAACAGCTCTTAGACTGTACTCCTTGGAATTAATGAGGGGGAATCTCAGATGCATTTCAAATGTTCAATGGCCTGGATAAAGTTGTTTCCCATGTTAGAAGAGTATAGAGCAAGAGGGAACAACTTCAGAATTGAAGGACGCCCATTTAAAATAGAGATGTGGGGGAATTTCTTCAACCAAAGAGTGGTAAGCATCTGGAATTCACTTCCACAGGCAGTCGTGGAGGTCAAGTCGACGGGTGCATTTGGAGGCCAAGTCGATGGGTGCATTTGGAGGCCAAGTCGATGGGTGCATTTAGTAGCACAAGTCACTGGCAAAGTTATTTGATTACATTATTAAACAGTTGTTTATGTAACAAAGCAGTTTACAGATATACATCAAGCCTACATTGTAAGTCACATTAATATCAGAAGGAATCACTTCCAGATTTCCTATAGAAATGCTCTACAAAAAAAATAAGTAGCCTGCTTCTGAATCAGTTTTAATAGAAAAAAAAAATCAACTGAATGTGTCAGTAGGCCTTTGTTCATTTTGGTAGAGGGGGAGAATAGATTTTGAAATAGGCACAGACATGAATGCCCATATTCAAATCATGTACTGTTCAAATTGTTCACTTAGTCCAGACATCCCCAATCTCAGAAATGCCAGGCTCAAGCCAGTGCTTTCTATTCTACTGAATGCAATTTCAGTAGCTAGACGTTACCCACAAATCCACTTCCCAAAGAGGTATTCTGTACTTTAACCCTTAACAATGTCTTGAAAACTGTGCAAAACAAATGAGTTAAATAGGATTGAAAAAGAAAAGCAAAATCAGAGATTATAAAAAGCATACACAAATAATTGTTTTCTTAGATCAAGATACTGTACAAGTACAAGCAAATCAACATGCAATTTTGAGAAATATGATAGTGTACTGGAATGGGAATTAGTCCGACAAAATTCCACCAACTTACCGGTGAGTGACCATTTTAAGCAGAGCCCAAAAGACCGGCTGTGGAAGAGTCTGCCTTTCCCGACTGCCTTTCCATCCTCCGTATCCACCATTTGTTTTGATGTGCTTTGATTTCAATCCATGCACAAATACTGACTCCATGACACAACACAGCAGATTCGCATCACTATCATTACTGGTTACAATCGAGTCTGAATTTACATACCGCTTCTGCAAACACTTTAGGGAATGTGCAAGTTTTTTCTTGATCCGCTGAGAACACAAACAAATGAATAACATAACATAACAATTTACAGCACGGAAACAGGCCATTAGGCCCTTCTAGTCCGCACCAAACCAAACACCCCTCTCTAGTCCCACCTCCCTGCACAATGCCCATAACCCTCCATCTTCTTCTCATCCATAGACCTGTCCAACCTTTTCTTAAATAATACAATTGACTCCGCCGCCACTATTTCTCCCGGAAGCTCATTCCACACGGCTACCACTTTCTGAGTCAAGAAGTTCCCCCTCATGTTACCTCTAAACCTCTGCCCCTTAATTCTTAACTCATGTCCTCTTGTTTCAATCTTTCCTCCTCTTAACGGAAATAGTCTATCCACATCCACTCTGTCTATCCCTTTCATAATCTTAAATACTTCTATCAAATCCCCTCTCAACCTTCTACGCTCCAAAGAATAAAGACCTAATCTGCCCAATCTCTCCCTGTACTCTAGATTCTTAAACCCAGGTAACATTCTGGTAAACCTTCTCTGCACTCTCTCCACTCTGTTTATATCCTTCCTATAATTAGGCGACCAGAACTGCACACAGAACTCCAAATTAGGCCGCACCAACGTCTTATACAATCTCAACATCACCTCTCAACTCCTATATTCCATGCAATGATTGATAAAGGCCAGCATACTAAAAGCCTTCTTCACCACCCTATTCGCGTGAGTTTCTACCTTCAGAGAACGATGTACCGTTACTCCTAAATCTTTCTGCTCTTCTGAATTCCTCAATGCTCTCCCATTTACCACATATGTCCTGTTCTGATTCTTCTTACCAAAATGAAGCACCTCATTAAATTCCATCTGCCATTTTTCAGCCCACTTTTCTAAGCAGCCCAAATCCCTCTGCAATCCTTGAAAACCTTCTTCATTATCCATTATTCCACCTATCTTAGTATCGTCTGCATATTTACTAATCCAATTTACCACCCCATCATCTAGATCATTAATGTATATAACGAACAACAATGGGCCCAATACAGATCCTTGAGGCACACCACTGGTCACCGGCCTCCAACCTGACAGACAATTATCCACTACCACTCTCTGGCCTCTCCCTTTCAGCCAATGTTCAATCCATTTGACTATCTCAAAATTTATACCTAAAGACTGCACCTTCTTAACTAACCTTCCATGTGGTACCTTATCGAAGGCCTTACTGAAGTCCATATAGACAACATCCACTGTGCTACACTCATCCACATTCCTAGTCACCTCTTCAAAAAATTCAATCAGATTGGTCAAACATGACCTTCCTCCCACAAATCCATGTTGAGTGCTTCTAATTATATTTACCGAATTCTATTTCATAAAACTGGCACAAACAAACTTTGGATGAAAAAGAACATGCATGAGTACAAGTGGATCACATTGAAGCGCTCGGAATTGTAGATAGTGAAGACGGTTGCCAAAGATTAGAATAGAGGGTGATTGGTTAGACACGTGAGCAGAGGAATGGTTGTTGGAATTTGACACAAGAAAGATGCGAGATGTAACATTTTGGGAGGTCTACATGATAGGATCTACACCGTGAATGGCAAGGATCCGGGGACGGTGCAAAGCAGCAGAGGGATAGAGTACAGGTATATAGTACCTTGTAAGTTGGCATTGCATGTAGGCAGGGTAATCAAAAGGCTTTCAGCACCTTGGCCTTCACAGCATTGAGCGGAGAAGTTGGGAGGTCATGTTACAGTTGAACAAGACGCTGGTAAGGACCCATTAGGAGAATTCTATTCAGTTTTGGTCACCATGCTATAGGAAAGATGTTGTCAAGCTGAAGAGGGGGCAGAGAAGATTTACTTGGGGATCTAAGGCTATAGGGAGAGGATGATCAGGTTGGGGCTTTAATCCTTGGACAGCAGGAGGATGAGGGCCAATCTCAGAGGTAGACAAGATCATGAGAGGAGTAGTTCAGGTGAACACAAAGAGTCTTTTGCCCTGATAGGGGGATCAGTAACCAGAGGACAGTGTATGTGTGCATGTGGAGAAGAGAAAGAGATTTAACAGATACCTGAGGGGTGATTTGTTCCCCATCCCCACAGAAGGTGGTGGGCATTTGGAATGGACTGACCAGAGGTGATGGTTGAGGTAGGTATTTTTGAAATGTTCAAGAGAAACTGTACATGTACATGGATAGGATGGATTTAGAGGGATACGGACCAAATGTAGGCAGTGGATCAAGTGTGGGTGGGAGATTTTTGTCAGCGTGGACAAGATGGGCTAAAGGGCAAGGTCCCGCATGCATGCTAGACTGGTCTGGAAGGCAAGATCACACGAAATCCAGAGTGAACCAGCCATTTGAAAACAAAATTGGCTTAGTGGAAGGAGTCAAGAGGTTAGTCGTTGAGAGTAGTGTTTTTTTCCCCCAGGTTGGAGGTGGATGACCAATAGTGCACAGCTCTTTGTGACATACATTAACAATTTTGATGAAAATGCTGATGGTGAGATTCACAAGTTTGAATGGGGTGGATCGGTTTTTTTTCTCCCAAGGGTAGAGAGCCCAAAACTAGAAGATATTTTAAAACAAGAGCAAACGATTGAAAGGGAACCTGACTGTTTTCCCCATACAGAGGGTGATGGAGATATGGAACAATTTGCCAGAGGGAGAAGGAGACACAACTACAGAATTTAAAAGACATTTGGACAGGTTCATGGATAGGAAAGGTCAAGAGTGATTAGAGCCAAATACAGGAAAATGGGAATAGCCCAGGAAGGCACCTTGCCCAGCAAGGGCGAGTTGAACCAAAGGCTCTTTTCAGTGCTAATAAAACTCTGACTCCATTGTAGTGAGGTGGTGACAGAAAAGCTGCACAATTATGGGAATTTTCCCAGCCTCACCCCACCACACAATATTTCTTCAGTCTGCTTTCTGCTTTATTGCTATTTTAAAATTTGTTTGACATCCTTGGCATTAGAAAAGTTTGCACTTTATTCCATTAGTCCATTCAACCATTATCACAAACTAAACTAGATTACTCCAGGAATTACATGTGTAATAGTTACTTGCTGACACGGGTACATTGTTTCAAGCATGTTCCAAAATCAGTTGACGCTTGCGAGTGGATTCGCAAATCCAAATGGGGAGGGGAGATGTGGTTGTCCGACAAGGGATAAAGGACAACTCAGGAGGTGAAGGGGAGATTGGGGATAAATAAGATAGAAATAGGAGAATAAGGAAAATGTTGGATGTTGTAGGAATGTTGTCTTATAAAGAGTTGAAAATAAGAAAACAGAAATGGAAAAGGAGGAAAGGTAATGATGGAAAAACGGAAAGAGATAAACAAAATATAAAAGGGCTACGCTGAACTATATGTCTTTAAATATTAATGGAATACATAACCAAATTAAAAGGAAGAAACTACCAAATTTAAATGAATAAATGTATTCCATTAGAAAAAATAACATATTGGTTAAGAAATAATATTGAAATATTCGAACAAGCCTTACATTAAATACAATAGCGTGGAAAAATAAAAAATTAAAAAAAAAAAAAAAAAAAATACAATAGCGAAAACCTACCGGGGACAAACATTACCTAAGTTGATGGAAGGAGAAGGAAAGAAAAGAATGGACTCAGTAGAATTTCTGGTGTAATTTTGTTGAATGACAACATTGTCTGACTGGCTTAATGCAACCTAGATTGTATACCTAAAATGGATGAGAGGGGGGTGGTGGGGGGGTGGTTTGGGAGGAAAGGGGGGGGAGAAAAAGTCACTGTATATGTGTGAAAAAGAAATAGTGTATATCATGGCTAATGTGATTTATGGTGTGAAAAATTTAAAAAAAAAGCATGTTCCACATTACCGTAGATAAAAAAAATGATGAATTAATAACTCACCCCAGAGACAAATTATATCACTTTGGTTGTTTGGTTAATTCATCAATCTCAACCTTACCAACAAAACATCAGAAAACAGAAATGCACTCTTATTTATCAGTTGCATTTATATATTCCCCCTTACCTGTTTAATTTCTCTGGGTGCGACTGAGTTTTCGGACGTATGTGTAGAAATCATGGTGTATGGATTCACTCACATGACACCTTTAAACAGAAAAATGAAGAATTGCATCAGAATGAATCAAGAATGGAACTGGCAAACAAGTTTACTAATTGTGACAAGTAATTAAGAAAAATTAGGCCTTCACTTAACTTCACCTCAACTTGTCAATTTTCTTTGAATCCTAAACTGTCAAACTGAAGTCAAGAAGCCAGCAAAGGTTGACAAGATATTGTATTTCTAGAATCCAATTAGCAATCTGAAGAAATTACAACCTAGCATCAATCTTGAGAAAGATTGTTTCTCTACTTGAGAAACAATCATTTTGAGGAGAGAGAAGATATTTGAAACCATTGACCTGAAATGCATAATTCTCTTTTTATAATTCTCTTTGTGCTACTCCAAAACACAAGATGCAAACATCAAGCACATTGGTATGATATGGTGAAAGCAAAGTACCTCAATCAGAATTGAAAAAGTTTTTACTGTGAGAATGGGTAAGTGATGATGGAAAATATGTAGTGCAATGTCAATTTGATCAGATGCCCATGAGGTATTTGAGAAAATTCTATAATTTCACTCTATGTGAGTCTCTCTCTCTTTCTCTCTCTCACTCCAAAAGTGAATAGTTCAACACAAGCCACTCTTCCACAGTTGAGTAAAATGTAACTGAATTGAAAATATTTTTTGCAAGGCAACATACCATAAACTTACAAACATGCTAGTCCAAACGTGACCTTTGTGCAGTTAGAATTATCGTATATTTCGGCAGATAAGACAATACTTGAAGCTCCCAAAAAAGGGTTGTCCTATAGGCCAGTGTAATGGAGGATTTAAACCATGCTTTTGCTTCTGCAAGGCTGAGTATCAGTAACCAACTTCGAGAGTAATGTAAGAATCAGCAGGCAGAAGCTAAATTCCACCATGGGGCCCAGAGATGCCTTTATCTGACAAAAAGACACCTGGTACCAAGAACGTTTAATCTTCCTGCTTGTTACCCGGTTGCTGTTTGAGATTGATGGGATTGTTGGTCGCAGACTGTCAGGCGAGACAAACCATTGTATTCAAAGTGATAAGCTAGAAAGTTGTAGTATTTGATAAAAGCCTAGGCGTGCTCAGTTATCTTTTTTAGATGGAAAAGGTGCTTGAGTAAACAATTTTTGGGTAATACAAGCCATGGTCCCGCTGCTGAAGTTTCAGATTCTCCGAGGGATGGAAACGTCTCTCGGCAAGAAGAACTTCTAGAGTCCAACCAACGTCCCAGTCGGAGGAGGTGGAGAAGCTGCTACCGTACCGGCGCCCCGACAATCTACTCCAAGTGTGCGGTCGTTGCCTCGCTTCGGCAGTTGGGACCAGTCCAGATGTTGATAAGTATAATTGGGAAGGGCTTGCATATTGTATTTGAAATCAGCTTAAGATTTTGTAATAAAGATTTGTATAAACTGAAGTGCTCTCAGCGTGTGTCTCTGTTTTCTTTCGGTAGCTCAAACACTGTGACCAATCTAAAATGAACAAAGTGAGAGGTACAAGTTTACCAGAACAGCCAGATACTGATATTCCTCCTTCGAACCCAAACAGATACTCACCCGCAAAGAGGAGAGATCTATCTCTACTAGACCTTTAGCAAGAGTCATTGTCGTTTTTTTTAAATATTTTATTTTTGATTTTCCAAAGACTCATGCAAATCCAATGAACAAACCGCATTCTCTTTCCACATATGATTTAGAGTCCTTATTTCCCCCTCCTTACTCCCTCCCTATTCCTTAAATTATATAAATACATATTTAAAAAATATAAAAATACAAAAACCACCTAAATACCAACAAAGACAATGATCCTCCTTGAAGTAGTTCGCCATTTTCGTTAAATTGGTGCACTTTCCCCCTCAGTCTCATGCATTTAGGGCTGCATACAAGCTGCAGGAAGTTCTTTACTCTTTACATCACATTCAGGTGGTAACAGCTCCCACTCCCAGCTCTCCCTCACTGAGCCACACAAACACAGGAAACTGCTCCACTCGCTATGTCTGACTGAATGACTGACTTGGATGAGAGCGAGTCTCTGCTCTGTATCTCCCTGATTCCAGAGGCTCACAACCAGACACAGGAGTGAATGCTTGTGGTGCACTGTGGCCAAGTGGCAAGCTCGCATGGGACAAGCCTGTGCTGTGAGTTAGCGCACTGATATTAGCGCGCCTGCTGTGTTTACAAGCTGGGCATCAGATGCGCTGCCAGCCAAGGAGTGTGCCCAAGAGCCACCAGGAAGCAGCACAAACCTACAGCTACTCTACCCACAAACCCTTGGCTTCTGGATAACATCATTCTTGCTTTGTGACTTTGCTTCACCCACCTACCAGCCAACACAGCGCCACCCCAGCCAACACAGCGCCACCCCAGCCAACACAGCGCCACCCCAGCCAACACAGCGCCACCCCAGCCAACACAGCGCCACCCCAGCCAACACAGCGCCACCCCAGCCAACACAGCGCCACCCCAGCCAACACAGCGCCACCCCAGCCAACACAGCGCCACCCCAGCCAACACAGCGCCACCCCAGCCAACACAGCGCCACCCCAGCCAACACAGCGCCACCTCAGCCAACACAGCGCCACCTCAGCCAACACAGCGCCACCTCAGCCAACACAGCGCCACCTCAGCCAACACAGCGCCACCTCAGCCAACACAGCGCCACCTCAGCCAACACAGCGCCACCTCAGCCAACACAGCGCCACCTCAGCCAACACAGCGCCACCTCAGCCAACACAGCGCCACCTCAGCCAACACAGCGCCACCTCAGCCAACACAGCGCCACCTCAGCCAACACAGCGCCACCTCAGCCAACACAGCGCCACCTCAGCCAACACAGCGCCACCTCAGCCAACACAGCGCCACCTCAGCCAACACAGCGCCACCTCAGCCAACACAGCGCCACCTCAGCCAACACAGCGCCACCTCAGCCAACACAGCGCCACCTCAGCCAACACAGCGCCACCTCAGCCAACACAGCGCCACCTCAGCCAACACAGCGCCACCTCAGCCAACACAGCGCCACCTCAGCCAACACAGCGCCACCTCAGCCAACACAGCGCCACCTCAGCCAACACAGCGCCACCTCAGCCAACACAGCGCCACCTCAGCCAACACAGCGCCACCTCAGCCAACACAGCGCCACCTCAGCCAACACAGCGCCACCTCAGCCAACACAGCGCCACCTCAGCCAACACAGCGCCACCTCAGCCAACACAGCGCCACCTCAGCCAACACAGCGCCACCTCAGCCAACACAGCGCCACCTCAGCCAACACAGCGCCACCTCAGCCAACACAGCGCCACCTCAGCCAACACAGCGCCACCTCAGCCAACACAGCGCCACCTCAGCCAACACAGCGCCACCTCAGCCAACACAGCGCCACCTCAGCCAACACAGCGCCACCTCAGCCAACACAGCGCCACCTCAGCCAACACAGCGCCACCTCAGCCAACACAGCGCCACCTCAGCCAACACAGCGCCACCTCAGCCAACACAGCGCCACCTCAGCCAACACAGCGCCACCTCAGCCAACACAGCGCCACCTCAGCCAACACAGCGCCACCTCAGCCAACACAGCGCCACCTCAGCCAACACAGCGCCACCTCAGCCAACACAGCGCCACCCCAGCCAACACAGCGCCAGCTCAGCCAACACAGCGCCAGCTCAGCCAACACAGCGCCAGCTCAGCCAACACAGCGCCAGCTCAGCCAACACAACGCCAGCTCAGCCAACACAACGCCAGCTCAGCCAACACAACGCCAGCTCAGCCAACACAACGCCAGCTCAGCCAACACAACGCCAGCTCAGCCAACACAACGCCAGCTCAGCCAACACAACGCCAGCTCAGTCAGCGCACATGTGGTGCCGGTATGTTTGAGGGTTGTCTTATACCACTGATAAGAGCTTGTCTCATCTTATCTGAAGGTCGCCTTATCCATCAAAATATATGGTATACTTGATCAAAGTAGATTCGATGACACTTTTGACAGCCCAGCAGTCTGGTGTAGCATTGTAACACAAACCAAAAGGGCTCATATTCAAAAACTGAACCAGTCTAAGTCATTGTGGTATCACTGGCTTCATAACTTCTAGACCATGAAAACAGCTAAAATTTACAAACTGACTAACTTGTCACACCTTTGTGGCCAAACTATGAAAATAGCTGTCACATGTAGCAAGATACAATGAGACAGTCAGCAACTCTGAAAATACTCTGTTTTGCTTCTCTTTCTCTTATTCTCCAGCAACACTAATGGTGACTCTTCGTCTGCCTTGCACAATTGTGATTTTTAAAAATTGACAGAAAACATGGTAAAAGCAAAGCAACAAGATTAATCAGGATAAAGCTCAAGCTAAACTTCTTACATTTTAACATAACAGAGAAATCAGACACCTTCACGCCATACCAGGAGCCATGCAATACTCTGCGGGTTAATGGGAACCTGATTTGTCATACCATGACTGGTAAGATTTTACACAAATAAGCTGTAAATCTGAAGTAATTTGAATTGTGGGTAACATTTATGTACCACACTGCATCAAACTTTGTGATTAATCCAGATTGCCTATAAACTTATACTGTCAGATCGAGACAGTTTTGGTCCAATAAATTCACCTCTTGGGAACTGTAAAGACTCCACGATTTCTTGATTAAAATAATGCGCAAGCAAGAGACAAGTCTGGTGCATCTCAGAAAAGAAGGAAGGAATTGAGTCCTACTCAGCAAAATACAAACCAGCAAATTTTTTGTTGAGGAAGCTTTACTTCAGGTTTTACTTCCATTGCCTCATACCTATTGTTCCCATCAGTTATTAGCTAATCAAAATGTGGAAACGAAATGGTGCAATGCAAGCAGGAAGAATGGCTAATGCCTACTTTAACAGTGTTAAGAAATGGAACAGTCGGAGTTGGTGTTCCACCATTCTGAAAACGAACCAAAAGTGTAGTATAAATTTTGAGACACACTAGACATGGTGAATACAATAGCTCTGAAACTGTGCGACAATTGACATGACTGATCGATCACCTGTGGAATACGATTGTCCATAAGGTTATAATATTGACAATACTGTTATAAAAGAGAGGCTAAGTGTCAGTTTTATCCTTTGCTCTTAGTATTTCTAAGGTGCAAGAGTTGTCTATTTGCCGAGGTGTTTTATGGCAATAAAAGTTTAGCTGAGTTCAACAAAATCAATGGGATGTCTGAACTTTTCTAAACTTCATTTTCTCCATGAAAATGTATCTGGTTGTGAATGTGCAATTGAAGTAATAACCACTGGAATTGAACTTAACTAATTATTTCAAAATTTACGACCGTGAAGTAAAAGGAGCAGTTTTCTAGTATCAGCTGTAAGATTAGCCTTTCCACCTCATTATTCCTACAAATTGGCAATAGGCTAATCAATTGCTGCATTTCCAACATTGAATTCATGCTTAAAATGAAAAGCTTACTGATATATGAAATTTATTCATGTAAAGTAACAAATTCTGGTTTCTTTAATAGCATTGTATTAAGCCGCCATCTATAGGACTGATTGGGGCACACCGGTGGTGGTGGCATCATGAAGAGAGCCTCTACTTCCTCAGGAGTTTGCGGAGGAAGTTGTGGAGTTGTTCAAGTGAACCGGTACGGACTTGAAGGGCCGACATGGCCTGTTTCCGTGCTGTAAACGGTTATATGGTTATATATTAACAGATGTGGTTGATAGATTGCAGGTTGCAGTATCTTAGGCTTTCACACAAACAGCAACCTGGTCAACGTTTTTTCCCCATCATTGATCGAGCAAACCCACAGATGCAAAATAGTGGTCACTCCTACAGACAGCCTCAAGAGCAAAACAACTTAAAAATGAATACGCAAAGAGTAAGAGAGGCACTGAGCTTCATGTGTCAGTTAAATCAAGATCTGGTAAATTCAGCCATTTCTATAACTGGAGGAACATCAAATCTGAAAGCATGTTTGAGATTTGGCAAGAACCTGCTATTGTGGGAATATCATATAGCATCAGCTAGAATTTATACTTACACCAGCAACCTTCAGATGAAAATAATTCAGCCTTAAGCATGAAGCAAGTACAAACTGATAACAACAGCAACATATAAAGAACTCAGTGAACATCAAGTGTTCTGGTTTCCTCTCACTTCCCAAAAATACATGGGTAATAGCTTAATTAGCACTGTATGGGCCCCATGTATAACACAATGGTAGAATCAAAAGTGGGGAGTAACACAAGAGAGTTATAGTCAATCTTACTGCATGGAAACAGGCCCACAGACCCAGCTTGTCCATGCTAAACGATATATCCTCCTGCTTTAGCCCTACTTATTCATAATAGTGCATACCCCTCCCATCTACACAGCGATCTAAGTATTTCTAAAAAGCTAATGTACCTGTCTCTACTCTCCACTACTTTGCCTAGTAGCTTATTCCATATCACCATAATCCTCTGAGTGAATTACTGTCCCTATTTTCTTGGGTTCCCCTACTCCAGAAAACAAATCATTATTCACCTTATCCACGTCCCTCAAGATCCTCTGGGTCTTAATAGACCCTCTTTCAACCTCCCACCTTTTTAATAAGACATCTGCCTGCTTTTTGCTCACACCTTGATGAAGGGTTCAGGCTCCAAACCCTGGTTACTTATTCCTTTCTATAAATGCTGCATGACAGGCCGAATTTCTCCTGCACTTTGGTATATTGTGGTATAATCGTATCGTCTGCAGACTTTACTGGTTATCTACTGATTGAGATTGTCATGCTAACAATTACTTTAGAAAACATCAGTTAAAAACAGAAACAAAGTGAATTTGAACACTATTTGCTGCTCAAGCATGCTTGGCCCTCACTAGAGTAATGTAGGAGAAAGAGAGTGGAAGTAGATGAAAGAAGTGACAGCTGGCTACTAACTCAGGGTCACTGAATGGAGATGCTCTGAAAAATGGTCATTGGATATGTATTCAAAAGGTGAAATATTAACTCAGTTTCTCTGCCCACTGGTGTAGGACAACCTACTGATTACTTCCACCTTATTTTGGCTGATTTTTAAAATATATTCAACACAAGTCCACAAGATCTGCTACATTCTGCCAACTCTTGCATCTACTGTTGCTCCAATATTATACACAGAATATTATACAGCTGTGTACAATATAGCTGGAAATTGCACTTGCTTTGTACAAAACTCCAAAACAATATTATCTCCCTAAATGTTAAACTTGTATTCACATGTCAGCCCATTGAACACAAAAGTGACTCATGATCTTGTGCTGTCATTTGACTCCACTGGCAGGAATGGAACGCTTTTAAATTCATGCTGAAATTATCAGGGACATCGAACCATGGCCATCTCATTTGCCATAATGCTTGAAACACAAATTAATTGTATGGAACTTCAGAAACGCTGTCCAAATCAAGCCACATGCTAGCTTCTTTCATTATCAATAGCATACTCCAACATATTTTCAGTTTTCAGATAGTAATACAGATTTCGAGATGTTCTTTTCCCCCAATGTCTCAAGTACCCCGCAACACATGCCCAATGCAGAAGCAATGCAAAAAACTAAAATTGCCAGGACTCAGCATAATCTTCTTATCCATCAAGGGTGGCACGGTTAGTGTGACACTGTTACAGCACCAGTGTTCTGGGTTCGAATCCAGTGCTGTCTGTAAGGAGTTTGTATGTTCTCCCCGGGTCTGCATGGGTTTCCTCTGGGTACTCTAGTTCCCTCCCACTGATCAAAATATAACCGAGTTGTAGGTCATTGGGCAGCATGAGCTCATGGGCCTGTTACTGTACTAAATGTTTAAAAAAATCTAAGAGCACAGTGAGTTGCTTTTTGGACTGCAGCCATTTATTTTTTTATGTAAATGATTATTATGTATCATGTGGGAAATGTATATTTTGTATGTCTGCACTGTGGACTGGAGAATTGCTGTTGTATAGTACAGTCAGATGATAATAAACTTGAATTTGATCTTTTGACAGGCCGAAGCCTTTCCATCAATGACAAGGCACAACTAAGGAGCATCATGCTGTTTTCTTTGCTTGACTGGACGAGGGCTGCTTCAAGGGTAACTCAACACTATCCAAAACAAATTACCCTCCATGTTTTGCAGCTGATTTATTGCCCTTTACATTCATTCCCCCACCACTAATGCACTATAGCGCACACACTGCCACATATGCTGCAGTTAACCCTGAAGGCTAATCCAAAAATAAACCTCCCAGACCCACAAAATCTACCCCAAAGCAGCACATGGGCACTGTCTCCAAGTTTCTGTAAGAGTTGTACACAATTCAGATATGGAATTGCAGTGTCACTCCTTCAGAGACACTGATTTGAATCCTGGATATCCTTATGCAAACAGTATATTTCAACTATCTTCCCATTTAGGACTAAAGCAGCCAACCAAATTAGATACTGACCGGAACACTAAAGTAAATTAAGAAAGAGCCAATGACATTTACACACCGAAAATTGAAGAGTAACGGCAGTGAAAGCCATGGACTTAAGTTTTTTTTCCAGAAATGAAGTACGATTAACAATACATGAATTACCGGGGAGGAGTTTTTAAATTTAACAAGTCAGTTTGGAGTACCAATTCCAACAGTTCTCATAAAATGTATTTCTACCATACAATTACCATGAGAAATGAACAAATCTTAGTAAAAACTAACAAATTGGTTACTGTTGAATTTGACACAAGAGACCGGCAATCATTTGTCAGTCTGTGTAATGACAGGAGAGTAACTGGCACACATGACATCTCTGAAACAGGAAGCAGAGGTAACGCAAGTATTTAAATTGCGTCTCTGATCAAAATTTGTAGATCGCATTCCCTTAGTAGCAAGTAAAAGCATTACACATTGTATTTTGCACCTCAATTCAGTAAAGCATCCCAAAGTTTCTCAGAACAATATCCAACATTTTTGACACCAAGTCACACATGGATATTAGGGGAGATATCCAAAAGCTTAGTGAAAGGAAGATTCCAAAATAAGAAATATAAAAACTAGAGACATGTAGGGAAAATTAAAGGGTATTGTCACCATATCTGTGGTGATTCAGAGCCGTCCACAAATATCTCACAGGACTGGAGACAAAAGTCACATTAAAAGCGGTCTGTCTTGGCATGACACAGAGGTGATTGGAAATTCATCCAAACAACAAATTTAATTCCTTACTTTGGCATAGGAATGAAGAAAGTGATGAGTTCTTGGGATGATGGTTAGTTAAGGGAAATTTTTAGTCATCCAGCCCTAGTTATCAGACCAACAGCAAAACGGCAGGAAGCGAGTTTGCACTGAGTGCGGTAGCTGGTGGAAGGAGATACAATGATAATTTAAGAGATAAAAAACAGATGGGATTTTATTTTAGATCAGCCCAAAGGCCTGTGCTGACTATTCCAAAGTGCCTGTTCATGTGCTGTATTGTTCCATGAGTCAAGAAAGGCAACGAGGTTGAGCTGAATGTCACTAATCCACGTGAAGAAACAGGGATTCTTGGCTTTGAATTACTTTGGCCAAAAGTCATCTCACAGCCAAGAATAAATCCTTGAGCTGCAGTGATAAGAACAGTAAAGTGAAAGAACAGTCATAATGAAAACACAAAAAAGAGGAGCAAGGCATTGCAAGTGATTCGCCAATGGCAGAGACAAGAATGGAGCAGGGGCAGACTCTTCCCAGATGCCATATGACGGCAAGATGGTCGAGTCAACCCACTACAGGCAAGAAGAATGAGTATTGAGAATAGTTTATATCAACTCGTTACATTGATTATGTGACAGTTGTTCTGCTATGGCATCAGCCCTAGCTTAAGTATTACAACAAAAGCACGTGCTGCCCTCTTATTCCTCATTTGCAATATGATATTCTTTTCAGCTACTAATTACAAAAATCTTACTTCCTGCTAACTTAAATGGAGTATCCTGTGAAGTTTCCTCATATGCAATTGCAGTCCTATCCTTGCTTACACTGAATAATGGGCACAAGATTGACTTTTATTAGCCTCAACAACTTCCACAATGCTCAATAAAAAATGTTGCTCGATTTGCAATCTTTGCAGGATGTTTAATATACACCATGGGTCCGGAAAAAAAAAGGAAAAAAATCTTCAAGAAAAAAGTAAATCATACTTCCACCTAAAACAATAACAAAACTAAACTTACTGAGGGAAAGGGAAGCACTTTTTAAAAATATAAAACTGCAATTGCTTTAATACTTTGCAATGGAACTACATGAGGAAACTGCTGAAGTTTTAATTTGTATTAGCCTGGTATTGCAGATCACATGGATGTAAAACTCAAACAAGCAAGACCAGAAATACACATTCGCAAATTAACTGGTTTATTTTATCCATTAATCCAAAGTTTTATTTTAAAAAATTTAAATGCAAAATGTTTCAAAATAAGTTTTCTCAGCAGAAGTGATTAAAACATCAAGCAATTCTGACCATAAGCTTTGTCATCGTTCATGAAGATGAATAATTAACTTTTCAACCTGCAGAGATCCAAAAATGCTCTTTTTAAATGAAAAACATTAGACTTTTTCCATTTGTTATTTTCTTAAGGAATTATCAGCCGCTCTCCTAAAGTTTTGGCCATAATCATATCCACTAAAAGTTTCCCCAGAGTTGGCTTTGCACAACAAATTGTTACCTTAAACATCAAGGGATCTGACTGCAAGAATTGTTCCCCTCCAAGAATGCAAGACGCAAAATGGCACATTCACCAACAAAAGTAAATCATGGAAGCTTTAATTATTAACTGTCCTCGTGAGGGTAACTAACTCTGCAATTCAAGATCCCTATTAAAAATACCAAACCCAGTAAATTCCTAACCTTGTACAGTTGAGAAACTCTGTTTGACAAACCCAGTTCATGTCAAATGCTTTGTCTACTTACTCTCAGAGTGACGGTAAAAGTACAGTTTAGAAGGGTTGAGCTGTTGAGATTTGCAACAATACATTATTTTCCGGAATTCGACACGAATTTTGTGCTTAATCACATTATTTTTTTAAAATTACCATCTGAAAACGTGGTAATCTTAAAGTTTACAATACCGAAACACCAAAATAAAAGGACACTTCAATGCAAGAAGAGGAAGCGCCTACTACATCCAGACAAGGTTAATTAAAATTCCGCCGTCTCCCTGGAAACTCGAGCCCAGTTTTGTTACCTTTCCGCAAAACCCCAGCTCGGTGTCGGCCTTGGGGTCCCAAGGGCACAGGAGGCGATACACAAACCTCACCTCATGGACCCATTGCAGGGAAACGGACGTCCCCACAACCAGGCACCTCTCTTATCTCCGCCTCTCACCCCTCCTCCGTCTCCCCCACCGCACCCTGTCTCTCACCCCCCCCCCCCCTCCCGTCTCCCCCCTCACCCCACCGTCTCCCACCCCCCTCCTCCTCCTCCGTCCCTCACCCCCCCTCCTCCGTCCCCCACCCCATCTCACCCCCCCCTCCGTCTCCCACCACACCCCGTCTCCCATCCCATCCGTCTTTCACTCTCACCCCGCCCGTCTCACTCTCCCCCCGTCTCACACACCCCCCCCGTCTCCCCCCTCCCCCTCAACCCCCTTCCTCCTCACCCCCCTTCCCCCTCTCCCCCTCCCCCTTCCCCCTCACCCCCCGTCTCCTCACCCTCCCCCTCAACCCCCTTCCCCCTCAACCCCCTTCCCCCTCAACCCCCTTCCCCCTCAACCCCCTTCCCCCTCACCCCCCCTTCCCCCTCACCCCCCCCTTCCCCCTCACCCCCCCTTCCCCCGTCTCCCCCTTCCCCCTCACCCCCCGTCTCCTCACCCTCCCGTCTCCCCTCCCCCCGTCTCCCCCCCCCGTCTCCCCCCTCCGTCTCCCCTCCCCCCGTCTCCCCCCCCCGTCTCCCCCCCCGTCTCCCCCCCCCGTCTCCCCTCCCCCCGTCTCCCCCCTCCGTCTCCCCTCCCCCCGTCTCCCCTCCCCCCCGTCTCCCCCCTCCCCCCCGTCTCCCCCCTCCCCCCCGTCTCCCCCCTCCCCCATTCCCCCTCATCCCCCCCGTCTCCCCCCTTCCCCTCACCCCCCTTCCCCCTCACCCCCCTCCCCCTCACCCCCCGTCTCCTCACCCTCCCGTCTCCCCTCCCCCCGTCTCCCCTCCCCCCGTCTCCCCCCTCCGTCTCCCCCCTCCGTCTCCCCCCTCCGTCTCCCCCCTCCGTCTCCCCTCCCCCCGTCTCCCCCCTCCGTCTCCCCTCCCCCCGTCTCCCCCCTCCCCCATTCCCCCTCATCCCCCCCGTCTCCCCCCTTCCCCTCACCCCCCCTTCCCCCTCACCCCCCTTCCCCCCTTCCCCCGTCTCCCCTTCCCCCTCACCCCCCTCCCCCGTCTCCCCCTTCCCCCTCACCCCCCGTCTCCTCACCCTCCCGTCTCCCCTCCCCCCGTCTCCCCCTCCGTCTCCCCTCCCCCCGTCTCCCCCATTCCCCCTCATCCACCCGTCTCCCCCCACCCCTCTCCGGCCCCTCCACTCACCCAGTCCCCGCTCCCACGACCGGCTCGGCTCGGCTCGGCGCTTGCCTGACGGACAACGCATCCACGGCGTCCTCCCACGGAGGTCCTCCGAGATCCCAGGATGCAGCGCGCACCCCTCCAGGCTCCCAGCGTTCCCTTCGGCGTTCAGTCCGCTCCCCGCTGCGTTGTCCCCGTCGAGTGAGCGCTATCAAGTCCACATTCAGATGCGTAAAATCCGAATTAAAACAAAAGTGAGTTCACTTTGGTCTCTCTTTGCCTCAGCAGTGCCTGCCCCTGCCCCTGCCCCTGCCCCTGCCCCCCTGCCCCTTCTGTCCGCCCCTCAGTCCATGGCTCATATCCCCTGTTCATGTCCCCTTCCCCAACTTACCTTCCAAACACTTCACTGGCCTCATCCCGTATCCAGCCCTTTGTCCTGTTCGCCCCTCCTCGCCCACCAGGAGCACCCACCTCCCTCACAACCCTGGAAAACACCACCCCAGTGGCTCAACCCTCACTTCCACAGGAGGGAGTGATTAAATGGCTTGAATGACCCAAACCCTGAGCATGACTTGGCCTGGCTCAAGGTACAAGAGCAAAATGGGGGGGTGGGGGGGGGTGGGGGTGTGGTGGGGGGGGGTGGGGGTGTGGTGGGGGGGGTGGGGGTGTGGTGGGGGGGGGTGGGGGGGGTGGGGGTGGGGGTGGGGGGGTGGGGGTGGGGGGGGTGGCGACACACCAGCCTTCATTGGGAAATCCTGGGCGGTTTGGACTGGCCAGTCCATCCATCGATGCAAATGCCTTTCACCCCATGCTGGAGGAAACTCAGCGGGTCAGACGGTAGCAAAGGTAAAGGTGCATCACCAACGTTTCGGGCTTGACCCCTTCCCCAAGGTGTGGGGGAACATGAGAGGTGTCCGAACAACCCTGGGATTCTTTTTATTGCTTTCTTTTGGCTCCGAGAACAGTCCGTTCCGTTCCCCAGGAATGAATACTTTGAGTACCGCTGGATGTCTTAATCTAAAGTTATACCCTTTCTTCCATAAGATCGTTTTCACCGTGTTGAATTCCTTCCTCTTCTTTAAAAGTTCAAAGCTTATGTCCGGGTTTAAAAAAAATTTTTTTTGTCCCTTATTGTCTTCTCTAACCTTCTTTCTTGTCTGCTCCAGTATGTTTTCTCTTGTCTATCTTAGAAATTTTACCAATATGGATCTCAGTTTTTGATGTGGTGGCGGTTACGGTACTAGCACTCTATGCGGTCTTTCAATTTCTATTTCTTCATGTGAATCTGTCGTTCCCAGCACGTTTGGGATCCATCCTTTTATAAATTCCTTCATATCTGACCCTTCTTTGCCTTCTTTCAGGCCAACTATTTTTATGTTGTTTCGCCGACTGTAGTTTTCCAATATGTCCTTTTTTTGCGACAATAAATCTTGTGTCTCTTTAATTTTTTTTCGCTCCTTTTCAACTTCCCTCTTAAATCATTTATCTCCATTTCTACAGCAGCTTCTCGTTCCTCCACATTTTCTACTCTTTTCCCTATTTCAGTCATGACCAACTCTAAGCTTTGCATTCTGTCTTCAGCTCTTTTCATTTTTCTTTTGATTGAACTAAATTCTAACTATAGCCATTCTTTTAATAACCTCATTTGTTCTTCAAAAAATGCTTTATCTAAACTTTGTCCTTCTATTTTACTAATTCTTGGTCTTCTTCCTCCTCTTCTGTGTCTGTGTCATCTTCTTCTCTGTATCTGTGTATCTTCATCCTCTGGTGAGCTGCTTCTGTATCCTTGCTGGGCCTCCAGCTGCTGTGTCTCCTATTGTTGGGCCTCCCGCTGCAGGTCAACCCGCTGCTGGGTCTCCTGCCGCAGGTCGTCCCCCTGCCGATTGCCCCATTGCCGCTCACCCTCTTCCAGCCCTTCATTCTCATGACTCTTCTTCTTTCTTGCTTGCTTCCACCAGCCGATCACCCCAATACTGGGCATCTCTCAGCTGGCCGCTCCCCAGCTGAGTCCCCCTCCCACCAGCATTAACCTTTTCTTTTACTTGTGGACTGCACATGCGCAGTTGCGCACCTCTTCTTGGCTCTGAGAGCCATTTTTGGAGTCCGCCGGTCGGGAGGACACCGCTCCTCTGGAGATTCACCCACACCGGAGATCGGCCGCTCCTCTCCAAGGTGGCTCTCTGCTCCGACGTGCAGGTAAGGCCTTCTTTCTTCAGTGATTTTCCTTCTTCCCTTTTCTCTGTTATTCTTACTTTCTCTCTTTTGGGTGCCATCTTCTGTCTCTTCTCTGTTATCTTTCTCTTCCTGTATTTTATGTTTTTTGAGCTCTGCTTTTTCACACTTTTTTTTCTTTTCTCTGGAGAGGGCTGTTTCCACCCAACCAGCCACTACTCCATCATGTGACTCCTCCTACAAGGCATTTTTGAGGTTGGATAATTTTTATTTTTCCTGTTTCCAACTGTAATTTTTTTTAAATAAATTATTACATTGACATTGGGTCTGCCTGTCACAGCCCAAACCTCTCTCCACTCTTCCCAACCTGTGCAACTTAAACCTATTTTGCGTATTTGATGGCATATAAGACCCACTTTTTTTCCCCAAAAATTGACTCAAAAATACCCCTCGGGACTTGTATGCAAAGTTGACATTGAGCTACTCGCCCACTTTTATTTAGCTGCAGGAAGCTAATTAAGGCAAATCTGAGTTCATCCTATTTCCCCTCCACCCTCAACTCCACCAAAATGACCTCCAATATACTTGGTAACTTATCCACCCTCATCAAACCACACATCAAATCCCTTGGCATGATATTCGATTCCACCTTTAAGTTTCACAAACAAGCCAATGCAGAAGTAAAAGTTAGTTTTTTTTTCAGCTCTGCGCTATTGCCAAATTCAGATCATTCCTCTCACTGAAAGACCTCGAGAAAGTTATCCATGCCCTCATTTTCTCCCATTATAGACTTCTCTCTCTATATACGGAATTAATCAGTCGTCATTATCCCGTCGGCAACTTGCGCAGAATGCTGCAGCGAGGCTCCAGACAGGAACCAAGAAGAGGGACCATATCACCCCTATTCTCGCCTCCCTTCACTAGTTGCCAGTACAGCTCAGGATAGATTTTAAAGTTCTCCAGTTTGTTTACAAAGTCATTAATGGACTACCCTCCCCCCCCTTGCCAATTTAGGGCTTGGTTGTTCCGCACTCAAATTGCAAAGTCAGCGACGGTCACGCCATTGCGATAGCAGCCCCCAAACAGTGGGGGGAGAGACAATCCAGTGATCTTCTCTGCCAATCTTAAAGTCCTGTGGATTAACCTCTGATCCGTTTCTCTACAACAATCGTATTGGTCTAATGTGTCTATGCTTTACATTGAAGTAAGCAATAAATGGTGGCATAGTAAATTTGGCGTAAAAGAATTTGGATTTTTAAATATATATACTCGAATTGGGGGGCATTTCTGACTAAAACTGTTCCTGTTGAATACTTGAAACTAATCTTGTGATCATATTCATAACACGATTATAGATCAAGCATGAGAGATTTTATAGTTAAGATGCTGTCCATTGAAAACTGGTTTCATTTATATTTTTTCAGAAATTAGTCACCGAGCTCAAATTATCATTTTGTTAACCATTTTCATTCGTAAAACCTTATAATATTTTTATGATTTGTCATCAGAAACCAAATAGACTTCAGTGCAATTTCAGGCAAAGTCCGAGGATAATATTATGATGGGGTATATTCAGATGTGAAATGAAATGGCCAGGCTGCAATTTGCAATTGTGGTTTTGATCTCTTCTGTAAGAAAAGTGCCAGACTTCCTCTCTTTTTAGCTCCAGTCGATTTTTTTCATACTGTCCATTATGAATGTAGCACCACTGGTGAGGTGTTTCCCTGAAAAATTTGTCTTGGCACAAGTGCATTTTAACTGAAAAAAATAAGCTGTCATTCAAGTTTCTGCAGCTGGCGTGGAACCTTCTCTAAAAAGAAACAGCATATCACATAATCATGTACCCAGATTCCCATTCACTAATTAACCAAGTGGCATACTTAAACCTTATGGCTAACATAATCATCACTCACACTGTAGAATTATAAAATAATAAAACTAATTTAAGTTTTAAATTTTTAAGTTTTTTTTAAATTTAGACACGCAGCAGGGTGACAGGACCTACTGGCCCATGAACCTGTGCTGCACATTTATATCCAACCTCCTTGTATTTTGAAAAGTGGGAGGAAACCCACGCAGACACAGCGTCAGATTCGAACCCAGGTTGCTGGCAATGCCATAGTGGTGCATTAACCAATTTGTTAACTGTGCCACGCTATGAAAAGTCATACAGCCTATTAGCCACTACCTCTCAACAGGAGTTATTTACTCAATTCCCTTCCACTGCATTTTCCCTACATTATTTTAAATACATTTCCCCATCTTTTCAAATATGAAAATTTATCATGATCGCATTTCTGAGTGGAAGAAACTAAGGACATGGAGGACAATCAGATTGATTATGGCAACAAGCCAGGGAAGGAACAGACCAATCAAAGCATTTTACCTCACCTGGTTTCAAACACTGCTGCCTCAAGACTTCCTGGAGCTGAAATAGATGAATCTGCCTCTGCACTGGTCCAGCTGTACACATGTGGAGCCCTCAAACAACATCTTAGCCACCAGACAGGAACCTGAACAACTTGAATCCAACTCTATTGCTGTATTTGGAGCACCAGGAAGAGGGAGTGTGTGTTTTGGGCATTAATTACAAAATGCTAGAGTATGATGACTGTAACATCCTTTGGACTTGCATGAAAGTTATTTGTTAATACAATTTTTTGACCTGGAAGATTTTATGTGCTTCTAATTTGTATGGAATGGTACAATATTGATTGATACTCAACAATGGAAGCTGGGGAACCCATTAAAGGCTGATGGAAGGTCTGATTTGTGTTGGTGTTGCATTCCACCCATCTCAGTCATATATCAGTGCAAACCTAAACCCACAAAATTAGTTAACCAGCCTGTAAGAATACTATTCTCATACCTTCATCTTGGACATTTCCTTTGTGTTCCAGAGTTATTCCCGATATCAAAGAATGGCACAAACATATTTTTGGTACAGGAGCTTAAAGACGAGCACTCAGCAACACAAGGACATCTTCTTCCCCGCTGCCATCAGATTCCTGAATGACCAGTGAACCACAGATACTGCCTGACTTTGACTTTTTATTTATTTTTGTATGGTGGATTATATATATACGTTTGAACTTTGATGCTGCCGCTAAACAACAAATTTCGTGACTTTGTCATTCCAATAAATTTTGATTCTGAGGTTTCATAATGTCAATCAGAAATGGCCACAATAAGGAGAGAAGAATGTGCAGATAGAAGAAAACACTGAAACACATATCACCATATTCATACAAAATATGCTGGAACATACTGACATAGGCATGAATTGCATAAAGTGTATACTAGATGTTTTATTCTTTATTTGTTTCTGACATTTTACAGCTTAGATGAAAATTCAGTTTTGCAGAAAGCTTTGTCCAAAGTTTCAGTGTGGTTGGGAGAAAGGCTGTGGAACGGATGTACATTTTGAGTCAAGTTAATGTTTTCAATCCATCAAACATGTCTATTGTGACAGATAATGTTATATTTTATATTGTATATAGATATGTTTTAAGGGAGATAAATTGTGGCAGGTTTTTTTTTAGTTAGGCCACACACAGATACAAACACAGGGGTGGCTAAACCGCGGCTCGTGAACCACATGCGGCTCTTTGACCTTTAATGTGCAGCTCGCACCTGACTTGCACTGCCAGTCTCCCACCCTCGCCCACACAACTCACACTGCCGGTCTCTTCCCCCTCACCCGCCCAACTCGCACTGCCGGTCTCTCCCCCGGCCGCCCGACTCACGCTGCTGGTCTCTCGCCCGCCCGACTCACGCTGCCGGTCTCTCCCCCTCGTACATCCAACTCACACTGCCGATCTCCCCCCCCATCGCCCGCCCAACTCACGCTGTCGGTCTCCCCCCCCCTTACCCACCCGACTCGCATCTTTAATAGCCTGATATTTGTAGCATTGTATTTTAGTCATTAAAAAATATGATTATAAGACTAATTTTGTAAAGTGGAAATCTGATTAAAATATCTCTCATTTTTTTGGTTTAGCTTTTCTTACATATTTGTGTTTTTGTGATTACTGAAACTAATACAAATTACCAGTTTAAAAACTGCTTGCATGAATAAATATTATTCCATTTAATATGCATTTCTTAAAATTTATATAATTTTTTTTGATACAAAATGTGTATGTAACAATAAAAACGTATGTGAATTTTGTTCTTGTCCTGCAGCTCTCAAGCATCTGAGCTTTATCGTTTGTGGCTCCCCTGTACAAACACTTAAGTTTGGCCACCCCTGAACAAACACTTCAAAACAGATCTCATTTAAAATGCCAGAGCTCTGCTCAAGCCAGACAGTCCAGGCTCCGAGTGCCTTTGCAAAAACTTTGAAGATTGCCTATAAGGACTTCACAAGTAGGTGTTAATTGGACATGCTGTGGAGTAATAGATAATTGTTTTGGAAAGCAATAGATGAACAGACTCAGAAGATTAAGTCTGGTGCCACAGTCCGTTTGAATGCAGTTTGCTGTTATAAGAGGTCATGTGGTTTTCTCTTGAGAGGGAGGAGGAGGAGGAGAGAGAGAGAATTCAGTTATACAGTTCTACAACAGCAGCTGGGACTGGAACATGAAAAACTGGTAAGCTTGTGGAAAAACCCCATTTGGAAGATGGGAGTTCTTAGCCCTTGTGATCCATACAAGAGTAAATGACTGGCTGTATAATGTTTCACTTGAAATAAGGGAAACAAAAAGGAACTCTGTAGTGACCTGAGGATACACTGAAGCAGGATCCATGTGCTGCATCCCATGGCTATTGACCAGGTTAGGGAGATCTCTGTTTAGCTGAGTGGATCTGTTCCTGTTCCTACCAGGAAGGTGGTTTGAAAAGATGGCATTGCAGGAAATTATTGGCCTGCACCCTGATTTCCATTCTGTTGAGGAATAAAATAAGAAAGAGGAGAATCACAGATACAAGCATGGGTTCTTACAATGCACTTCTTCTAAGCACACTGTTCACTCTTTGAAAAGTGAAATCATATAACCAAAGGTCTAATGTATAAAAATAAATGATTATAATTACTAATATTGGTGGATTTATGATGTTAAAACTCATGCTAAGACAAATAAAACTGAAGTTACTGGAAATAACTCAGCCAATCAGACAGCATTTCAGAAGACAGAATCAAATTGAATATCTTGATTTGATGGCCTTTCATTGGATCCTGGACCTGAAATGTTAACTCCATTTCTGGCCTCCACAGATGCAGTGCCACTGTCCATTATCTTGTTATCCAGTATTTTCTGTTTTTATTTCATTTTATAGCATCCACAGTTGTTTGCTTTCACTTTTACTAACCTGTCAGATTCACAAAATAAATCAGTATGTAGGTATACTTTGCATTGTTGACTTAACTATTTGATAAACTAATGAAATGATTTTTGCATGACTAAATAAATTATTCCAGTAACTTGAAGATGTTTTCAAAAGTTCTTCGGATTTCAATGTGAAGCATTTCCCAGGCACATTGACTGTACATCTGAAAACAAAGCAAAGATATTTTTGGGCACGGAGATGTCATGAATGTGTTACTTCTTATAATTAAGGGTGGCCTGGTTAGTAGAGTGGTTAATGCAACACTGTTACAGCAGGCACAATCACTGTCTGTGAGGAGTTTGCACATTTTCCCTGTGTCTGTGTGGGTTTGCTTCCGGTGCTCTGGTTTCCTCCCAGCTTTCAAAAAACATATTGGGATTGCAGGTGAATTGGGTGTAATTAGACAGCACGGACTCGTGAGCTGAAAAGGCCTGTTACTGTGCTCTATGTGTAAATTGAACTGGCAGAATTGTTTTACCAAAGATATGAAAAACGTAAGTTTACCTTATTTTTTAAAAACATTCTCAGTTTTGAAAAGTATTTGTGAATCCTTCTCTTTCTGATCATTTTGGAGTTTGGCAGTCTAGATTTTAGATCTTGTTTCAGTTCCGCAAGCTGCTGATGTAGGACAACTTCAAAATGTTCTAATTTATTCTTATTCCAGACAATGGAACAGACATTCCTTCTGTAAATATTTCTGATGTGGCGCAGCACTTGATAAACAATCAGAATTTTGTCGTCAGTCTGTGTAAAACACATAAGAAAGTTTCTTAGATGCTGGTGGGAACGTGGGTCTCAATACCATAAACATTGAGGAAGCCAGACAAAAGCATACTAACTGACCTAGTACTGATAATGGGACTGGTATGGATGGGTGCATTATGTGGGACATGCACATGGTGATGGAAGGGCTTGTTTCTTTATTCTGTGACTCAAAGGGCAACGCAGTTAGTGTAATGGTTAGTGCAAAGCTGTTACAGCGGCAGTGACCCGGCTTCGAATCTGGCACTGTAACTTTATATGTTTTCCCTGTGTCTGCATGGGTTTCCTCCAGGTGTTCTGATTTCCTCCCACCCTTCTTCGAATCTGGCACTGTAACTTTATATGTTTTCCCTGTGTCTGCATGGGTTTCCTCCAGGTGTTCTGATTTCCTCCCACCCTTCTTCGAATCTGGCACTGTAAGTTTATATGTTTTCCCTGTGTCTGCATGGGTTTCCTCCAGGTGTTCTGATTTCCTCCCACCCTTCTTCGAATCTGGCACTGTAAGTTTATATGTTTTCCCTGTGTCTGCATGGGTTTCCTCCAGGTGTTCTGATTTCCTCCCACCCTTCAAAACGTACCAGGGTCAATTGGACATAATTGGTCAGCATGGGCTCATGGGCCAGAAGGACCTGTTACCATGCTGTAACTCAAAACTTCATATTTAAAATTAAAAGAAAGTAAAATTTAAATGTTTAAAAAGATGGGGAATGCATTTAAAAGGATGTAGTGAAATGAAATTGGGTAAATAACTTAGTTGAGAGGTAGAACAGGTTGTATGGCCCTTTATGGGATGGCAGTTAGCACATCACAATTACAGCACCACTTATCTGGGTTTGAATCTGGCGTTGTCTGTAAGGATTTTGTATGTTCTCCTAATATCTGTGTGGATTTCCTCCCATCTTTCAATTTTTATGGGAGTTGTAGGTTAATTGGGATATTTAGGTGGCATGGACTCGTGAGCCACAGGGCCTGTTACTGTGCCATATCTCTCAATATAAAATGTAAAGAATATAAGAAATAAAAGCAGGTTTTGGTCATTTGGCCCCCATGTCGATTCAGTATGATCTTTTATTTCAGTACAACTTTCCTGTATTTACCTCATATTCTTTGATTTCCTTATTATTGAAAAAATCTATTCACGTGTCTTGAATATAATCACAGGCTTTTCCTGTACAGTGCCTTTGGATTTCAAAGGCATGCCATCCTCTGGGGAGAAAAAACTTAATCTCAGTAGAGACTGCACTTGCTACTCCTGACCCCATATAACCTAGCACAGGTTCAGTAAGCTGAATTTCCAAAGTACGTTGCGGGATTGCCACATCTGCACTCCACTGCTGCAGTTCATGAAGAGTCCTACATCAGATTGCAATTTAACCCACCCCCCCCAACCTGTATTGACCTATCACCTGCCAACCTGTGGCCTGCCCCCTCCCCTCCCCTCCACCCTTCCATTTGAGTGTCTGTCCTTTTCTTGCTTTTCCTGATGAGGCATTTTGGGCCAAAACATTTACCATTTATTACTTTCATGGATGCTGCCTGACCCACGAAGTTCCTCCAGCCTTTGTGTATTGTGACAGATTTGTGAGCACCAGAAGTGATGCAGCAGAAACAACTGCTCCAGTGACCTGCGTTTGATCCTGTCCTTGGGTCCTGCCTCGGTGAAAACTCCCTTTGCTGATGGCTACACTAATCTAGAACAGAATTGCAATATCAGATGATCTGTGGGTCATTGAATCTTTTTGGCAGTCGGTGTGCATTTGCCAACTCGCATTAAAGATAAATGTGCACATGGATCTTCCAAAAAAAGAGAAAACTGAAGGTTTTGGTTAATTTAAATCTATCAAATGACCTATAGTTTTACATTCAGGACTTTTAACATTGCTGTATTTGGTTGTCAACTAGTACCATCTCTGTTTGCTCCGAATGGTCCTGATCAAAGAAGTTTTCCAATGTGTGGAAGATCCATGTGCATATTAATCTTTTTTTAAAATCTGAGTTGGCCAATGCACACAACCAGCCAAACTGAATCAATGGAGCAAGGTCTTGGTCCTATGGCAATGAGGTCCAAGATGTCTGAAGACTAGTACACAGATGGGAGGAGTCACATGATGGAGTAGTGGCCGGTAGGGTAAAACCAGCCCTCTCCAGAAAATAAGAAAAAAATGTCAAGAAAAGACAAAGTTCAATAAATACAAAATATAAGAAATAAAAGATGAAATTGCAGAGAAGAGAAAGAAGATGGCACCCAAGAAGGAAAAAGGAAAAACAACAGGAAAAAAAAGAAAAGACACCGAAAAAGAAAGGAGAAGGCCTTACTTGCTCAAAGGAACAGGGAGCCGTGGTGGCGAAGAACATCCGATCTCCGAGGTTGGTGTCGGCCCTGCGGAGTCGCGACCCCCCCCCCCCCCACACGTGGACTGCAAAAATGGCTCTCTGAGCCAAACAAAAGTGCGCAACTGCACATGTGTGAGGAATCGTGCATGAGCAGTGCGCAATCTAAGGTAAAGGAAAACACCATTGGGAGGGGGACTCAGGCGAGGAGCGGGCAACCACGGCGCGACCAGCTGAGGGATGCACGACACCAGGGCTCTCAGCTGGAAGATAAGGAAAGCGGCAGGAAAGGGAGTGAAGTATCGGGTGAGAAAAAAAGTTGACAGGGTGAACGGCAAGAGGAGCAGCAGCAGAAGGTTCGACATGAGCAGCTCAGAAGGAGAGGACCAACAGCAAGAGGCCAAGCAAGAAGGGACCCAACAAAGTGAGACAAGCAAACTCATCAGAAAAATCAGAAGATACACAGATGCAAAGAAGAGAAGAAGAAGACACAAACACAGATACAGACACAGAAGAAGAGGAAGAAGAAGACCAAGATCTTCACAGAGAAATAGAAGGTAAAACAGATGGACAGAATATAGATAAAGCTTTTTAATGAGAGCTCACTGAGCTCAACCCATCTGGTTGTGTGTGTTCTTTCAGGAACAGAGGAGCTGCCGCTACAGTTAATCCTTTTTGGGCTTCTATTAGTAAATTTCTACAACAGATAATGGGAGGGAATTTTCCTTTAAACCCTGAATCGTTTTTGTTAGGAAATTTTGAAAGTGTAACTCCGAAATTATTGTTGTCAGATTCTCAATTAAAGTTTGTTAATGTGGTTTTAGTAATACCAAGGAAATGAGTCAATGTAACATGGAAATCTGATGTTTCATTAACATTATACAGATGCAACGCTGAATTTCAATTACATATAATTTAAGGGATAATTATTTTTGAAAATTTGGGGTCCGTATACAAAAATAATAGTTAAAATTATGAATTTATTTTTAAAAAATAAAGTTTTCCCTTAAAATATAATTATTTTATGATTTTTTGAGTGTCAACTGATGTAATCTGATATAATTATTTGTAATAGTTTTACAATGAATATTTTATATATTAGTTTTGGGATTAGATTAATTTGTGGAGACTTGCTGACAGACGAAAATTCTTTGTCCTTCTTTCACTTCGAACCCGAATGCTAATTCGCTTTTCTTTCCGTGTGACAGTGACACTTTTCTGTTTAAGGGGATTCGGTGTCACGGGGTGAGTCGGCTGTGAAGTCCCAAGTTGAGACCCACCACCCCATCCAGAATTCATGTAAGATTTCCAATGTTTTTTTGCTCTCTCTCTCTAGATCACACATGTCACCAAATTTGGCCCGCGATATAATTAGATTTGGCCCGCAAGATCATTTCAAAAATGTATTAGAGGTGGCCCGCCCTGCAGCGAGAGCCGATGCTGTTTTTTGGTCATGTCACCCCCACCATCCTCCCCCTTCATTGCACATCCTTCCCCATTGTAACAAGAGAAATTGTAACACGAGAAGTCTGTCGATGTCATCAGCCGGCAAGCCGGTTGGATGGCTCCCCGCACAACCAGTCACTTCTCCCATCTGTCGAGCGGTGCGGCGGATTTCCTGTCGGCGCGACGGGCACGGCAGGCTGCGCACGGCCCCCGGGTAGCGCGAGCCCCGCGCGACTGGCACCAGACAGCCCTTCCACAGCGCGAGCGCACTTCTCCCGGTCGCCACGGCCTTCAGCGCTTGCACCCGCGCGGACCCCAGGGACGGCTGGTTCGGCCCTGCACGTGAAGAGAGAGATGGTGGCTGTCCGCAAAGGCTGATCGGCAGCGCGCTGGGCCTGAGTGGGTGGGTAAGCAGGGGTGGGCAGAGGGTGTAGGTGAGGAGTAATGGGTAGGGGAAATTATGGTGGTGCGAGGGGCAGTTAGAGGGAGGGATGAGTAGAAGGAGGGGTGGATAGGGAAGAGGTAAAAGGGGAGGGGCAGGGCGAGTAGGGGAGGGGTGATTAGAGGGTGAGAGACGGGTAGAGGGAAGAACAGGTTGAGGGGCGTGTATAGGATGGGGTGGGTAGAGGCAGAGCGAGTGGAGTGAGGGGTGAGTAGAGGACTGGTCAGGTGGAGGGATGGTGGGTCGAGGGTGAATAGAGGCTTAGAGCCTGAGGAGTGAGCAGGAAGTGCTGAGTCCTGATGCAGGCCAAAATGGACACAGCCTGTGAATGCTGGCTACATCTCCACAGGGACCAAATATGTTTCCCTCAGGTCAAGCAAAGGGTGAACTTGAGCTACCTACTCCTGACCTGTAACATTATCCTCCTAAAGTTTAACATTACATATGTTGAATGAAGAGAAAACATGCAGATGTTGTTAAAAATGTTCAGTCAATATTTAGTTCGGCCCTCGACTTAGTCCAAGTTTTTAATTTTGGCCCTCCGTGAATTTGAGTTTGACACCCCTGCTCTAGATGAAATATGCCACTCTGTCTCCATTGCAGCCATCGCGTTCCTCGATCAGAAATGTGGGCGCTCGCTTTCTCCTGCCTATTGACCCACGATCAGAGACCTGCGTCGCCTTTCAAAACAATGGGATCAATCCGCCTTGTGGGGACCAGGTGAGCAGACACGATCGCAAGCTGGTCTTTTAGATCGTCATTGCCTTAGAGAGAATAAACCATCGTTTTCAAAGCGCGCTTGTCTGTCAAGGACATGTTGAGACAAATAGGCTGCACTATGCCTTGTGCTACTCTATTTAACGACCTTCCCATCAATACTAGGTATTATTCGAACTTCATTTTACCTTTGAAGTTGCTGCAATCCCCGTCAGGTCGAGGGTTTGGGTTTTCATCCCTAGTGCTCTGCAGTGAAGCGGAAAGCCTCTTCCCTGAAATGGAAAGTGTCCCTGTTAATACTGTGGACACTGCGTTCGTAAGTTAAGTGGCATTGTATTCGATGTCAGAAACTCACCATTGAATCCAAAGTCCTCAAAGTATTGCTGTTGAAGCGCCGATGTTTGTACAAATGGAATGCGTCAATCAAGGAACCGTACAACAGGGCAAACAGAGGAATAAATGCCCAGGGGCGAATAAACGTCATTTCCACGATCTCTCCGAGGCAACACGGCGACTATTAAAAATGAAGGTTCTACCAATTTGCCAATCAAAAATCGTGGAAGTTCCTCTCCGACTGGAGACCAATTGTATCGGTCGCGAAGTAAACCCTGGAGTGGATACCTCATATTTTACATCTCAAAAGTGAAAAAGAGTAAACCACATTCATTTTTAGATCGAGAGGGGCAATCAAAAAGAAAAATTCGAGGAGGAAAAGTACCGTGAGCTTATTTCATCCAATAAACTAATAACCAAAGTAACGGGCAAGAAGGAGAAAATACCCGAAAGTTAATCCCAACCATGTAAAGTTTCGTGAGATCAGAGATAGGTCAAAATTATGAAGCAGCCCAAATGGTGAGTAAGACTATGACTTCCACAGCTGCTGGGGAGTGGAAAAAACTTGAAATCTGCATAAAAAAATAACATGTCCAATGGAAGAGGCGTCCTCGTCTCCGTATCGATCCAGAGGAGGGTGCGCGCACTCAAAAATCCACCCCCTTCTGGGATTCCATCGTAAGGGGTTCGGACTGCCAGCGACCCTTTCAATCTTTTGAATCACGAGTCTGCACACACCGTGATTGAAGTAAAACACAATGCTGGAGAAACACTGCCAACTGATAGAGCCGCAGAACATTTCAGTACAGAAAACAGACCGTTCGGCCTTCTCGTCTGTGTCTAGTCCCACTGATCGCCCTCCCATCCATGTACCTGTCCAAAATTTTCTTAAATGTTAAAATTGAGCCCACACTCACCATTTCAGGTGGCAACTCGTTCCACACTCCCACTACCCTCTGTGTGAAGAAGATCATATAACCACTTACAGCACAGAACAGGCCAGTAACAAATCCCCACCCTCCTGGTCCCACTGACCAGCACCCCCCCCCCCCCCAGTCCTCTCCTCTCCATGGAACTATCCCGTCTTTCCTTAAATGTAACCCATGATCCCGCCTCAACCAAGTCTGCCGGAAGCTCATACCACCCTTTGCGTAAAGAAATTTCCCTTCATGTTCCCCTTATAATTTTCCCCCTTCAATCTTAAACCATGCCCTCTAGTTTGAATCTCCCCCACTCTTAATTGAAAAAGCCTATCCACATTTTCTCTGTCTGTCCCTTTTAAAATCTTAAACACCTCTATCAAGTCCCCCCTCAATCTTCTACGCTCCAGAGAAAAAAGCCCCAGTCTGCGCAACCTTTCCCTGTAACTCAAACCTTGAAATCCTGTCAACATTCTCGTGAACCTTCTCTGCACTCTCTCTATTTTGTTTATATCTTTCCTATAATTGGGTGACCAAAACTGTACACAGTACTCCAAATTTGGCTTCACCAATGCCTTGTACAATTTCATCATAACCTCCCTACTCTTGAATTCAATACTCCGATTTATGAAGGCCAACATTCCAAATGCCTTCTTCACCACATCATCTACCTGAGTATCAGCCTTGAGGGTACTATTTACCATCACTCCTAAATCCCTTTGTTGCTCTGCACATCTCAATAGCCTACCATTTAATGCATATCCCCCTAATGTTCCCCTAAACTTATCCCCTTTCACCCTTATCTCACCTTACCTCAGTGGAAAAAGCCTGGCTGCATTTATTCTGTCGATACCCTTCTTAATTTTGAATGCTATCAACCCTCCCCTCATTCTTCAATGCTCCAGCTAACCCTGTCCTTTGTAGAACAAATACATAAACAACGTTTTGGGCTTGTCCCTTTCATTCAGGGTGTGATACCGAAACGTTGGTTTATGTATCTCTATCTCTGCTATACTTTGTTTGACCCCCTGAGTTTCTCCAGCATAATGTATTTACATAACAATTACAGTTACAGCACGGAAACAGGCCATTAGGCCCTTCTAGTCCGCACCGAACCAAACACCCCTTTCTAGTCCCACCTCCCTGCACAATGCCCATAACCCTCCATCTTCTTCTCATCCATAGACCTGTCCAACCTTTTCTTAAATAATACAATTGACTCCGCCGCCACTATTTCTCCTAGAAGATCATTCCACACAGCTACCACTCTCTGAGTAAAGAAGTTCCCCCTCATGTTACCTCTAAACCTCTGCCCCTTAATTCTTAACTCATGTCCTCTTGTTTTAATCTTTCCTCCTCTTAACGGCAATAGTCTATCCACATCCATTCTGTCTATCCCTTTCATAATCTTAAATACTTCTATCAAATCCCCTCTCAACCTTCTACGCTCCAAAGAATAAAGACCCAATCTGTTCAATCTCTCCCCATACTCCAGATGCTTAAACCCAGGCAACATTCTGGTAAACCTTCTCTGCACTCTCTCCACTCTGTTTATATCCTTCCTATAATTAGGCGACCAGAACTGCACACAGAACTCCAAATTAGGCCGCACCAACGTCTTATACAATCTCAACATCACCTCCCAACTCCTATATTCCATGCAATGATTGATAAAGGCCAGCATACTAAAAGCCTTCTTCACCACCCTATTCACGTGAGTTTCTACCTTCAGGGAACGATGTACCGTTACTCCTAAATCTTTCTGCTCTTCTGTATTCCTCAATGCTCTCCCATTTACCACATATGTCCTATTCTGATTCTTCTTACCAAAATGAAGCACCTCACACTTATCAGCATTAAATTCCATCTGCCATTTTTCAGCCCACTTTTCTAAGCAGCCCAAATCCCTCTGCAATCCTTGAAAACCTTCTTCATTATCCACTATTCCACCTATCTTAGTATCGTCTGCATATTTACTAATCCAATTCACCACCCCATCATCTAGATCATTAATGTATATAACGAACAACAATGGGCCCATTACAGATCCGTGAGGCACACCACTGGTCACCGGCCTCCAACCTGACAGACAATTATCCACTACCACTCTCTGGCCTCTCCCTTTCAGCCAATGTTCAATCCATTTGACTATCTTAAAATTTATACCTAAAGACTGCACCTTCCTAACTAACCTTCCATGTGGTACCTTATCGAAGGCCTTACTGAAGTCCATATAGACAACATCCACTGCGCTACCCTCATCCACATTCCTAGTCACCTCTTCAAAAAATTCAATCAGATTGGTCAAACATGACCTTCCTCCCACAAATCCATGTTGAGTGCTCCTGATCAGACCCTGTCTATCCAGATGTTTATAAGTACTATCTCTAAGAATTTTCTCCATTAATTTACCTACCACAGACGTCAAACTTACAGGCCGATAGTTGCCAGGCTTCCTCCTTGAACCCTTTTTAAATAACGGAACCACATGCGCAATGCGCCAATCCTCCGGCACTATCCCCATATCTAATGACATTTGGAAAATTACCGCCAGAGCCTCTGCTATTTCCTCCTTCACTTCTCTCAATGTCCTGGGGAAGATCCCGTCTGGTCCCGGAGACTTATCCACCTTTATATTCTTCAAAAGCCTTAAAACTACACCTTTTACATTCAATTAGAGCAGTAATCGAAAACTTGCTTGCAGAGAGATTCAGGCGGCCATACCTAAATCACGTCTGAAGGCCACCACATTTAATCACAGACAAGAGAAGTCTGTCACAGAACATGCATTTGTGTGGTTTTATTTTTTTTTCCAGTTCTGATGTTCGGATCTAATGCCAATTCTTTCCACAGACAGTTTTCTGTTTTGATTTTGTATCTGCATCCTTCTGCGTCTTCAGAATAAATCGACATCGATTCTCTTTGTGTAAAACACAGTACACTATCACTGCTGCATTTATGTTTTTTACACCTTAATTTCATTTTTTTTTTAAAGCCGTTTAAGAAATGGACATTTCTATATGGCAACTACCAACAACTTTGGAAGGATAAGGGTAGATTTTGTAGAAGAGTAATTTTTTGTCTTTTTCAATTAACCATTTTATATTTAAGTGCGCAATTTTTTTTGTTTTTCTTTTCGTACTTTGTTTATGTATTATAGTTTTTCTACATATAATTATTTCACCTGTATATTCCCTTTTCTGTGCTTACTCAGCCTTTCCTTGTTTATCTTTATTCAAAATGTAATTAAAAAAATATTGAAATAGAAATCTAGTATCGACTTCATGAGGATTTTATTACCAACTATAAAATATCCACTGTTTTACCAATTAGGGGCCAGAAAGATCACCACTTATGCATCAGGTTGCTGGTGGAGTTTCACAGATTACGACAGCATGATTGAAATAAAAATTGAAAATGCTGGAGAAACTCAGCAGGTCAGAGTACTTCATCAAGGTAGCTTGATGAAGGGATCAAGCCCGAAACGTCAATTATTTATCTTTGCTATATAAAGTACACAGTTTGACCTGCTGAGTTTCTCCAGCTTTGTGTTTTTAAAACAGATTAATACAGAACAGCCACAGCGAAAAGTCAGATCCGAACGGCAAGAACTAAACCTCACTGGTTGACGACTTGATAAAGAGATAACCTGTTAGATAGGATGGGCTAAATTACTTGGAGAAGAGGCTGGATATTCTGAAAATAAAGTAGAAAATGGTTGGAGAATTGAAACAGTAACGAACAATAACTTGTCAAATGATTTATACAATAAATCCTGCAGGGGTAAATTTCAAAACTACAGGCTGAATTTCTTTTCACGCTCTGCTTCAAGCTATTCTTAAACTCCTCTTTACTGACCATCAATTAACACAATGGCATCTCGCGGATACGTGCTTAGCGACCCGCTCTAGTCTCTACTCTTGATTCATGACTACACAGCAAAACTGAGCTTGATGGCAATCAATAGTCACGTTCTTGGCTGAATAATGCGAAATGATAGAGCCACAGGACATTTCAGTACAGAAAACAGCCCATTTGGCCTTCTAGTCTGTGCCGAACTATTATTCTGTCTAGTCCCACTGATAGCCCTCCCATCCATGTACCTGTCCAAAATTTTCTTAAATGTTAAAATTGAGCCCACACTCACCATTTCAGGTGGCAGCTCATTCCACATTCCCTCTGTGTTAAGAAGATCCCCCTAATGTTCCCCTAAACTTATCCCCTTTCACCCTTATCTTACCTTACCTCAGTGGAAAAAGCCTGGTTGCATTTATTCTGTCGATACCCCTCTTAATTTTGAATGCTATCAAACCTCCCCTCATTCTTCTATGCTCCAGTGAATAAAACCCTAACCCTGTGACTCAGGTCCTGAAATCCTGGCAACATCTAGTAAATTTTCTCTGCAATCTTTTAATGATGAGTAGGAATATGGGATGAAGATTGAGTATCTGGTTGAACCTCCACGTACTCTAAACATAAACTTCTCTGACACAACAAAAAGGGCCAATCTGCGCCATTGAAACACTACACTTTTTCCAGCAACTACTGTAATTACAAATAATTATGATCTATTCTTTATATTTATTATCTCTTTCCATAAGGTAAATTAATGCATCCTGTTTGAGTTTTTTTTAAAAACAAAATATCTGATTGTCTACAGCAAATAAGAATTTCAGGCATATGTACATTGTACTAATGTGTACACAATGAATTCATTATCGTTGTATCCTTTTTAAAAGAACAAGTCGAATTTTCAACCGGGCCCTGCATAGCTGTAGAAAAAGGCCACTCACTGTTAAATTCTAGCCCACTAGTTATAAACGCCAAGCCACACAATATTTCTTCTCCTGACACTTCTGTGATCTGTCCTTAACATTGCCCACACCGTGTAGAAAATTCAAATCCAAATTTCTTTGTTCTAAAACAGATGATTTTATAGTTATCTCCACTGAACTGCATCTAAAACTTTTTGGCCTCTCATTTAATCTATAATCTACCATTTATATTGGGGTCTTTCTTCTTTGGCTTGGCTTCACGAATGAATATTTATGGAGGGGTAATGTCCACGTCAGCTGCAGGCTCGTTGGTGGCTGACAAGTCCGATGCGGGACAGGCAGACACGCTTGCAGCGGTTGCAGGGGAAAATTGGTGGGTTGGGGTTGGGTGTTGGGTTTTTCCTCCTTTGTCTTTTGTCAGTGAGGTGGGCTCTGCGGTCTTCTTCAAAGGAGGTTGCTGCCCGCCGAACTGTGAGGCGCCAAGATGCACGGTTTGAGGCGATATCAGCCAACACTAATCTTAGTGACATTGACAAACAAGTGCATTTGACTAATTATCCAACCCATTTATAATAAAAGTAAATTAATGAGAATCCATCATGGTTCCTGCAGAATGCTTCTTGTTATTCATTTCAAAATTTTGTATTCATTTTTATTCAGTGCTGGGTAACTACACTATCGAAAGCAAGTACAATGTGCTCCATGAAGCAATTGATATTAGACTCTCAGGCGGTGTGTGACTTACTACAAAAAAAAAATCAGCCTGTGAACCGCTCTTGTAGCTAAAGTATTACTGATCCAGTAGATTTTTTTGGATGATTGAATAAAACAAAATGAAATACTTCAATCAAAGGGTGATCGACACATTCATGTTTGTGAAGTGTATCGTCTCCATCCATTCTTTCAGAAATGCCAAGCAAACTTAATTGTTGTGCTTCTCAGTTCCTCAAGGTGGCGATGTTTCATTAACACCAAAGCTTAGGAATTAATTGAATAAAAAAATAATTAATTCCATTTGATTTCCTTTTTCAATCAAATTAGTCTCTTACATTTAGTCAAAGTAAACTCAAGCACTGCAAGGTCATTATGGAATCCACATGGAAGTGAAAAATTAGAAAAATCTCTTCCTCTTGTATAATGGAGACAAGAAAGAATTTTGAACCAGGTTCGAAAAGGTGTGGTTGGTCTTTTCCTTTGGTTGGAAGAAAGGAGCATTTTGTACTTTGAAAATGCCTTGAACAATGTTTTTATTTATTGATACACCTTTAAATGTTTGTAAGATATTATTGAATTTTTTTAGTCCAAGTTTTCATATTTTCCACACATTTCTAATACTAAGAGTCTTGATCTGCTTTTTACCATATAATTTTATTTTCATGGTGGATTAACAGCATGTATTTATAATAATTTACTGAAATTCAGTCCCAATAGCTGGGATCAAAAGAGATTGGGAAAGAGACTTAAATATAATATTTTCAGATGAAGACTGATAATGGTTCCTCATTTTGTGCAAGTCATTGCGTATAACAATTTGTGGTGCACAGAATTCTAAGTCCAAACTTAAATTATCCTGTTTCTTTGCATCCAAATATTGATTATTTTTGTGAGAAATGTAGCTTCTCTGATTCCCAGAGTAAAAACAAGGCATGAGAAACTCTTAAGTGGACTTAAAATAGCTAAAATTATTAAAAATATTCTCCACATGACTCACTCACTGTTTTATCTTCAGACTCTAAAATCTGTTAGATGTGATGTAACTGCAATTCTTTGGTGATTCTTTTTTTGTTGGTTCCTATAAATGTCTTTTAATTGGCTTGAAACGTATTCTATGTTCAGTAAACAATGAGTTGCCATCTGATGAAACAGTGTTTTCCGGTCCTCGTACAAAACACGCAGACATACAATCAGACATTACACACATACATAGACAAACAATACACATACAGGACGAGATTTAATATATACAAATAAATAAATGCATGGACAGATAGATACTTCCGTGCATTGTTCAACAATGAGAACACCATTCGGAGTGGTTACAGAGCTCCAGAGAGAGTTCCAACAGAACAAAGACAATGTTGTTTTGCATCCAAGCCATCCATACTGACTTCAAGAATTTGAGTACTGTTAGGTCTGCTTTGTTCATGAATGAGTGAGTCAGACACCAGACTGAGTCGAAATCAAGGTTCTTTGTTCTTTATTACCGGATTGTAACACTTGCAACTAACAGTGTTAGTTGGAGAAGGCGCATTCTGCCGTTATCAGCAAGTGGTGTTTTTTTTATACCTCAGGATACGTACTTAGTAAATTATCATACCATTACATTGTCCAATGAATAAACTGTTGCTATCCTTCTCTGCTAGCTTGCTGCACATCAATTTGTCATTACCACTCTTATCTTGAGAGTACAAGGTCACAACTGCATCTTGTTACGGCCCAGCACTGGGTGACTCCTTCTTCATTCCCAGCTCATGATGTTTTTACCTAACAGTACCCAGCGCTGGTCCTGTTCGATTAATCTCCCAGAGGCACTCTGGGGGAGAATCTCTTTCTCTGACTATAACAGGCGCTTCAGGCAATTTCTTCCAATGGCGAATTTGTCTGCCTTACAGCAGTCTGAGGCTTTGTGCATTATCCTTTGTTCTTGTTAGATTTAGCGAGGGTTTCTGCAAACTCCACAGGGAACATCTTGCCCAATTATTCTTTTTTGACCAAAATATTTCTTTAATTGGCCTCTATTCTACTGGATAATAAATCATATGTCCTCTCTGTTTGTATCCACCTTATATAAATGCACGTATCCTCACTACATTTTCTCTTGGTCTTTTTATTCGAAAGAATAAAAAGGGAGGGGGTTCAGAGAAGATCTATTAGGGGTCCAGATTTCGTGTGATTTTGCTCCTGTTTTATTACATGATAATCAAGGGATTTTGAAACGGATCAAGATTCAATGCCTGTAGAATGTCTGTGTGGTGCACGTGTAATATCAGTTACCTTTCGCAACCCCGACTCGGGGTCCCGGGCGACAGGATCAACACAACCCAACATCCCCAAAGATTAGAGAGAACCATGTCGCATGAAAAGTCTGAAACGTCCAACAATTTAATGGTCCTTAGTAAACCTCTCACCTGGATTTTCAGAGACCCCTTCAAGGACTGAAGTCTCCTGTATCGGCCGTACCGAATACAAACTACCCACCGTTTGCAATGTTAACACGGAGATTTTCTGCACCTATTCGCTTTTCAAGTGCGAGGAATTTTCCACATCAAACCGCTGTCAGTGGTGTATCCGAAGCCCAGGATTTCGCTTTGAGCCCGGTCGGGAGACTTTAAACAGCGTCGCACAGAACCAGGGAATTACCTTGACCGGTCTGGAGCAAAAGCAAAACTGTACTTGGTTCGTCATTTCTGTAAGGATAAATGTCAAAATCGCAGGTCGCTCATTTTAAACCGTGGTGATGAGATGTTCAGCAAGATTTAACAATGTTCGGATTTTCTAACAAGAGCAGAATGATGAATTCAGATTAAAAACACGGCAGCGAATGGAAATTAATAGTGACCTCCAATGCTTGAAAATATCATCCGAATCCGTTTCGTTGAAAGCCGGAAAACTTTTGCCAGTGGACACTTGTGGGGAACGACGCACTGATCCATCTGGAAATGACTCGTATCGTTGAGGAAAGCCGCCCAGGGAACGATACCCATGCAGGGCCAGTCGTCATGAACTTGACAGAACTGTGGAGTCGAATCCAAGTAGTTTAATCCAACTGCCTATCTTCCTCCTTCCATTCTTGTTGAACTAGCGTACGTATCTTTTGGTTCAAGCCAGACCTCCAGCTTCAGATGAAAATGAAAGATAAATGAAACACAAAGACGGCCGATGCTGGAAAGTTGAGCTAGACACCTACCCTTGGGTAGAAAGAATCACCGTTTCGGGTCGGCAGAAAGAGTTCCACTCCGAAAGGTTAATTTCACTTTCTATGCATGGATGTTATCTGACCAGACAAGGATGTTGGATTGCGTTCCGCATATCGCTGACTCCAATTTGACGTGGAGATGAAATGGATGGAGATGCTTGCCTTGATGTTTACAATGTGAGAACAAGGCAATCAAACTCGGATTACAAGCTGGGGTTCTTAAGTAAAATTTCCACACCACACTAACGGCATAGCACTGGGAGGGGGTTCAGAGAAGATCTATTAGGGCTGGAGAAGTGAAGGTTAGAATTTGGTCGCTTTCTTTCGAATAAAAAGACCAAGAGAAAATGTAGTGAGGATACGTGCATTTATATAAGGTGGATACAAACAGAGAGGACATATGATTTATTATCCAGTAGAACAGAGGCCAATTAAAGAAATATTTTGGTCAAAAGAGAATAGTTGGGCAAGATGTTCCCTGTGGAGTTTGCAGAAACCCTCGCTAAATCTAACAAGAACAAAGGATAATGCACAAAGCCTCAGACTGAATCCTAGGAAGTGGAAGAAATCTATATTGCAATCGTCACTCCATGACTTTGAGAATAATTTCCTTTTTTTTTCACTTTCTGTGGTCCGGATCTTTTGTACACAGAATGAGAATAGTTTTCCTGGTACAGCTATTCATTTTCAGAAAGGTCAAAGTGGAAAAATGTATTATCTGAGTGCTTTAACCACAATAAAGTAATGTCACGGAGAAATAACATGTTCTCTCTCAGGGTATAGGGATGAATTTTCTCCTAGAAGAAAAGACCACGTAAATCTTTTTTTTCAGTTATGTTATAGTAGCATGGGTTAAGTGAGCTGCTGGAAGAACTCTATGGGCCAGACATCATCTGTGGAGATAGATGGGTGATTGGCCACAGAATAAAGGTTAATGGTCAGCTCCCATGATTTCCTCACCCCTCAGGGAGAAATACGGGGATAGGTGAATGAGAATTCCTGCCTTCTACTGAACAAATCAGTGTTGGTGCCATACAAAACATGGTAACTACAACAAAAACATGGATGGCATGGTGGTTAGCACAACCCAGCTACAGCACCAGTGACCCAGGTTGGAATCCGGCGCTATTTGTAAGGAGTTGCACTTTCTCCCCATGGGTTTCCTCAGGGTGCTCTGGTTTCCTCCAACCATTCAAAATGTACAGGAGTTGTTGGTTAATTAGGGTATTTGGGAGGCATGGGTTAGTGGGCCAGAATGGCCTGTCTAAATTTAAAAAAAAAACAATGAAAATTAAAGAGCCAACAATGTAACAAGTAATGATGGAATGAAAACTAAATGCCTCAAAGTAACGAGGGGGAAAATGCCAGAATTTCAATGATGATGGGTTCAACACTAAATGATACAGGAAATTGTGGTTGGGTTTCAGCTTTCTGAATTAATGACGTTTATTTGGAGAACACAGCTGCATCCTTTTCTGTGTCCAAAAACACGTGAAAGATTGAGGAAAAAGAATTGTCTGACTGAAATGCTATTAAACACTGACTTAAAACTTGTATCAATGAAGATTCAGTGCATTATTTATATCAAGATTGAGTAAGTCAGAGTTATTTTTAAAAATGCAGGAGAGGGCAGAGATAAAATAAATTATGAAATGATTTAATGGTGACAATTTAGAGAAAATGTTTCCATTTGCCAGAAGTCAAACATCAGAAGCCATTAAATGAAAATCATTAAGTAGAAAATTAAGGAGAACTCCAGAAAGGGTTTAGAAATTTCCATTTCAATAATTGGTCATGGATTTATTCTTTTGTGTGGAATAAATCATTATTGATTTATTGATTAATCTTTCTTTTATCAATTCAGAGAGCCTGGCAAACAAGAAGGAGATGGCCTTGCTGTTTTTGTATAGTTAGGCTGTGCAGGAGGTGAGTAAATAATGAGAAAAGTGGTGAAAAAAATGTTAGAAACAACTTCATATTACACAAAGGCAGTAAAAAAAAATTAACTATTGGGTAAGGGACATGACCAATCCTAAGAAACATCTAAGGAAACAATTACTAATATGGAAAGGTCTGTTTGAATGTGCTGGGAAAACTGGAAGTTTGCCTGTATAAATATGCAACTTGTGAGCCATGCGGCAGACTCCCTTGTGGTGAGATTAGCTGCTTCTTGCAGTGATTCTTGCTGCACCGAGTTTTCAGGCTTTGCAAAGCAACAATGAAGTATGGTGAAATTTGTAATCATATTTGTGTTTGTTTGTCAATTAAACCCAGGACCACTTTCACAGAGGTAGTAATTGCAATGAAGCCTCCACACTTACTAGGCAGATGCTGCAGGATGTCTCTGGACTGATTGAGGAATAGATCTCTAATAATTGGAAGCTTTTTTTTTACTGTCTCAGTGTTTTTTTTCTTTCTTTTCAATCTTTTTATTAACATTTCATGATATACACAGCATAAGGAGAATAGAAATAACACAATTAAAATGGGATGTCCAAGTCTCCATAGTATAAGTATCATATATAAATTTCAAAGAGTGAAAATGTGACCTATTAGAAATAATTCTCCAAACAAAGAAAACAGAGATAAAGAAATAATTACAATTATAATGGCTCTCCTAGCTAATAGTGTAGAAAAAGCTTTAACTTGATCTGCAGAAGTAGGTAAACAACCTACATCTGTAATTCCAAAGAGAGCAATTAAGGGATTAGGTTATAATTGATTGAGTTTTAAAAATATCTTTCCAAACTTTTTCTAACATAGGACATGTTAGTGAATGAAGTCATATCAGTATTGTATCTATCGCAAGTAGAGTTCATATTAGGAAAGACTATGAACTATTTTAAGAGTGAGGAAGTATTAACTAGTCTAATAATTCTTCCCCATGTTTCAGGAGACAATGTTAGTTGACGTTCCGATTCCCGTGTTTGTTGAATCTTATCCATGGGGACTTATCTCAAATTTAATATAAAAGTATAAATAGTACCAATTATACCATTCTGAAAAGGGTTTAACTGGAATGAAGGGACAAATAAATCTGGTTGTTGTAATGTCAGATCATTAAACTTTACCATATTCAAGAAATTTCTAATCTGTAGATACCTGCATGTATGATAAATTATATTTGGTAGAAAGTTGTTCAAAATACACCAAACCACCATCAGTGAATAAATCTACTAAAGAGATAATTCCTTTAATCTTCCAAATAAGGAAGGCTCCGTGTTTTTTATATCACAAACTTAATGCACAAGTCATTTACCAGTCTTTCAATAGGAATTTATTTTTATTTGAATATCTTAATTCAACCTAAGCTAATCAGGATATTTTCTCATAAACACTATTTCAGCATTTCTTTGAAATGACATTACTATACGTGAATTACTAAATACGAATCCTTAATTTCTTTGCACATTGAATTAGCGTTTGATTCTAACCTGTTTTCTATTTAATTACATTTTGGTTCATTCTCCAGCCCACGTCTTGGCCTTCCATCAAACCAAAGTGTAACCATTTATATTTATAACATTCTCTTCTATAAAGCAAGTCTACAGAGCTGTGCCAAGTTGTGGTTTCTGCTCCATCTATCATTGATTTCTCCTGCACTATATTTTTCTCAGCTACTCTTTGTTGTGTTTTGGAAAACTATCCATTTTATTTGGAAAAATGCAGATGTATTTATTTGTCACATTATACTGAGTACAGGCCAACTCTAATATTCATACAGCAGGCTATAGAAGATCAAGAACTCAATAGCGAAGTACAATTAAAATTAAACAGGTAAATTTAGCCATGTTGTTTCACTTGATAAATACACCCAATCAATTTCATCTGCCTATCCTGTCTTCCCTTACATAGTCTGGCCTCCTGAATTTTGCTATTATCCTGCCCACAATCTTCTAATTCTGGTACGGTTTCCTTAAAACTGCCTTCTGTGGTATTAACCTCATTCAATTCTTTGATGTAGTCAACATAAAGATCTCAGGAATGACCCCTCACTCCACGATCACATTTGATTGTTTATTCCTAATCAGACTTATCATGCCTTTAAACATCCTCTAATATTTTGGGTATTTACTATGAATTTAAGATCCATTTTAGTCAAACGCTGTGACCTTTTGGTCTTTACACCCATTCTCATTAGCCCCTTCACACTTGCATCCCATTAAATTAGCCAGTCAGTTTCCTGGGATTGGAATGGGAATTTGGCTTTTCGCACTTGACCACTCCTAACTGGGACACTGAACACTTTCACATTTGCAAGGAGCCATCCCTGGTTTTGGACTGTTCTACCTTCTACCAGTGATGCCATGACTCATCAAGTGATGGTGAACCTTCCTTACATCCTGATCAATGTATTATGATCTTATATTTGAACAAAATTAATCATGCCTAATTAGAACATAATTAAGCTTTATGTACAGCACAGTTGTTGTGCTGGCCTATACAAACCTTTATAAAGGACTGTAGGAAAGTCCTAGCAATTTTTAAACAGCATGGGAAAGTTGGTAGTACTATCACATACAATTTATAAATACCATGGGAAAAAATGAAGGCTGACCTGCCTTCCCAAAACTCCATGTGGCAGAGAAAGGGCAGTGTGCATGACTGTATGTACAGAGCACCCATAGAGGGGTTTCTTTGCCGCACAGCATTCTGGGAAGTCAAGTCCACCATTGTTATTTTCCCACGATCTTTATAAATTGTGTGTTTTTGCGCTGCCAACTTTCCCACAATTTAAAAATTGTCCGCTATTACTATTTATTATTATTTATTCCCCCCTCCTTCTCTCTCCAGCTGCAATTTTCCCATGACAAAGTTTATACCTTAATTTTAATCTTTTCTTCCTTCATGTTCCTGCACTCACGCAAAAGCTTGGGTCATTTCAATCCCACAATGCAATTTCGTAATCTGCAACAGCGGGGATTGTACTAGGGGTCGAGGGCATCAATCCCCGGAGTGAGATGACATAATCTGAGGCCAGCGCAGAGATTTTCCTTCAACATTGGACCCTTTAAAGGCCAATTGGCCATTAATTCTTGGGACCATTTGCAAGTGTGGAAGGAGCTATTAGATTCCGGTTGAAATCTGTCTATTCACCTTTGAACATAGAATTAAACAACATAGCAGAGGAACAGGCTATTCGGCCCATGATATTTGCACAGAATATGACATCCAAATTAAAATGACTCTTTGCATGATACACATATTTCTAACCCCATATATTCATGTATCCATTTAGAAACCCTTAAATGCTATATTCATATCTGCTACATTCCAGTCCTTGTTTCACTACCATTACCCCACGAGACAACAGTTTTGTAACATTATTTGAAACATTTTTCATATAAAAGGAAACATTTTTTGAATTCTTTGTTAGGTAGCTTTGTTTTCTTTCGCATTCACCTTATTGTTGATTTTTTTCCTTGCACTGCTTTGTGCAGATGTTAGTTGTCCTACCAAGGATCAATTTTGACCACGACTTTAGCAAATGAATTAAGTTTAAAGAACCACTCTATATTTCAAAGAATAAATTGCGGATGTTTTTGTGTGATGTGATTAGTTTTCAATTGTTCAGAGATTTTTTTTAAACTGCAAAAAATGTATTTATGCAAACGTTTTCAAAGCTTTAGAACTTTCCAAAGTAAGTTTCAGTTTGGAAGATTTGTGGGAACAGTACAGTCACAATACAGAGCGAGGTTTGCAGACTGCACAAGAGTATAGATTTGTTGCCTCGTTATGGTGGAATGGAGAATGGATACTGCCTGAACCCCCGAACAAATCTTCTAATTTTCTAATTGTTTCTAGAGTTAATGCAGTTCCGTCTGCACGGATCAAATTGTATTATTTTTGTGTGATTCCCGACATTCAATGAACTATAATGAATAAATTGTTCTCTATTTAATGAGAAGAAAATCTCAAGTATTTCATAGATTCAAGCAAATTCACATTCTAAATTAAGTGGGAAGTGAATGGGTTCAAATCTAGTCAGCTCGAAATGAAATCAAATATTCCCTCAAAATATTTGTGTGGCCTATTTAATGTGCTAAAACATAAGCATGTTAAATGCGGTATCGTTGGGGTAGTGATTAGCACAACATCTTTATAATGAGAGTGATCAGGATTGGGGTTCAAATCCGGTGCTGTCTATAAGGAGTTTGTATGTTCTCCCTATGTCAGTGTGGGTTTTCTCTGGGGGCTCTGGTTTCTGCCCACCCTTCAAAATGTACCTGGGGTTAATGGGGTGTAAATTAGCGGTATGGACTCGAGGGCTGAAACGACCTGTTACCACACTGTATGTCTAAATTATTTTTTTAATCCAGGATTCTTCATGGGAATATCAAACACAATTTGACAAGGGAGATATGTTCAGGTATGTAAAAGTTGCGTCAGAATAGTGCTAAGTAGTGTTCCACGGGGAGGAGAGAAAATCAAAGATCAGACATTTAGAAGACCGAATCTCAGAGATTCTAGGTGAAAATTCATCTGCCTAGAGTGCGCAAATTTCAACACCCACAAACAGAGAAATGCCACAAAGACTTTACTAAAAAAAAATAATGTTTCAAATGAGGTCCAAGTATAAAATATTTATTTTCTGGTTTCAATATCAAACAGCTGTATTAAATAAATAGTCTCTCAGATGATACATTGTTTGCATAAGAAGTACAGAGATGCCTTGTATAATATGGTATTGAACAGTATATGTTTTGACATTATGCAGTTTATCATTTTAATATAGTGTTACAAGCCCAGAGGACCCCAAAACCCAGCAGCAATAGATATTCACCAAGACAAATTGTTAATTAAAGAAAAGTTGCTTTTAATTATCTTTAAACGTGAAAACAGGATCACACTTTAACTTATCACTATTAACTTAACTAACCTAACTTAACCCCCTTTTAATTCTAAGCGCACGTGTTTGTAATGTGTATGTAAGTTATTTGATTCCAATCTCGCTTCTCATTCTTCCAAGTTTACTGGTTGCAGGCAATTCTTATACTGTGCATAGAATTTAATATTTATGAAGTTCACCAGGCTTTGATGCTTGAAAGGTAAATGGTTACTGCTCAGGAAAGTTCTTGTCGGTTTTCAGAGAGAGATTTGTTGTTCCAGGACACCCACAACTGATAAACTTCCATCAGTCACTTCAGCGTCTTGCTGACAAAACTTGCCCCCTCAGGGTTCTCCAGATGATAACCTCTTTCTTTCAGATCATCACAGAGTTCCATTTTGTTTCTCTTATTTCAAGCCAGTCCTTTCCTCTTGTATGAACCACAAGGGCTTTGGCCAGCCTGAACCAAGCACTCACAACCAAATGGGGGTTTTCCACAAGCTTTCCAGCTTGTCCTGTTCCAGTCCCAGCTGCTGCTGCTGACTGTAACACTACAGAACTGAATTCTCTCTCTGAGAAAAATAAGTCTGTTTGGCTCTCTCTTCTTGTAAAACCACATGACCCTCTTAGAACAGCATGCTGCATTCCCAGACAGCCTGCTGCTCCAAACTACTCTTCCGAACTCTTTCATCTGTTGCTTTTCAAACAACAATCCACTAGTGAAGTCTCTTGGGCACTCCCCAAAGTTTTTGCAAAGCCCCCCCACCGGTATTTTAAATGAGATCTGTTTCAAAGTGTTTGTATGCAAGCTACTCTAAAAAAACCTAACCCAATTTATGCCCCCAAAACATATCTATAAACAATACAAACACAGCATAATTGTATCAACCAAAATTTGTTAAATATTATTAATATTTGCAATACTAGTCTGTCAGCAACAAAGTAAACATCTTCACAATAAAATAAAAATCTATTTCAAAATTTAACATTATAAAATTTATCTTAAATTAAAATTGTAAATAAATAACCATCAATCTCTTTAACTGAGTGCAACATCTTCAGTTTTCCTTGCTCATTTTCCCCACTATGCCACGAATCTGTTGAAAAGTCGACGTGACCATGGTGCGGATTATTTCCCAGGCGCAGGCACTGTATTTCTGAAAAAAAGAAATATTGAAGAAAATGAATGAGAGTGAAATTTAAATTGTATGAAATAATTCATCACCAGTACTGTGTAAGAAAACAGCAATGGTAGGTCCTACCTTTTTGAGAAACTTTTTGAGTTGCCTGAAGTATTTATGAATTGCAGACTTCTTTGCTTTCGTCACACATTTCCCCATCACTCTCAGGTGTCCATCCAGGTTGGTTCTGAAGTGTTCTACCTTTTCCAGTGGCCACGTGACGGAGTCCATGTTCATCCTGAAGATCTTGCTGATATGATGCAACGTTTGACTGATCATACTGATCTTCTCCTCGGCCTGCACACAATGCACACCCAGTGAGCTCAGCGCGGACCCCGTCGCAGGTGGAATGAAACAAGAGGGTGGCAGAGCAGCGCACAAAAAAATCAGGTCACGCCACATCCCAAGGCAGGAAAGGACCTGAACCCCGACGACAAGTGAGTTTCTCCAGCGCTGACATTAAGTATTACAGGCATAATAATGAATTTGCACACCGCCGCTCCGGTGTTCCAGCTCTGCAAGGAAACGAGGCTTTTTCCCTCTCGACCCGGCTTACGGATTCATTCAAAGTGGCACAAAACCGGTGCTTCCGCTAGAAAATGGGGCAGCATTTTCGTCATGTCATTAAACTGGGCAGGATGACATGCGAAACACTAGGGTTCGAGATGAGAGCGAGCCTGAAATACATTTATTTCTTGCTCCTGCATGCATTTGCAGAAGGCTGAACAAGGCGCAAAATTGGACACTCACCTGTTTTCCCTCCGTAAGTTTTGACAAGTTGAGAGCCTTGACTTGCAGTGATTTAATTTCTAACGAGCACCGCAGTGTCAGAGGTTTACCCTGCAAAGATAGAAACGGTCAAATCCGGCCCCAAATACATTGGTTCACACTCGCAACAAGATGACCTCCAAAAACATTGATTGCCTTTCTTGCCTGCAACTTAGTAAACTGATCGTTTAAGTTGAACCGACCCTCTTTCCTCCTCCCCCCGGGCCTCCGGAGACCTCATTGCACCTGCAGCCAGGGTTGTCCTTCCCATGCGATGCACGGCAACACAGTGTGCGGGCTCACCAAACGCTCCTTTGGGTGGCCGCTCTGTCGAAACCTCCACTCTGTCGGCAAGGACTCTTCTTCCAGCCCCCACGCTCGCACTCTCCCGCCGGACTCTCTCACTGTTCCGTCGAAGCTTCTATCTCCTCTCTGCAGCCCAGCCTTCATCGAGCTCGAGGAATTTCACTCCCATCTCTCCAATGATCGGGCATCACTCAGGGGTGCGGGGTACCACCATCAGAGGCGGTGACCGACACCAAAATGACTGTCTATCAATTTTTTGGTGGAGTGTTTCAGCAGAAATTCATTATTTTTAAATAAAAAAATCCCTGTAGTTCATTATTACCAAAAAAACCCCATAATGTATCAATACAAGGGTAAAACTCAAATACAATTAACTTTTAGAATCTTCTAATGCGCTCCGGTCTCCCGCTCAGCCCCACCCCGGACTGACAAGGAACACACGGCTGTTTCTTTTAAGCTTGGTACATTCGGTCCATGGGAGGGAGTGGGTGGGAGTGACACCTTGAGTTACCGCACTGGGGACTTATTCACAATACTCTTCCGGAGTATTCATCTTCCCTCTACACCTCCTTCAGACCCCAGCATCTGCAGACTTGTTCGTTGACCGGCTTACATGAACTGACGCCACAATTTCTGCGTCTCTCTCGTCCCCTGTTCTCAACCCTCGTGGTCTCTCCCACTTTCCCTCCCTTTTTCTCTGGAGCATGTCTCAGCTCCGAAGAGACCATGGAGCGGAGCGAGCCGTGCACCACCACCCCCGTTTCCAGTTGTTGCATGGCCTTTCCTACTCATTTCACTTCTACAATGTGGGCTCCATCAAAAATGTTTTTTTTCATAATTACTGTTGCAATTTTAAAACAAATCTCGTTCAATCTCAGTTTAACTCTATGGCCAGATTAACGCTGAAATTTGTCCTCGCCAATGTTTCTGGATCCACTCACCATTTCCTTCAGTAGAATTAGAGATTCGTCATTCATAAATTCTTGGTGGCACAGGCTGCCCAGAGCTAGAATCCCCGACCACAAATCGAGCAAAATGCATAGTCTCCAAGTGTTCAGGAAAGCCATGCTGAACCGATCAAGGAAAATCGACAGTCTGGGCAATCAGCAAAAGCGAGATCGCGGTTCAGGTCGGAGTACAATATCCCTACAAGCTGAATTGGTTCGTTCTTGGATTGAAACGAGATGCATTCTTGAGCTTTTGTCCTCATTTTAAAGATCACTTCAGGATGTTCCTTTGACGTTACAAAGTGAATTTGATTCTAACCGCAATATTTTATGGGAATCTTTAATTTGATTTCAAGCTGATGACAATTGAAACCTTTGTACTTTCTGCTCATTTCGAGAAGCTGAGGAACGAATTCCCCCCACCCCCCCCCCCCCCCCGCCCCAGATTGTGAAAGTAAATGTTCTTGTATCTCAGGTGGGATATTTTTCAGATGCCAGATTCACAACCTCAATGAGAAAAAAATCCATTTTATGGATTGGTAATGCCCTTAAATGCAGGTTTTATTTTGTATAGGGAACCATAAAGATCAGAAAGAGATTTCTTGAAGTGTCTGGCACTATGTAACACGAAAGTCTGCAGACGCTGTGATTATAGTGTTAAATAGTTATGGGCAAAATATGTCTTTAAAAGAGATAGATTGTAGGGGTTTAGTGTAGGTTATACTTCACAAACTGAGTAACCCTTCACAAAAGACATCTCATTTAAAATCCAAGAGCTTTGCTGAAGCTAGATGTTGACTTTGCAAAAGCAATGAAGAATGCTGACCTATTGTGTATGGGCAATAAAATCCAGGTTCAGAGATGCTAATAAGATCTTTCAAAGATGGGTTTGGAGCTCTGTAAGAAATTAAGTGGTTTTTAAAAGCAGAGGGAGATAAAGCAAACAAGTGATTTATCTTTTGGAGAGAGAGAGAGAAGTCAGTTCTACAGCAGTAGTTGAGGCTGCAAAATGGCAAGCCTTATTGATGAAAAACCCCATTTTGAAGATGGGTTGTGAGTTCTGAGTTCAGCCTGTTCAAATCCCTTAGTGTTTCTCCTAAAATAAGGGAAACAAGGAACTCTGTAGTGGCCTGGAAGAAGAAGTTATCATTTGGAACACCCAAGTTTCTTTGGCAAGACATTGGAGAAAATAAGTTTGTGTGTGTCCAACAAGCAACAAATCTCTCTCTGAAATCAACAAAAACCTTCCTGAGTGGTAACAATTTAACTTTAAGCACCAGAGCCTGGTGAAGACCATAAATGTTGGATTCTGTGCACAGTATGAGAATGGCCTGATACTGTTAACTTGGAGAAGTGAAAAGTGAACGATTGGACAGTCAAGCAGAGAACTTTCCTGAACATATACACATTACATATACATGTGCTTAGAATTAGAGGGGGTTAAGTTGTTAATAGTAATAAGTCAATGTTTGATCCTCTTAATATTTTTAAAGAAAATGAAAACCAGCTTTTGTTTAAGTAACAATTTTCTTGGAGAATTTCTATTCCTGCTGGGTTTTAGAGTCCTCTGGGTTTGTAACAGTAGTAAAAACAGAAATACTCTGAATGTATCCTCATTCCAGTACAAGGCAATAAAAATATATAATCTTGCAGTACAAGCTGTGTGCAATGCAACTCCACTGATTCTTCACATAATTATAATATGGTGGACAGCCATTTAAAATGGAAGTGGGTTGGAACTTTTCTCACAAAAGGTGATGAAACTCTACCCCAGAGGTTTGTGGAATTTACATCACAGGGGGTACTTAAAAGTGAAGGAGATCATTTTTTTCAAAGGTCAAGAGTATTGAAGACTCTAACATATTGTGAAACATGGGAAATTGCAAACAATTATGTATTTGAAGGGAAATAATTCATGAGAATCTAGTTAATGGGAAAATTCTGGGAAGAGAAATTACATTACACTACAAATGATGGTGAAGAAGGCAAATGTTGGCATTGAAATCTAGAGGAATAGGATATAAAAGCAGGGATGTGACATTGAGGGTTTATAAGCTACTGATGAGACCTCACTTGGAGTAGGAGGTACAGTTTTAGGCTCCTTATTTAAGAAAGGATGTGCTTGCAATGGAGAGGGTTCAGAGAATATTCATAAGAATGGTTCCTGGACTGTAGGGATTAAAATATGTGGGACATTGGACAGCTCCTGGACTGTACTCCTTAGAGTTCATATAAATGAGGAGGGGGTTGAGGTAGGGGGGGGGAAGCCTCATAGAAGCATTTCAAATGTTGAAAGGCATGAAGAAAATTGTTTCCCATGGTACATGAGTTCAGGACAAGTGGGCTCAATATGGATTTCACAATTTCAGGACACCCATTTAAAACAGAGATGAGGAGGAATTTCTTTAGCCAGATAGTGACAAACCTCTGGAATTTGTTACCACGGATGCCTGTGGAGGCCAAGTTATTGGGTGTACTTAAGACAGAGGTGATGGGGAGTGAGGCTGAATAGGAGAATGGATTGGCTCATGATGGAATGATGGAGTGGACTTGATGGGCCAAGTGGCCACTTCTGCTCCTATATCTTATGGTCTAATGCACTTCCAAAGTCATATCAGGCTCCTGCTCTGTATTGTATTTTGATGTCATGTTTTATTTCTCTATGTGAGAAAATCCACAATACAAAGATAAATGTATTGCTTATCTGAATAAAAACATGAAAATTACTTAAATACTGGCATTTTTAAATGAACACAATGTGAAAGAGCAATGGTTTTGAAAACTTTTCCTGAAACCATGAACCACATTTTTGTTGATGATAGCAGTTGATCTTTGGGACATTTCCAACAGTTTCTGTTTTAATTTCAGGTGTTTTTTTTACAAAACCCTCATCCTTTAACAGCTGTGTCTTTCTTTAATTTTTAATTTTGAGATATAGCATAATGATAGGTCCTTCCAGCTCATTAGTCCACACCATCCAAATGCACCCATGAGACCCATGAACCTGTACATCTTTGGAATGTTGGAGGAAACCAGAGCACCCAGAGGAAACCTATGTGGACATGGGGAGAAGATACAAATATCTGACTCTCAGTTCCAGTTTTGAACCTGGGTCTCTGGCACTGCAATAGAGTTGTGTTAACCACTACACTAATCATGCTTAACTTTCCAATAGTTATGTAATTCTCAATGGCAATAGCTTTTGCTGTCTCAATTGAGTTTCATCTGTTTATATAAGATATATAAACCAATGGGATGGACAAAATGGGTTGAACCTGGGTTAAAATGAACAATCTTATTGGAGGGGAATAGAAGGAATAGGAGGCAGATGATTCCTGGAAATAGGATTTGCTTCCTTTTCAAAACATAGAACAACACAAGAACCTGGGACCAAATAGGAGACACAAGGAAAGGCAGATGTTGAAACCTGGATCAAAAGGGAGCTGCCAGAGTCACCCCACTGATATCAGTCCTAAATGTTGACCATGCCTTTGTCTGCCCAGGTACTACATGACTTCTGCACTAGCTCAATTTTCACTCACAAGGAAGTATCTTAGGTCCGGGTCTCTGAGAACAGAGAGCAACCACAAATCTGAGATTTGTCTCAATGATTGAATGCTGTGCAAGGTCTGAGTGCTTGCACTTGGTCTTTCCAATTAAGAGTCTGAATAAAGACAAATACGCTTTCCACATATTGTTGATGATGCTCCTTTGATGTAAGTGACACAATGGACATGCAACACATTTGGAAGATTCAAATCTAATCACTAAGAGCTAGTGTGTCACAGATGAATGTTACAGATGTATTAGAGCTGTTTCAAAGAAGTCTTAACCAGAATAGATAAAAGGGAAATCAGTCAATGTACGTTGTTTGGGTTTCCAGAAATAATCTTCATAGATGAGGTAGTCCTCAACTTCTGGCCATGTTCTGTTCCGACTGATCAGTTGTATCTCGAAATGGACATACATTTTATTGTTTGTCAAGTACAACATGGGAACCACCAAGCCCAGCTCTCACGAGAGGTTGGCCACCCCTGCTATAGGCACTATTTTCCATAGATAAGCCCCTACTTTCACCCGTAAAAGTGTAATTTTTATATTTTTTCTTTACTTAAGAAAAAACTTGATCATATGTATGGATGGCCATAAGTCGCATAGGTTGTAAGTTAGGGGGACTACCTGTGATGAAATGGATAGAAGATTGTTTTACAGTCAGAAAGCTGCAGATAGAGATAAAGGACTCATTTTCAGGTTGGAAACATGACTATTGGATGGACAATGACTTCTGCTGGGCCACACATGTTTACAATATAACAGCTTGGAGGAAGGGAGCAAATGGATCATAGTCAAATTTGGAGACAATACAAACCTAGGTCGGGGGATAAGCAAACAGTTTGTAGCGAGGTATTCTTTGATTAAGTAAATGGGGGAGAAGTTAGCTAGTGGAATATAATATGGATAATGTGAAGTTCTTCATTTTGGTCAAAAGAACTAAAGAGCAGAGCATTATATAAATGAAAAAGATAACTGCAGAGATTAGAAGTGCCAAAGGTTTTGGAGGTTCTTGTGTATAAACACAGGAAGCTAAAAGAGTAGTACATGTAATGCTAATGGAATGTTTAAGATGAATTTAATTTTTTTTGTCACAAAGTACCTAATACAATGGGAAGGATTCTTCTGCAAAAAGACTTGCAGATTATCTCTAACATTCAAAAGGGCACAATTTACAGAGTTTCAGGTCACAATGAAAGGGAGCGTCTAGGATATTTTCGGACTTATAAGAAGATTTTAAAGAGAATTATTGGTAATGTAGAAAGTGTTTCTGTGCCGGGAGAACAGAATAAAATAGTTTTCGTAACTATGAGCTCTACAGTTTCCTTCCAAATCTCCATTAAAGATCTTGTCAGTATGCTGTTCCCTATTTCATAACAAGAGTTATTTAAATCAGCTATTCTCATACAGTGCTCCCCACCCCAGGGGTCACAGTTTATTGTAGGGAGGGGCCACAAACTGAAATCATAAAATATTTATTTTTTAATGTAGTTAGTAGGAGAGAAGCGCAGAAGAAACCAACTAATTGTCACTGCTTCACAGGGAAGGGGGCCCATAAACTTAGAACAGAGTCCTAAGGGGCCATAGCCAAAACAAAGGTTAAGAATGGCTGATTTAGATAATGAAAGCTTGTTTCTTTTTCTGTTGCTACAGAAAAGGGCAGAACAATCAAGATGCCATTAACTTCGTCGACATTGTTTTGCTGTAGCATATTAATCTGAATGAATAGATTCCTCTCTCTCAACATCTGGCTAATGCTTGTATATAAAAATTGAATAGTATATTACAACAGCCCATGCAATATTTTTCAGGCAAAAATTTTCCAAAATACTAGGTGTGCATGCATGCAACATAGAACAGTGGCAAAAGACTGAGGCAGTAAACAGATGAAAGGTTGCATTTGCATTGTCTGGTACCCTGACAGTCAGCAATAATGAGGGTGGAAGAGTGGCCTGTCTTGGTTGACTTCTGGTGCTCTCTTTGTGGACCTTACATGCTATCTTTGTGACTGTGTGAGTTTCCTCCAGGTGCTCAGGTTTCCTGCCACACACCAAAGTGTAGGCTGGTCACTAATAAATTGTCCCAAGTGTGCAGGACAGTATTATAGTCATGAAGGAGTTGAGAGGAATGTAGGGAGAATAAAATGGGAGAGGTATAAATGGGTGATTGGTGGTCAGTTTGAATATGGTGTGTGGCATCTCTAGCACATGATTCTACGATCTTTTGGGAAAACATCATTCCAGGAAATGATGTTGAGACTGTGATGTTGGGGCGGAGGCTATGGAGGGATCTAATCAAGAATTCTGATCATCTAAGCTTGAACCAACTAGGTTTATGTAAAGGTGTACTGAAGTAGAATTTCTTACTAGGAGTAGAAATGTTTTAAAAAAATTACTTCTTTGGTATATTCATTATTACAAGCAGGAACTCCCAAACCAGGATTTCATAGATCTAGACAAAGATGAGAAATAGATTTAAATATTACAATTGTTGAACGAACATGGGAGAATTTATATAGGGAATGTATGACTATTAATGTAAGATAGAGACTAGTCCAATACAATGTTTAATACTATTAATGTAAGATAGAGACTAGTCCAATACAATGTTTAATACTATTAATGTAAGATATAGACTAGTCCAATACAATGTTTAATACTATTAATGTAAGATGTAGACTAGTTCAATACAACGTTTAATACTATTAATGTAAGATATAGACTAGTCCAATACAACGTTTAATACTATTAATGTAAGATGTAGACTAGTCCAATACAACGTTTAATACTATTAATGTAAGATATACACTAGTCCAATACAATGTTTAATACTATTAATGTAAGATATAGACTAGTCCAATACAACGTTTAATACTATTAATATAAGATATAGACTAGTCCAATACAACATTTAATACTATTAATGTAAGATATAGACTAGTCCAATACAACGTTTAATACTATTAATGTAAGATATAGACTAGGTATTATTCTATTTAGTAGAATCCTAGCGAAGATTTTGCCTGCAATGGAGAGCAACGTGATTCCCCTGTAGTTTGAGCAGTCTGATTTCTCGCCTTTGTTTTTGTACAGGGTGATGATGGTGGCATCACGAAGATCCTGAGGCAGTTTACCTTGGTCTGGATGGGTCACGTCTCCAGAATGGAGGACCATCGCCTTCCCAAGATCGTATTATATGGCGAGCTCTCCACTGGCCACCGTGACAGAGGTGCACCAAAGAAAAGGTACAAGGACTGCCTAAAGAAATCTCTTGGTGCCTGCCACATTGACCACCGCCAGTGGGCTGATAACGCCTCAAACCGTGCATCTTGGCGCCTCACAGTTTGGCGGGCAGCAGCCTCCTTTGAAGAAGACCGCAGAGCCCACCTCACTGACAAAAGGCAAAGGAGGAAAAACCCAACACCCAACCCCAACCAACCAATTTTCCCTTGCAACCGCTGCAATCGTGTCTGCCTGTCCCGCATCGGACTGGTCAGCCACAAACGAGCCTGCAGCTGACGTGGACTTTTTACCCCCTCCATAAATCTTCGTCCGCGAAGCCAAGCCAAAGAAAAGATATAGACTAGTCCAATACAACGTTTTACATCAGCTATATCTTACATCACGGAAATTGAACAGATTGAAATCAGATTTATTGGATCAATGTTTTAGGTGTGTTGAAGATGCAGAGTCTTTTATACATTCAATGTGGTCTTGTCCTACATTAAGGCCTTTTTGGACAGATTTACGTAATTTTTTTGGAACAGGTTACAGGAATTGTCTTTCAACAATGCCATGATTTTTATTAGAAAATAATGAAGGTACAAGACCTAAACTAAAATTATCAATCTATCAATTGGAATTTCTTAAATGAGCATTAGCAGTAGCAAGGAAATATATTGCAATTACTTGGAAATATGATTTATCTCTGGCTAGGCCAAGCTGGCAGGCAGAAATTCAAAGTTGTATCCCTTTGGAAAAATTTGCCTATAATTTGAGGAATAAATACACTTTGTTTTTACAAATTTGGTGCCCGTACACCCAAATAAGGAGATTCAGTTTGTAATAATATTCTTCCTATGCCTCTAGGTGTGAGATTTTCTTCTTGAGTATTTATGATAGATCTGGAGACATCTTTTTCTGCAATCCAAAGACTTGCTTTGTTTTCTTTTAGTTATTTTTTATACCTATAATATTATATATTACTCTATATATTGTTTTTTTTGAGGGGGAGTTGGCAGGGAAGGGGTTTTGAGTTTTGTTTGGGTGAACGAGTGAAAAACATCATATATGTTTTTTAAAATTGTTTTCTTGATAATGTATAATTATGAAAATCACAAGTACTAAATGTTTGGAAACATTTTAAATAAAATATTTTTTAAAAAGAATCCTGATCATCACATACCCTCCCTGGCACTGTAACAAGCCCGTTTCGTGCTGAACGTGGGAATGTTGTGCAGGGAAATGTAAATTTCAACAATGCTCCCACATCGAATTAGATCCGTGGTTGAAGCTACCTCTCTTACAGACACAAGAGACTGTGAGTGTCTCATTACATACATTGAAAAATCCCACTCCCCACATTCAATGAAAATAAGACAAAAGTGATACTCAGACTGAAAGCAACTGTGAAACCTGCAGAAGATTGGGGATGTTCATCAGTAGCTTCCCTCAACAATTTCAAGAAAGAGAAACGAATACAGAGAAAGCAATAGAGGAAACAATTAGAATACTTTGCATTAAAAGTGTTAGGCTCTGGCAAACTCAAACCAATGCTTCATCCCTCCGGTTAACCTGACAAATTGATCCTGGAAGATTGCAGAAATTTTGCTTTTATTGACACCTGAGGCAGACTTTCAGGGTTAAGGATGGCTTAAGTCCACTACAGTGAAGAATGGAAGGTACAGTGCATAACTTCTTATAATTGGAGATGACTATTGCATGCCAGCAAATACACAGTCTTTGCAAAATGTGTTTTTGGTTCAATAAAAAAGAGGTAGTCAACAAACTCAGTCATAAGGCTTGGGATCTCTGGATGTGTGGATTCAGAAATGGCTTAACTGCAGAAAGCATTTGGATGTGACATCGTCTTGCCTCGTCTCTATTTTGTCCCTCATTTAAGAGAAAGTTGGAGGTGTACGTGGAGGAGAGGGGGTTGGAGGGTTATTGGCTGAGAGCGGGAGGTTTGAGCTAGTGGAGTTGTTCTAGTGAACCGGTATGGACTCGAAAGGCCAACATGGCCTGTTTCCGCTCCGTAAATGGTTATATGGTTATACCAGTGCCAACAGTGAGGGTGACCTCAAGTAGTTTATGGGCATCAGACTTGGATTTGTAGTTCCACTGAAATACATATATGGTTTATTGTTCTCAACCTTTTATTTATTCCCACTCACATACCACCTTAAGTAATCCCTTACTAACCTCATATTACCTATAGCTTAGGATGCCATAGGTGCTCTGTGGTTAGTAAGGGATTACTTAAGGTGGTATGTGAGCAAAAAGAAAAAAGGCGGAGAACCTCTGATCTATACTAATCCAATTTAGTAGAATTTAATCTGTAACTTTTTATGTCTTCATGATTCATGTGTTTAACTAGGCATATTTTAAATGCAAGAATACCTGCCTCCATCACCTCCTCAGTCGATGTATTCCAGGTTGCGATGACCCTCTGGGTAAAATTATTTTCCTTGGATCCCCCTCCCAACATCTCACATAAGCCTAGATCTTTGATTTGAGGCATTTCCAATTTGGGGGCAAGTTTCTCACTATCCGTTCTATCCAACCCCCTTAATCAGCCACCTCCATTCTCAGGATAACTATTATATCCATCCCATCTCTCCTTAAAGCTAAGTATCCAGTCAAATCTCCTCAGCGCTCAGTATTCCTATTACTGTACCTGATTACTAGAAATGCTCACAATACTTCAAATAATCTAACTTGAAGTGCCTTTTACAACATCCTCTCTTTCACCCTAATTGCACCTGGAAGTCTATACTCTGAAATTTTGAATTTCCCAATCCTGTTCCTACATCGACCACATCTCTGGGATAACAATGTTATCACATTCCCATGTCCTGATCAATGGTGAAACTTAATATGCCTCATATTAAAATTTAGCCTTACAATCATCTCATCCACCTTCACATGTCCATGTCTGCTCTGCCAACTGGAAAATTTTTTGTTTATATTTGATAGCACCTTTCATCCCCCTCCAACAGTACATTACCCGACCACATTAGTTTAAACCTTCCCCAACAACACGAGCAAAGTTCTTGGCAAGGATGTCATCCCCATCCTGTATCTTGCTTGTACAGTTCCACCTTTATCAAAAATAGAGCAAACATCCAAAATTTTAAATCCATCCCTCCTATTTCACAGGAGAAAAATTCTCAGGGTTGTATGTCATGTCATGTATGTACACTGACAATAAATCTGAAATCTAAATCAACACCATTCCTTTAGCTACGCACTCATCTGAGCTAATTTCCTATTCTTGAATGTTTGGCATTAGAAGAAATCAAGCTCTTTAATATATGATCTATCTCTCTAAATCTATGCTGCAGAAACTCATTCCTATTTTAACCTTTGTCCTAGATATTTGAATATCCATTTTATTCATTGATGATTATTGCCATGAATTTTCCTGTGACTGACCCACCTCACTGACAAAAGGCAAAGGAGGAAAAACCCAACACCCAACCCCAACCCACCAATTTTCCCCTGCAACCGCTGCAATCGTGTCTGCCTGTCCCGCATCGGACTTGTCAGCCACAAACGAGCCTGCAGCTGACGTGGACTTTTTACCCCCTCCATAAATCTTCGTCCGCGAAGCCAAGCCAAGCCAAAGAGATACCAATGTAGACCATGACCTTCAGATGTTTACCCTCCCTTTTTATAATGTCTCACTCAAATACCTCAGCTTTGGAGGTGTATCGTACCATTTAAGAATCTCACGCAGTCACAGAAAGGCCCCTTTACTCCCCTTACATCAAATCCCCTATCATTATAGTTCTCCTAGATGGTATCCCCTCACCTCTCCTCAGGCAACAGAGGCCATTTTGACCCACAAGCCTGCGCCCCCCAAATTACACCCAATTATCCTACACCCCCAGTATGTTTTGAATGGTGGAAGGACACTGGAGCCCCGCCCCCCCCCCCCACCGAGAAAACCTACACAGACACAGGGAGAACTCCTTATAGACAGCGCAGATTTGAAACCCGGTCCCGAATGCTGTCTGTTAGGAGCTTCCACATTCTCCCTATGTCTGCATGGGTTTTCTCTGGGGTTTCCAGTTTCCTCCCACCATTTGAAACATTCTGGGGGTTTAGGATGAAAAATGGGCAGCATGGACACGTGGACTGAAATGGCCTGAAGGTATAAATTTAAAAAGTCAAATTTAATTTATTGAATGAACTCATCAGAAGTATTCAGCTCGCTTGGAAAGGAGGATCAAAAATACTATCAACCACAACAGTGGTTGATGGACTGTGGAAAACTAATGTGTGTGATACGGTGCCCACAGTGAGGCTGAAATGAAACTTCTCTTTGTAACAGCTGCCAGTCTATAAAGGGAAGAGGGAAGTAACATTTCTCCCTAGAAAACCTGTCTGTCACAGGAAAATTCATGGCAATAATCATCAATGAATAAAATGGATATTCAAATATTTAACTGTAAATTTGTCATAAAATACCTAGTTCAGTGAGAAGGGTTCTTCTACAAGCAGACGAGCAGATTATCTCTAACATTCATTCAGTACAATTACAGAGTATTGAATCACAAATGTGTGTCTGTGCATTTGGCACCAAGGACCGGAGTACGCTGTTTCATTGGGTTGTACTTGTACAATCAAGCTAATAATTTCACATTGATTTATCAGATGCATTCTCTCTT